>NC_092559.1:15398212-15769911 GCF_037038585.1 Patagioenas fasciata | reverse complement strand
TGACACAAGGTTTTTGGCAGGTCCATGGGTGAACCCAAAGCCTCTTGCAGAAGCATTATAAATATAACCCAGCACCAGGGGTGCCAACACACAAGCCATACAGTCTATCCAGCCTGGCCCAGCCTCAGTGAGGCCAGTGCATGCCACCATGTGTGACATGGAACAGTGTCTGCCACATCCCTGGCACCTCAAACAGGGCAGATTGTCCCTGCCAAACAGTGCAGAAAGGCAGGGGCTGGTGTTAGGCCAAAAGGATGGAGCATGACATCCAGGGCAAGGGCAAGAGAGCCCTAAGGGCAGAATTCTCAGGTCACTGTGAAAAGCTTGTGAGTTTGGGACTGTGTAAAAGGCAACAAGGAGAAGTAATGTGTTACAAGAGGAGTGGTTTCTGCTCACCCCAGCCTTCAGGGCCACCTGGACTGGAGGGAGAGGCACTGAGCAGCAGCAGCAGTGGGGCCCTGGGGTGTGCTGGGGCTCATTACAGGTGCTGAGTGGCACGGGCAGTGGTACTTAACACCCTGATGTGGGGCTCCACCACACTTAGTACACAGACCACAGCCTTGGTGCCATCCAGTGCCCCAGACACTGACATCCCAGAGATGGCATGTATTTAGGCACTTGAATTCCACCTGAATTTTCAGTAGCCCACAGCCCCATGCCTGCTCTAGGCACTGCAGGGAGCAGAACAACAGCTCAGGCACACAGTGACAGTGCACTCCCTGTTGTGTACATCCAAAGCCCCCAAGAGCAGTGATGCAAACACAAGGAAGGCTAGTGTAACGTGCGGAAACAACTTTACGACCTATAAGGCCATAAAACTTTACAACCTGCAGGGTTATAAAGATGGTATGTTTATTCAGCACCGGGCACAAGAGGAATATTTCCTCTAATCTCGCGTGCCTTCTAACAATATGAGGTGTGTTTAAATACAGCAAGGCATTACATATTCATGGTAACCCCAGGAACGCCTATACATATTGTCACGGAGGCACCCCAAGATTAGTTTAAGGGACAACAGGGTCCAAAACACTTTTATTAAACTGGTCAGAAACAGGGTTTTAGCACTCCAAAAGCTGACAGGCAAATTCACTAAAAGAGAAACTTGTTTTTAACAAAACCAGGACATTCCACCCCTTATACCATGCCATTCACGACATACTTAGACCTTTTCAATACAATATAATTAATCACTACTACTATATATACACACACATGTACATATATACACAGAAGTAATCCATCATTCTCTTAGTCTGTGGACCATCCTCTGAAAAGTTCATTAAGTTTATTTATCACAACAGTCTCCCAGGGCAGGAAAAATGGTACATCTAGTGCATCTCATGACCACTGCTTGTGGGTCAAAGACATCAACTTTGAAAAACTTGTCAGGCGCCACTCGAAGAAACTAGCTCTGGTGTCATCACCACTGTCTTGATCTGAAAGACACTTATTAAACACTGTTAGTAGGGCAATTCACATCATGCAGTCCAGTATTGAATATTTTCACCTAAAATCAAATCCCCTTGAGGAACTTCTCCATCCTTAAGCATCACTCACCAGATGCTGCCAGGTCCCTGGGCAAAAACAGTCCCACAAATGGGCTTGCCTTTGTCTGAGGCAGGAGTAAACCAGACTGCCTTTCCTAACATATTTTTAATGTGTACTACAGGGTCTTTATCTCCTTCTACAGTACATAGAATTTCTGATTGAGCAGGTCCAGCTCGATTAGTTGATCCTCTAGTGTTGACCAACCAAGTAACTTTTGCTAAATGTGAATCCCAGTTTTTAAAGGTTCTACCACCCAATGCCTTGGTGTAGTTTTTAACAGACCATTGTGCCTTTCAATTTTCCCAGAGGCTGGTGCATGATATGGACTATGACATACCCATTCAATACCATGTTCTTTGGCCCGATTGTCTATAATACTTTTTTTAAAATGAGTGCCACTGTCTGATTCAATTCTTTCTGGTGTACCATGTCGCCAAAGGACTTGCTTTTCAAGGCCCAAGATAGTATTTTGGGCTATAGCATGAGGTACGGCATACATTTCCAACCATCCAGTGGTTGCTTCCACCATTGTAAGTACATAGCGCTTACCTTGACGTGTTTGTGGAAGTACAATATAATCAATCTGCCAAGCCTCTCCATACTTATACTTTAACCATCGCCCCCATACCATACAGGCTTTAACCGTTTAGCTCGTTTGATTTCGGTGCAATAGTGTCCATAGTTAAGTCCATCCCACGATCGCGAGACCATTTATATATTGCATCTCTGCCTTGATGCCCTGAAGTATCATGGGCCCACTGAAATAGGAAAAGTTCACCTTTATGTTGCCAGTCCAAGTCCACCTCAGCTATTTTAATCTTGGCAGCTTGATCCACTTGTTGGTTGTTGCGATGTTCCTCGGTGGCTCGACTTTTAGGCACATGAGCATCTACATGATGAACTTTTACAGACAGGCTCTCTAACCGGGCAGCAATGTCTTGCCACAGTGTGGAAGCCCAAATGGGTTTGCCTCTGCACTGCTAGCCACTTTTCTTCCATTGCTGCAGCCACCTCCACAAGGCATTTACTACCACCCACGAGTCAGTATAGAGAGAAAGTATTGGCCACTTCTCTAGTTCAGCCATGTCCAAAGCCAGCTGGATGGCTTTCACTTCTGCAAACTGACTGGATTCACCTTGTCCTTCAGGGGCTTCTGTAACTCGTCGTGTGGGACTCCACACAGCAGCTTTCCACCTTTTATGTTTTCCTACAAGACAACAGGACCCATCTATGAACAGTGCATACTGCTTATGAGTTTCTGAAAAGTATTATACGGTGGTGTTGGAACGATAAAGGACTCAGCACTCCGATTCAATGTGAATCACGCAAAAGCCATTTATTACAGAAGCATGTCTCCTTATATACGCAACTGTTCTCTAATCACGAATCCACGCTCCAAGCATGGATTCGCTAAATGAGTATCATGGGCAGTCCACACGCTGGAGCCCCACCGATGATAGGTCCGATGACTCACGCCATGCTGAGGCCCTGTTAATGAAGAAACGCCCCTCTTTCTCACAGCAGATTCTGTTCTCAGCTTCTCGAAGTGGCCTTGAGATTCCTTTGGGCCTGACTAATTCAACAACATATCTCCTTCTAACGAAACCCCTTCACACGGTGGTGCTTCTTCAGCACGTGTTACTTCCTCTTCATCTGGCGACATCCCAAAGTCTTTACTTTTCGACCAATCTGTAATCACTTATAAGATCCCTGGGCGATTGAGACTTCCAAATAGAGTTTGTTGCATGATCAATGCAATTCACTTACTCCACGCAGCATCGGTTGCATGATGCATAGAGGGAACTGTCCCTTTGAAAATCCAGCTCAGCAACAGTAGTCGAGGTGCTAGGAGGAGCTGTGCTTCAGTACCGATCACTTCTGAAGCAGCTTGACCTCCTTCATATGCTGCTAGTATCTCTTTTTCCATTGGAGTATACTTGGCCCCAGATCCTTTGTATCCTCGACTCCAAAAACCTAAGGGTCGGCCACGGGTTTCTCCTGGTGCTTTCTGCCAGAGGGTCCAGATAGGACCATTATCTCCGGCTGCAGTGTAGAGCCCATTTTTAACAGCTAGTCCAGTCCGAACTGATCCGAGGGCCACCACATGAGTTATCTCACGCTTAATTTGTTCAAAGGCTTGTCGTTGTTCTGGGCCCCACTCAAACTGTTTCTTTTTACGAGTCACTCGATAGAGAGGGCTCACAATGTGGCTGTAGTCAGGAATATGCATTCTCCAAAAACCTACAACGCCCAAGAAAGTCTGTGTCTCCTTTTTATTAGTAGGTGGAGACATTGCTGCAATTTTGTTGATCACATCCATTGGGATCTGACGACGGCCATCTTGCCATTTTATTCCTAAAAACTGGATCTCTCGTGCAGGTCCCTTGACCCTGCTTCATTTTATGGCAAAACCAGCATCCAAAAGAATCTGAATTATTCTCTCACCTTTCTCGAAAACTTCTTTCGCTGTGTCGCCCCATATGATGATGTCATCAATATATTGCAAGTGTTCTGGAGCTTTACGTTGTTCCAGCGTGTTCTGGATCAGTCCACAGCAGGTGGTAGGACTGTGTTTCCACCCCTGGGGTAAGCGATTCCACGTGTACTGGATGCCCCTCCAGGTGAAAGCAAACTGTGGCTTGCACTCTGCTGCTAAAGGAATAGAGAAAAATGCATTAGCAATGTCAATTGTAGCATACCACTTGGCTGCCTTTGACTCCAGTTCAAATTGCACTTCTAGTATGTCAGGCATGGAAGCACTCAATGGTGGCATAACTTCATTCAGGCCATGATAGTCTACAGTTAGTCTCCACTCGTCACTAGACTGGCCAGATTGGGCCATTAAAAGGTGAGCGAGTCTTACTGATCACACCCTGGCTTTCCAGTTGACGGATCAACCTCTGGATAGGAATCAAAGAATCTCGATTGGTGCGATATTGCCTGCGATGCACCGTCGTGGTAGCAATTGGCACCTGCTGATCATCAACCATCAGCAGTCCTACAACAGAAGGGTCATCTGAAAGACCAGGCAAATCAGACAGCTGTTCAATTTTCTCAGTGTCCACAGCTGCTATACCAAATGCCCACCTATACCCTTTTGGGTCCTTAAAATACCCTCTCCTGAGGTAGTCTATGCCAAGGATGCACGGAGCATCTGGACCAGTCATAAGGGGATGCTTTTGCCAGTTTTTTCCAGTTAGGCTCATTTCAGCCTCTACAACAGTCAGTTCCTGGGATCCCCCAGTCACTCCAACAATATTAATGGATTGCGTTCCTGTGGCAGAATGCAAACTCCCCTCTCTCCCCCTCCCTCCTTTGATATGGAAGGAGTAGACACATCTCCCTCTCTCTCTGCTGTTTGAGGCTAACAGCTTCTTTTGTTTGGCCCCAGAGCACCCTGGCCAGGGCCGTTAGGAGAAGGGAGTGCTGAGGTGCCAGAGAGCCGCTAGGCGCCTGCGACCAGTGTGGGGGATGTTTGGAGGCTTCAGGGGCACTCCACAGACAGGGTGGGGGTGCAGAGAAGCTTCTGTAATGCCCACAGTCAGATCTGATCAGGTTATAAAAAACGGGACTCTCGTCGAGATGTGTGGTCTTGCGCACGATCTCTTGGAGTTACGAGCTTAGCCACTGCCGCTAGGAGCCACGGCCCCCCCTCCCCGGGACAGAGACTCTGCTGACCTTGCCACCAAGTGTGTAAGTAAAATTAACCCTCACAGGATTGCGAGTGTATCTACTTTCTGCGCACATTTGCACGTGTATTTATACTTTCTGTGCACATTTGCACACGTACTTTCCATGCTCAATACGAGCACGTGTATAAATTAATGCTCGCATAATCGCGAGTGTATTTTCCTCCCGTGCTTCCACATAAGCACGTGTAATATTCCGTGCACATTTGCACGTGCATTTCTCCTCACAGGATTGCGAGTGTACTATAAATTTACCCTTGCCGAATCGCGAGTGTACACTTCCCATACTCCATACGAGTATGTGTATCCCTTTAAAATAATCCCACACCATGTTCAGGCAAATGTGTAGTCTTCCTGGACTCAGGAGTGGCTCCGGCATTGTTTTTGGTGAAGCCATGTGTATGGACACTGTGGACCTCCTGTTGTATTAGTTGCTGCCCCTTAATAATTTTCCTCAACTAATATCTGAACCTGTATTTAAGTCACCTTTGGAGTGCTAAAACCCTGTTTCTCACCAGTTTAATAAAAGCTGTTTTGGACCCTCTTGTCCCTTAAACTAACCTCGGGGTGCCTCCGTGACAGTTCCTTTATAATTAGAAGGAATGATTGTGCACTGAGCACCAGTGTCCACTAAAGCTTTGTACTCCTGGGGGTGTGTTGTACCAGGCCATCGTATTTGTACAGTCCAATAAACTCTGTTATCCCTTTCCTTCACCTGGTTGGAGGCAGGGCACTGCAAGGGCGAAAAATCATGGACTCCACACAATCCAATACGAATTCAAGTGAAGCCCTTTATTACAGAAACAAACCTCCTTATATATGCAGTTATTTCCTGATCACATGTCCATGCTCCAAGCATGCATTAGCTAATTGGATATTGTCTATGTTCATGAGCTGTCCACACGCCCGAGTCTCACTGCTAATAGGTCTGTTGATTTACATCTTGTTGAGGCTCTGTTATTGTAGAACTGCCTCACTCCCACAACAGGTCCTGTTTTCAGCTTTCCTTGAAATTCCTTTAGACCTGGCTAGTTCAGTAACAAATCTCCATCTAATAGAAATCTATACACACATTAACTTCAAGAAAATCCCTCAAACCTCCCCCTTTTTGTTTTTGAACCAACCAGGCCTTGTTTACAATGCACTGAATCATCTTTGAAATACACTGCAGCATAGAATAGATGATTAACAACAATGATTACAGTTACATATAACGTAGCTAAGCCTTATATAATAAGATCAAACAACTACCCACCTATTTCCAAGCTTTTAAACCATTTGTCAAACCCTACTTCTACTATGACAATCTTATTAATGTGCTGTTTTAGTTTGTCTAAAATACTATGAACAGATTCAGAAGGATCAGACAAGTTAATACAACACATTCCCCAAAAGGTGATGAACCCCTTGCCCTGTCGGGCAAAGGGAGAAGACCTGAGACAGTCCCTGCCCTGTCACTGTCAGGCAGAGGTAGGGGACAGAAAAGATGATGAGGGTTGGAAGCTAGTTCCAGTTAGGGGCTGTGGGCAACCCCCCTCCCTACCTGCTTTGCTTCCCCAGGTGCCCCTCTGTAATAGGTTTGAGGCCCTGGATCTTGAAGAGGAGATATGTGAGGATGTGGTGCAAGGCTCATTTGAGGTCACATCGAAAGAGACAGTTGACCCCACACCTCAAGACCGCCTCAGATAAGAAAGAAAGAAGGGTAACTGTAGTAGGCAATGCCCTTCTGAGAGGGACAGAGGGCCCAATCTGCAGAGTTGACCCTCATCGTAGGGAAGTGTGCAGTCTACCTGGAGCCCAGATCAGGGACATCACCAGGATGCTCCCCAACCTGGTGCACCCGACAGACTACTACCCACTGCTGATCTTCCAGACAGATGGGGAGGAAGCTGCATTCTGCAGTCTGACGGGAATGAAAAAAAGATTTCAAGGCCTTGGGACAGATGGTAAAAGAATTTGGGGCTCGAGTGATTTTCTCTGCCCTCCTTCCAGTTTTGGGTGATGATGTGGTCGGGAATAGAAAAATCCAGTCTCTAAACAATTGGCTACAGGACTGGTGCTACAGGCAGGGCTTTGGGTACTTTGATAACAGCTGGTTTCACAAGACACCAGTCCAGACAGCAATACACGGGAAAGGTTTATCTCGCAGGGGCAAAAGGATGCTGGGACAGGAATTAGCAGGGCTCATTTGGGGAGCTTTAAACTAGATTTGAAGGGGGATGGGGTGGTAGCTGGGCTTGCATGCGTAGGGCATCACTCTAGAGTTCATGAGGGCTGGGAGGCCCCCCATACCCCTGAGGTGAAATCGGTGTGCTCAACTCACTCTCTGAAATGCCTGTACACCAATGCGGGCAGCATGGGGAATAAGCAGGAGGAGTTAGAAACCTGTGTTAGGGCAGGAGATTATGATCTGGTGACAATTACAGAGACATGGTGGGACAGCACACATGACTGGAATGTGGTCATGGATGGCTATGTCCTTTTCAGGAAAGACAGACCAGCCAGGCGTGGTGGTGGAGTTGCTCTTTATGTGAGAGAGCAACTACAATTTATTAAGTATTGTCCAGGCATGGATGAGGAGCAAGTTGAGAGTCTGTGGGGGAAAGTTAAGGGGCAGGCTGGCAAGGGTGACGCTATTGTGGGCATCTACTACAGACCACCAGATCAGGGTGAGGAAGTTGATGAGGCCTTCTACAGACAGCTGAGAGCAGCCTCGCAATCACAGGCCCTGGTTGTGGTGGGGGATTTTAACTTCCCTGATGTTTGCTGGAAGGACTACTCAGCTGGCCAGCCACAGTCTAGGAGGTTCCTCCAGTGCCTTGATGATAACTTTCTGATGCAAAGGGTGGAGGAGCCAACAAGAAGAGGTGCATTGCTGGACCTTATCATCACTAACAAGGAGGGTCTGGTTGAAGCGGTAAAGGTTGAGGGCTGCCTTGGTTGCAGCGACCATGAGATGGTGGAATTCAGGATCTCATGTGACAGGAGCAGGATAGCAAGCAGAACTGCAACCTTGGATTTCAGAAAGGTAAACTTTGGCCTTTTCAGGCAATCGCTAAGGGAAATCCCATGGGCAAGGCTGCTTGAAAGTAAAGGGGACCAAGACAGTTGGTTAGCGTTCAGGGACTGTTTCTACCGGGCACAAGATCAGAGCATCCCGACACATACGAAGTCAAGGAAGGGAGCCAGTAGACCTGCGTGGTTAAACAGGGAGCTGCTGGGTAAGCTCAAGTGGAAGAGAAGAGTTTACAGATCGTGGAAGGAGGGGCTGGCCACTTGGGGAGAATATAAGGCTGTTGTCAGAGGGTGTAGGGAGGTAACTAGGAAAGCTAAGGCCTCCTTAGAATTCCACCTGGTGAGAGGGGTCAAGGACAACAGGAAGAGTTTTTTCAAATACGTGACAGATAAAACTAACACCAGAGGCAATGTAGGCCCACTGATGAATGAGGTGGGTGCCCTGGTGACAGAAGACACAGAGAAGGCAGAATTACTGAATGCCTTCTTTCTCTCTGTCTACTCTACTGGAGGCTGTCCTGGGGAGCCCTGTACCCCTGAGACCCCAGGTGAAGCCAGGTCAGTGGAGGAGTTTGCTTTAGTCGATGAGGACTGGGTTAGGGAGCTATTAAATAGTCTGGACATCCATAAATCCATGGGTCCAGATGGGATGCATCTGCGGGTACTGAGGGAGCTGGCTGAAGTCATTGCTGGACCGCTCTCCATCATCTTTGCCAAGTCTTGGGAAACGGGAGAGGTGCCCGAGGATTGGAGGAAAGCAAATGTCACTCCAGTCTTCAAAAAGGGCAAGAAGGAGGACCCGGGTAATTATAGACCGGTCAGCCTCACCTCTGTCCCTGGGAAAGTAATGGAACAGCTTGTCCTTGATGTCATCTCAAGGCATATCAGGGATAAGAGGGTCATTAGGGGCAGTCAGCATGGCTTTACCAAGGGTAAGTCATGCTTGACCAACCTCATAGCCTTTTATGAGAATGTAACAAGGTGGATGGATGATGGCAGGGCGGTGGATGTGGTCTACCTTGACTTCAGTAAAGCCTTTGACACAGTCTCCCATAGCATCCTCACAGCTAAATTGAGGAGGTGTGGTCTGGACAATAGAGTAGTGAGGTGGGTTGCAAACTGGCTTAAGGAGAGAAGCCAGAGAGTGGTGGTCAATGGTGCGGAGTCTAGTTGGAGGCCAGTATCTAGTGGAGTGCCTCAGGGGTCAGTACTGGGGCCAATATTATTCAATATATTCATTAACGATTTGCACGAGGGAATTGAGTGTACTAGCAGCAAGTTTGCTGATGACACTAAGCTGGGAGGAGTGGCTGACACGCGAGAAGGCTGTGCTGCCATCCAGTGGGACCTGGACAGGCTGGAGAGTTGGGCGGGGAATAACCTGGTGAAATTTAGCAAGGGAAAGTGTAGAGTCCTGCATCTGGGCAGGAACAACCCCAGGTTCCAGTATAGGTTGGGAAATTACATATTAGAGAGCAGTGTAGGGGAAAGGGACCTGGGCGTCCTGGTGGACAGCAGGATGACCATGAGCCAGCACTGTGCCCTTGTGGCCAGGAAGGCCAATGGCATCCTGGGGTGTATTAGAAGGGGAGTGGTTAATAGGTCCAGAGAGGTTCTCCTTCCCCTCTACTCTGCCCTGGTGAGACCCCGTCTGGAATACTGTGTCCAGTTTTGGGCCCCTCAGTTCAAGAAGGACAGGGGACTGCTGGAGAGAGTCTAGTGCAGGGCAACAAAATGATCAAGGGAGTGGAGCATCTCCCTTATGAGGAAAGGCTGAGGGAGCTGGGTCTCTTCAGCTTGGAGAAGAGGAGACTGAGGGGTGACCTTATTAATGTTTACAAATATATAAAGGGTGAGTGTCACAAGGATGGAGCCAGGCTCTTCTCTGTGACATCCAGCGGTAGGACAAGGGGTAAGTGGTTCAAACTGGAACACAAGAGGTTCCACTTAAATTTGAGAAGAAACTTCTTCCCAGTGAGGGTAACAGAACACTGGAATAGGCTGCCCAGGAGGGTTGTGGAGTCTCCTACTCTGGAGGCATTTTAAACCTGCCTGGACGCCTTCCTGTGTAACCTCAAATAGGTGTTCCTGCTCCGGCAGGGGGATTGGACTAGATGATCTTTTGAGGTCCCTTCCAATCCCTAACATTCTGTGTGATTCTGTGTTAACTAGTTGCAAAGGACTTCTTAGAAAATTTACCGTGCTAGTTCTTGGGGTCATGGGAAAAAAAAGAAAGGCCATTTTTAAAATCCAATGGAATGCCAATTTTGGAACAAAGTTTTAACAGATGTATTTGTGTGTTTGCCAGAAAGCCCTATACCTCTCTTGGGTCAAGATTTGTTAAGTAAACTGTAAGCTCAAATAATGTTTTCTGAGAAGAAATGTTGAAGAGAAGAAATGTTCTGACAATTCTGTTTAGTTGCATGTCCCATAAGAAGGTGCTTGGAAGGTACAGATCTGCTTGCTGCAAGCAAGAAATCTCCAAGGAAATTTTGGATGCTGTATTTCCACTAGTATTGGCAGCTGAAGTATTGATAAAACCAATACTACACTGAGACAGAACTGAAAGAGGACTTTGAGCCGTTAAGGAAAAACAATGTCCAGTAAATACAAAACCCAAAATGGGGTTAGAGACTTTGATGAACAAGTTTATGACCACCTTACAGGCTGACTGCATTTGATTACACTTGCAGATTTGTCTATTTATAGCTACAACACAGAGGCAACCTGTGGCTATTGTAGGACAATATGATGAGAAAGCAAACAGATTGATATACTTGGAATGTGGGTTTTTTTGCCCAATTGTTTCTGTAAAACTATTATTCAGCCTCTAGAATTGATTATTACTCTGATCCATATGCGTGTCTGTATGCGTTGTTCTCATCACCGCATACAATAATGCTTTAAATCAGGTGTTCCATTTCTCTTGTCAAGGAATTAAACAAGTCATTCAGCCAGGCATTATCACTAGATTGTTTCCCTTGATGCATTAGTACCGAATATGTTATATGTCATCTTCTATTCTGGCTAGTTTATCAGCTATGCTAAAGCAGCACATGCCTTCAAAATTGAAGCAGCTTTTACAACCATTACCTACTCAGAAAAAACAGCAATAAGAAACATTAATATCAAAATCCCTTAGCATAGTATAATTCTGTAATACAGCTACCAGGGTTGACATGCTAATAAAACACATTTTTAAAATATCTGCAGCCATTAGTCTTCCCTTAATATAAAAGGCAGATGAGTTATTTACAGTAGAGACCAACCAAATCTAAGTATTTACATATTGGTCTTGCAGAAACATATCCAGGGCATATGCTTTTAGTACAAGATAGCAAAGCACGATGAGCCAACCTGTGGTAGGTGAAGAAAACAGGGGTGTCATCACCTTCCAGTAATACATATATGTTGTTCCAGCTTCTGCAGCTAATGTTACTCTGGGTCTGATAACCTGACATGAGGTGATTATCCACACAGTTTGGAGACATCTGGCTTGTACTTTTTCAAATTGAACTTCAATACAATATGTCTTGTTCTCAACATCAATAACACTGTTCCAATGCTGTCTCCTTGAGATAAGGTACAGGTATTCATCGTAGATACCCCAAATAAAAGAACTCGAAAATCTGATATTAGCAAAGGATGTAAAATAAGAGGAGAAGTCAGGGTACAGAACCATACAGCATTGTCTGGAGTTATTATATGAATTTTTACATCTAGATTAATAGGCTGCAGTCCCATGAGGGGTTCAGAAGGATCCACCATAGCCGTACATACCCTTGAGTCTTCTGGTTCTCATCTTGGGAGGCCGCTAAGGAATATTTGTTGCTGCTGTGGTTGGCCTGGCTTGTTCCCTAGTTGGATGTGATGGCATGAGCATTACCACTTAGGACCCCACTCCGCAAGCTCTTCAGTTTAAAGCCCTCCTCACCAAGTTGGCCAGCTTACTGCCTAAGATTCCCTTGCCTCTTTCAGACAGATGGATTCCATCCCTCCCTAACAGGTTATAGTCATAAAAGAATGTCCCATTGTCATAAAAGTCAAAACCCTCACAAGGGCACCAGCCTCAAAGCCAGGAGTTAATGTGCATTATACATTTATTTCTGGCTACCCCCTTTCATCCAACTACAGAATGGAGGAAAAGGTAACTTGGGCACCAATATTTTTCACTTGTGCCCCTAGGGCTTTATAGTCTTCCTTGATTCTGCCCAGGCTCTGGCTTGCAGTGTCATTTGTCCCCCCATGAAAGAGCAGCAGTGGATAGCAGTCTGTGCTCTTGACAAGTTGTGGAACCCTCTCAGCAACATCTTGGATCTTAGCTCCCAGAAGGCAGTATACCTCTTGTGACTCCCGGTCAGGATGGCAGATGTGCGCTTCAGTGCCCTTTAACAGAGTCACCCACCACAAACACTCTTAGTTTCTTTTTATGGTATCCACTGTGTGCTACCGGTACAGTTTCTTCTTGCAGACCTTGCTCATTGATGCCTATAGCTGTTAAAGCTTCATATCTGTTTTCAGTTGTGATGCTGGAGGGTGGAGACTGAGATGGAGCCCTGCTTTAGTGGGTCACCAGGGTCCAAGGTGCCTCATTCTCAGTGATGTCCACTACATTCTCAGTGATGTCTGCTACAGGAGCATGGTTCTGTAACCACCTATCTATCACCATCTCACCTCCTCTAATACTGCACAGCCTTTTAACTGTTTGTTGCAACTCAACCACCTGACATAGCAGATCATCAGCCTGTGCACACCTTGTGCAGGTATTTACCTTTTCTCCAGGAATAGGGTCTGGGTACTCATTGCAACATACCACCTGTACTGAAGTCTCCTTCCTTACTGGTTCTGTCTGGGTGGAAGCATGAGACATCTCAGGGGCTTTCCCTGCAAGCGCACTGTTTTTAACTCTGAGGCGAGTGCACACCATTATGGCAGAGACCTAGAGCACAAGTACTACCTTGGGTTGTGGACCTACAAGTAGCCTGCAGCGCACTTCCTGCATGCCCTGACTGCAAACCCCCACACCCCTGTTTGCTTGCCCTGATCGCTTGTGCTCCTTAGAACCATTTAAATCTCTCACGGTTGCTCCACTTGCTTGCACGAATGCCACCACAGACTTCTCCTCAGAACTTTTCCCGTGTGACCATGGAGAAGTCATGAGGAGATGGGATGGAAAACCTACCTCAGTCCTAGAGGCACGTGTACATGAGTTGCAAGGAAAGACAACCACAAGAAGGGATTCTGCCAGGAAAAATGCTACTCCAGTTTCCAGTGGGCAGTCCCCCAGAGTAGAAGGGCTGATCTTACTTCTGAACCTCTTGAAGGGGCTTCTGATTCATTCTTGCAAAAAGGAAGCAGTGAGTACCATGACCAGGACTAGAGGGGCCCTGCCTCCAGCCAGGTGGAGGAGAGGGACAAGCTGTGTGGATTCAATGTCCTGGAACGTCAGACTCACAAGAGTACAAGGCTCAAGTGAACACCAGGACCCAATGTACTCTAATTCCATCAACCAATGAAGGGACAGAACCCATCAGTATTTCTGGAGTGACTGGAGGATGCCAACAGGTGACTGTACTGGAGGCTGAAGTGAGTCTAACTGGGAAGGACTGGCAAAAACACTCCATTGTGACTGGTTCAGTTGCTCCGTGTATTCTTGGTATAGACTACCTCAGAAGAGGATATTTTAAGGACCCAAAAGGGTACCGGTGGGCCTTTGGAATAGCAGCCGTGGAGACAGGACATGAAACAGCTATCTACCTTGCCCTGTCTCTCGGAAGACCCTTGTCTTGTAGGATTGCTGAGGGTCAAAGAACAGCAGGTGCCAATTGCTACCATGATGGTGCACCAGTGCCAGTATCACACTAACCAAGACTCTCTGATTCCCATCCATAAGTGGATTTGTTAACTAGAGAGCCAAGGAGTGATCAGTAAGACTCACACAGTCTTCAACAGTCTCATATGGCCAGTGCAAAAGTCCAATGGAGAGTGGAGACTAACGGTAGACTATCATGGCCTGAATTAATTCACGCCACCATTAAGTGCTGCTGTGCTAGAGCTGCAATATGAACTGGAGTCAAAGGCAACCAAGTGGTATGCCACAATTGACATTGCTAATGCATTTTTCTCTATTCCTTTGGCAGCAGAGTGCAGGCCAGTTTGCTTTCAGTTGGAGGGGCGTCCAGGACACCTGGAATCAACTGCTCCAGGAGTAGAAGCACAGCCCTACCATTTGTCATGGACTGATCCAGACTGCACTGGAACAGGGCAAAGCTCTGGAACACCTGCAATACATTGACAATGTCATCGTGTGGGGCAACACAGCAGAAGAATTTTTTGAGAAAGGGGAAAGAATGATCCAAATTTTTCTGAAAACCAGTTTTGCTATAAAGCAAAGTAAGGTCAATGATCTGGATGGGAGATCCAGTTTTTAGGAGTAAGATGGCAAGATTGACGTCATCAGATCCAAATGGATGTGATCAACAGCTATGTCTCCACCAACTAACAAAAAGGATAGACAGACTTCCTTGGGGGTTATGGGTTTTTGGATAATGCAAATTCCAGACTACGGTCAGATCGTTAGCACTCTTTATCAAGTGACCTGGAAGAAGAATGATTTTGAGTGGGACCCTGAGCAACAGCAAGCCTTTGAACAAATTAAGTGGGAGACAGTCCATGCTGTGGCTCTTGGGCCAGTCCAGGCAGGACAAGATGTTAAAAATATGCTCTTCACTTGGTGTGCATACAAAAGAGCCAAATCTAGCACATAGAGATGAGACAGAGCCTATCACAGAGTTGTGCAAGTCTGGATATTGGAATAAAGCTAGCATGCTAGAAAGAAAAGTAACAACTGTCACACACAAAATCTTATCATCACATTCACGCAGTAAAGAACTCAGGGTCTTCTGTATAATCACAAAATGCACATATTGAGTCAATGGATTCTCATGATTTAGCAGTCTGTGAACTTACTGTACCATGTAACAGACACTTATTTAAACTGTAATGTGCTTAAACAGATACCTACAAAAAAACAGGTTAATAAGGAACAGTATCTCGCAGAGTTCAGCAAGTTTTCTATGACTTGTGTGTTATCAGTTAATTCTCTCTCAGCTTGTTGAAGTTTAAACCATTCTGCCTGTAAAACTGTCTGAAATGATTCAATGATCTCTTGTAGAGTTTTATTTTTGTCCTGCTTTTCTCACTTTAGAAACAACAAAGTGTTATACTTAAAGATTCTATTCTCCGGACACTTTCCCAATCCCCACAATCTTAACCCTCGACAGTCAGTTTCTTGGTCACCTGTTTCTCGTTGCCCCTCTCGCCAGATGTGAATCTGTCCTTATCAATAACCTCGTATTCTATTGCTATGTTTACCAAAACATGTATCTAGTTCCCCAGTGTCGAGGGTTTAGACTGCGGGGTGACAATAAAACCCTGGCAGATGTATTGTTAACCTCCTCTCCTCCCCCGACTTCCCCCTTTTGCCCCTCCTCCTCCCCCCTTCCCACTAAGGACAGGTGATCGGGAGGAAAAGAAGGACAGAGAGAGAAGAGTTGGAAAAAATTAAAAATGTTTTACTAATGTTACTAATAAGAATAGAGAAAATAATACAAAATATACAAAACCAATCTTGAAAGTCTCAGCAACTGCAGAGCCAGCACCCAAAGTCCTGGATTGGACTCTGCAGCCAACCGGAGCTGGATTCAGTCTCACTAGGCCTCAGTTTGCAGGGACAACTAGCAAGGTCCTCTCCTAATGTCAGCCATAAGTAGAAGGGACAAAAAAGGCAAAAAGGGAAAGGGACGAGATCCTCATGATCTCCCACTTCTATATGAAGTATTCACATGAATGGAATGTTATACACAGTTGGTCAGTTTCTTGGTCACCAGTTTCTCGTTGCCCCTCTCACGAGATGTCCATCCATGCTTATCAATAACTTTGCATTCCATGGCTATGTTTACCAAAACATGTATCTGGTTCTCCAGGAAAATGCAGCTAATATGAAGGCTTTAGGGGACAGGCAAATTCACTAAAAGAGAAACTTGTTTTTAACAAAACCAGGACATTCTACCCCTTATAATATGCCATTCACGGAAATACTTAAACCTCATTAATACAATCTATCAATACAATCTAATGAATCACTACTACTATATATATATATATATATATATATACACGCAAATGTACATATATACACAGGAGTAATTAATCTTAATCAGTGAAACATCCTTTGAAAAGTTCATTAAGCTCATTTTGTCACAAAAGTCTCCCAGGGAAGGAAAGATGGTACAAGTGCATCTCATGACCACTGTTTGTGGGTTAAAGACATCAACTTCGAAAAACTTGTCAGGCGCCACTCGAAGAAGGTAGCTCTGGTTTCATCACCATTGTCTTGATCTGAAAGACACTTATTAAACATTGTTAGTGCGGTAATTCACATCATACAGTTCAGCATTGCATATTTTCACCTAAAATCAAATCCCCTTGAGGTACACACCGAACTTCTCCATCCTTAAGCATCACCCACCAGGTGCTGCCAGGTCCCTGGGCAAAAACAATCCCACGAATGGGCTTGCCTTTGCCTGAGGCAGGAGTAACCCAGACTGCCTTTCCTAACATATTTTTAATGTGTACTACAGGGACTTTCTCTCCTTCCAGAGTACGAAGAATTTCTGATTGAGCAGGCCCGGCTCGATTGGTTTATCCTCTAGTGTTGACCAACCAAGTGGCTTTTGCTAAATGTGAATCCCAGTTTTTAAAGGTTCCACCACCAAGAAGTGCCTTTAGTGTAGTTTTTAACAAACCATTGTACCTTTCAATTTTCCTAGAGGCTGGTGCATGATATGGAATCTGATATACCCACTCAATACCATGTTCTTTGGCCCAATTGTCTATAATACTGTTTTTGAAATGAGTACCATTGTCTGATTCAATTCTTTCTGGCGTACCATGACACCAAAAGACTTGCTTTTCAAGGCCCAAGATAGTATTTTGGGCTGTAGCATGAGGTACGGCATATGTTTCCAACCATCCAGTGGCTGCTTCCACCATTGTAAGTACATAACGCTTACCTTGACGTGTTTGTGGAAGTGTAATATAATCAATCTGCCAAGCTTCTCCATACTTATACTTTAACCATCACCTCCCATACCATACAGGCTTTAACCGTTTCACTTGTTTGATTTCAGCACAAGTTTCACATTCATGAATAACCTGTGAAATAGTGTCCATAGTTAAGTCCACCCCACCATCACGCTCCCATTTCTGTGTTGCATCTCTACCTTGATGCCCTGAAGCATCATGGGCCCATCGAGCTAAGAAAAGTTCACCTTTACGTTGCCAGTCCAAGTCCACCTCAGTTACTTGAATCTTGGCAGTTTGATCTGCTTGTTGGTTGTTTAGATGTTCCTCAGTGGCTCGACTTTAGGCACATGAGCATCTACATGACGAACTTTGGCAGGCAGGCTCTCTAGCTGAGCAGCAATGTCTTGCCACAGTGTGGCAGTCCAAATGGGTTTACCTCTGCGCTGCCAGTTGCTTTTCTTCCATTGCTGTAGCCACCCCCACAAGGCATTTGCTACCATCCATGAGTCAGTATAGAGATGAAGTACTGGCCACTTCTCTCGTTCAGCAATGTCCAAAGCCAGCTGGATGGCTTTCACTTCTGCAAATTGACTAGATTCACCTTGTCCTTCAGTGGCTTCTGTAACTTGTCGTGTGGGACTCCACATAGCAGCTTTCCACCTTCGATGTTTTCCTACAAGACGACAGGATCCATCTGTGAACAGTGCATACTGCTTATCAGTCTCTGAAAGTGTATTATATGGTGGTGCTTCTCCAGCACATGTTACTTCCTCCTCATCTGGAGACATCCCAAAGTCTTTGCTTTCTGGCCAGTCTGTAATCACTTCTAAGATCCCTGGGCGATTGGGATTTCCAGTTCAAGCTCGTTGCGTGATCAGTGCAATCCATTTACTCCATGTAACTTCGGTTGCATGATGTGTAGACGGAACCGTCCCTTTGAACATCCAGCTCAGCACCGGCAGTTGAATTGCTAGGAGTTGTGCTTCAGTACCGATAACTTCTGAAGCAGCTCGAACTCCTTCATATGCTGCTAGTATCTCTTTTCCAGTTGGAGTATAGCTGGCCTCAGATCCTTTGTATCCTCGACTCCAAAAACTTAAGGGTCGGCCTCGTGTTTCTCCTGGTGCTTTCTGCCAGAGGTTCCAGGTAGGACCATTATCTCCGGCTGCGGTGTAGAGCACATTTTTAACATCTAGTCCAGTCCGAACTGGTCCAAGGGCCACCGCATGAGTTATCTCACACTTAATTTGTTCAAAGGCTTGTAGTTTTTCCTGGCCCCACTCAAATTGGAGGGCTCACAATGTGACTGTAGTCAGGAATATGCATTCTCCAAAAACCTACAATGCCCAGGAAAGTCTGTGTCTCCTTTTTATTAGTAGGTGGAGACATTGCTGCAATTTTGTTGATCACATCCATTGGGATCTGACGACGGCCATCTTGCCATTTTATTCCTAAAAACTGGATCTCTCGTGCAGGTCCCTTGACCTTGCTTCGTTTTATGGCAAAACCAGCATCCAAAAGAATCTGAATTATTCTCTCACCTTTCTCGAAGACTTCTTTCGCTGTGTTGCCCCATGCAATGATGTCATCAATATATTGCAAGTGTTCTGGAGCTTTACCTTGTTCCAGCGTGTTCTGGATCAGACCATGGCAGATGGTAGGACTGTGTTTCCACCCCTGGGGCAAGCAATTCCATGTATACTGGATGCCCCTCCAGGTGAAAGCAAACTGCGGCCTGCACTCTGCTGCTACAGGAATAGAGAAAAATGCATTAGCAATGTCAATTGTAGCATACCATTTAGCTGCCTTTGACTCCAGTTCAAATTGCAGTTCTAGCATGTCAGGCACAGAAGCACTCAGTGGTGGCGTAACTTCATTCAGGCCACGACAGTCTACAGTTAGTCTCCACTCATCACTAGATTTACGCACTGGCCAAATTGGGCTGTTAAAAGATGAGCGAGTCTTACTGATCACACCCTGGCTTTCCAATTGATGTATCAACCTCTGGATAGGAATCTCGATTGGTGCGATACTGCCTGCAATGCACCGTCGTGGTAGCAATTGGCACCTGCTGATCGTCAACCATCAGCAGTCCTACAACAGAAGGGTCATCTGAAAGACCAGGCAAATCAGACAGCTGTTCAATTTTCTCAGTGTCCACAGCTGCTATACCAAATGCCCACCTATACCTTTTTGAGTCCTTAAAATACCCTCTCCTGAGGTAGTCTATACCAAGGATGCACGGAGCATCTGGACCAGTCACAATGGGATGCTTTTGCCAGTTTTTCCAGTTTAGGCTCATTTCAGCCTCTACAACAGTCAGTTCCTGGGATCCCTCAGTCACTCCAACAATATTGATGGATTGCGTTCCTTTATAATTAGAAGGAATTATTGTGCACTGAGAACTAATGTCCACTAAAGCTTTGTACTCCTGGGGGTGTGTTATACCAGGCCAGCGTATTTGTACAGTTCAATAGACTCTGTTATCCCTTTCTTCCACCTGGTTGGAGGCAGGGCACCTCTAATTCCTGTTTTGCACAGTCTCTGGGTGTGAATTAGAGGTCCCTTCAAGAGCATCAGAATCTTTTCTGCCCCTTTTTGTAAACTGGAGCAGCCATTTTCCTAGGAGTTTTTCCTTTTAACTGATGTACTCGTTCTTGAATTTCTGAGGTAGGCCTTCTATGCCACCTACTCATGTTTTCTCCCTGCTCACGTAGGAAGAACCACAGTGAACCTCTTTTTGTGGACTGCCTCTGTCTTCTCTCTTGAGATTGAAAAGTCCTTCTCCTAATAGTTGAAACATAGGTTCATACAAGTCATTAATGGCACCTGTCTTCTCTGAGTTCTTTGATCTCTTGCAACAGCTTTTCAAACCGGTCATCAAATTTTTCACACAATTTCTCCACAGCAGAGACACAAGCCCATAGAGAACCAGCAAGGTTGTTCCCAAAGTCCCAGAGCTACTCAATCACATGAGAAATCCTTTGATTACCTTCAGCTGACCAGAGCATTGCTGCCAATGACTTAGCATATGCAGGTGGTGCACTTTGTACAAATCTGCGCCACAGAGGTCTTGTACAAATAATTCTATCTGGGTCTGTCCCATCTTTGGTCCAAAAGAGATGATCTCTCACACAGCTAATTCTCTCAGGAACTGGATACCTCCCTCCATAGTGTTCCATTTCCCTAATGTGCATATACAATCTTCCTTGTAGGGAAATCTTACTTTCATAGCTGCCAGGAGTCGGGTCCAGAGGGTAGTGGCGTTAGGCTCTCTTGAAATTGCCCTATCAATGGTGGAATCTTTTGACAGACATCCCAGCTGCCTAGCTTCACCACCTTCCAATTCAATTGTTTCTTCCGCATTATCCCAGCATCGGAGCAGCCAGGTTACAATATTCTCGCTTTCACGATGACTGAAGTCTTTCGCAGATCTCTAAGCTCACCTGGAGAAAAGGACCAAGTGGTGGTCACTTCATCTCCTCCCTGCGCTGGTGATGCCCCTTGGGTTGATGTTGGCCCTGTGGCCCCTGTGCCATCACCTGCTGCACAAGGAGTCTTTCTAGTGACTTTCTTACAACTGGCAACTGATGCTGATATGGGCTCACCATCATCTGATTCATTTCCAGAGTATGAATGACTGTCACTGGCATGGGCATAATCATAGTGATTGTTATGGTTACAGCAGCAACAGTGCCCAGTGTGTGAGGAAGGAGGGGCTGCCTTGTTAGGCTTTGAGGCTGGAGAAGTAACATTATCTGCAGCGATCTTGGCAGAGGAGCTATGCGGATGAGATGGAGCTTGGGCCTGCGAAGCAGCAGTGTCTGTGATGGGGGGGAGCAGTGGCTGCAGCAGCAGCTTTCACTGTTTTGTTTTTTCTCCAGTGGCTAGGAGTGTTTTTTGCTAAAGCTTCCGAAGACACACCGCATATCTCAGGACTAAAAAGAGACGCAAAACTCCTATTGAACCTCATTTCTCTTAACAGTAACACAAACTGACACACATTCAGCAAACCAAATAACACCATCACAGTTCTATCAAAGCTCCAAGGATATTCAAAGCTCTCTAAAACATTTGTAAACTCTCCTAGCAAGAAAGCAAAAGTATTGTTAGTCAGCATTTCTAAAGATTCGCTTGACCAATTAGCAAACACATAGCTGTTTTTTGCTTTATCTCTCCTGGAGGTTTTTCAAGGTAAAGCAGAAACGAGTAGAAATTCATTAGCGGTTGCGGTATAATGAAATAAACCAGTGCCAAACCACACAGTATCATCATAACTATCGTCCAGTTTCTTGTTGTTATATAATTAATACTTCGATTCAGAAAGAATGCCCAGCACAAGTATGGTATCACCGAACACAATGTAGAAAATAACTGATATATCTTATTCCACAACGTTTTTAAACCAGTGTAATTCACTCTGCCTTAATACCACTAGATAATGTCTGAAGCACACAGACTCGCGAGTCTCACAACTCTCTGAGTTAGCACCATGCCAAGAAAATTGAAAGGTATGTCAGAGCAGTAGAAAAGCCAAAAATCTCCAAATTTACCCCTTTCTCTTGCCCCATGTTGGGCACCAATTATCTGTTGAGGGTTTAGATTGCGGGATGACAATAAAACTCTGGGAGAGGTATTGTTAACCTACTCTCCTCCCCCCACTTCCCCCTTTCTCCCCTCCCTCTCCCCCCTTCCCACTAAGGACAGGTGATCGGGAGGAAAAGAAGGACAGAGAGAAGAGAGTTGGAAAAATTAAAGATGTTTTACTAATGCTACTAATAAGAATAGAGAAAATAATACAAAATATACAAAACCAATCTTGAAAGTCTCAGCAACTGCAGAGTCGGCACCCAAAGTCCTGGATTGGACTCTGTTGGATTCAGTCTCTCACTAGGCCTCAGTTCGCAGGGACAACTAGCAAGGTCCTCTTCTGATGTCGGCTATAAGGAAAAAGGAAAAGAAGGAAAAAAAGACGTGATCCTCGTGATCTCCCACTTTTTTATGAAATATTCACGTGAATGGGATGTTATACACCGTTGGTCAGTTCCTTGGTCACCTGTTTCTCGTTGCCCCTCTCGCGAGATATGCATCAGTTGTTATCATAACTTTGCATTCCATTGCTATGTTTACCAAAATATGTATCTGGTTTTCCAGGAAACTGCAGCTGATATGAAGGCTTTAGCTGACAGGCAAATTCACTAAAAGGAAACTTGTTTTTTAACTAAACCAGGACAAGTATGCCGAGATGAGACACAGCTCAGCACAGAGTTGCGCAAGTCTGGATGCTGGAATAAAGCTAGCATGCTAGAAAGAAAAGTAATAGCTATCACACGCAAAATCTTATCATCACATTCACGCAGCAAAGAGCTAAATTATGCATAGTCTTCTGTATTATCACAAAATGTACATTTTGAGTCCATGGATTCTCTTGATTTAACAGTCTATGAACTTACTGTACCATATAACAGGCAAAGAATTATGAAACTGTAATACATTTAAATAGATACCTACATAGAAAGCAGGTACATAATGAAAAGCATCTTGCAGACTTCTGCATCTTTTCTGTAACTCCTGTGTTATCAAACTCTCTCTCAGCTTGTTGAAGTTCAAACCGTTCCACCTGTAAAACTGTCTGAAATGATTCAATGATCTCTTGTAAAGATTTATTTTTGTCTTGTTCTTCTCTCTTTAAGAACAATATTAATTGCAACGAAGTGTTGTACTTCAAGATTCCATTCTCCAGACACTTTTCCCAATCATCTAACTTATACAGCAGCCACCATTAATTACATTAATTTCACAAGATCTTCCTTCCTCATATTTCCAAGTGCTTTCCTATGTTTTAAAACACCTCCCAATACCGATTTCTTAGGAACACAACTGAAAACAGTCATTTCCGACCCCATCTCATAAGTAAAAACCATGAGAAGAGGGAGGGAGGAGGGGGAAATACAGAGCTGCTTGCAGCGCAAGTGGGAAAAGCGGGGAGAAGGTTTATGGTGCACTTACAGAAACCATACCACAAAGAAAGAAATGTAACAACATCCAGTAAAACAATAAACTCACATTCCTGACAACCTGCTTGATTTTCAGAGAGGCAATACACAGCAGCATGTAATATGTACTGTAAAACTCACAGATAACACATTGATAGCAAACATTAGTGTTCTCTACTGCTAATTTGAACACTAGTGCGTCCTTAGCTTCTAAGTTTTCAACCTGCTTATTGATGGCCTCTTGAAGATGGTCAATAAATTGCATGTAATTCTCATTGGGACCCTGATTAATAGTTGTAAATTATTTGGCTGCTATGTTGGTTTCAGGCACCTCTATCATAGCTTGATATGCAAGGTCTGTTGACTGCCTCAGGATTTCAGAAACTAATAGCGCCTGTAATTCTGGTGTGCCAATTAGTGTATCTTCTAAGAGTTGGGGGATACCCGCCCATTTCAATGAATCCCCATCGTTCCGTCCTAAATGATCTATAGCTGTTACATTGCATACGTCAAATTTTGCTTTGAGTCTTTCATGGTTTTTATCTGATCTCGGGGAAACACGTACATATACTCCTTTTCCTTTTAACTTTTAAAGCAAATGCTGCAGACCCTCATCCTCATCCGAGTCATCAGATAACGCGGACTTGAACGGTGCTGGAGAATCATCAGTAACAGGGGGGTTCAGGGTTTGGAACAGTGCACTTTTTTTTTTTTCCAAATCTAGTCCAGGGAAGCCACCCCTCTCTACTGTCTCTGCGTGTTCCTGTTGCTCTTTTAATCCTCTCAAAGTCTCCAGCAACAAGTGCCATGTTGTTAACAGTTCAGTTGTTTCTTTGGATCTTTCAGTACTGCTTTGCCCCATAGTAACATCCTTCGTAAAGTCAATTCCAGAAGGCTAATACCCTGCTTCTTCAGAAGCAATTTCCATGTAGATAATATAATACCCTCTTCTTTAGATAAGTTCCACCCCCTCCCCATTCCCGGTAGCTCACCAGCTCTTGGCGTGGTGTCTTTTCAAGGATCTGGATCTTCAGCTGTACCGGGCTCTGTCTCCCCAGTTTGTCTTTGGCTGTCACAGCTTCACCGTTGTCTCTTCTTCATGCGAAATCCTCTTCATGCAGGATCACGTTGGGGTCACCATATGTCTTGGTTGAGACGGACAAATGACATAGACCAAGTTCTTCCAGGATGAAAGTAGTAGATACCATTTATTGCCACAAGTGCATTTTCATGCAATTTTAACAATTCGTGTGTCTCTTCACTATTGGTTACAAGTTACAGCAGTAACATCTCATTGACTAATTTTGCTATCATCAATGTTACTCTTTTACTCCCTTCTCTCTCACAGGTACATCCTTAACATCTCCAGATATTCCTTTACTCCCATCTTTCTCACGGGTAGGCCTTCATATCTTCAAGGCTAATTTCTGTTCCCATGCCCTCCGTCAGGGAATCCATGGACCCACCGTAGTCCCCAACTTTGTTACCTCACTATCAAAAAATTTATTGTTGCTTCTCTCTTACGAGTGAAGTGCATCCCTCTCACTCCATCCACAATAGTCATCTCTCTTGAGCAGGGTAACCAGAGCTAACAAAATTACTACTGGGTGGAGTATCCCGTAGTGGTTGGTGACCACCCAAAAAAGTTTCCCACCATTAGGGTTCTCCATCCTTTTTTACCCTTTCTGTGATGCGATGTATTTCTTCCACATCATGATGGATGGTAATTAGGGTCTTTTGTACATTGTTTCAGACATTTTCTAACAGTTGATACAAGTCATTATGTCTTTGTAGTTTCCTCACCAATGCAGGATTCATTCTAATGGGGATAGGAAGTAGGAACTAAGGTATAATTGGACTGTAACAGTTGATAAGACATAATGGAAACTGGATAACTGAAACCACATCCTACAATGTCAGCAAAGCCACAAGCACAAGTATTTTAATGATTATTTGTCTCTACAGTGATGTTATCTATGGATAAAAAATCGCAAAGGGTTCTTATACAAACACATCCCTTTCCAATATATAGGAGTAGAGTTCCAGGGGGTTTTCAGGAGTTTAGATACCTGCCCCATAAAAATCTATGAACTACCTCCCCTTTAGTCCTGTTAACTTTGTACTACAGTGGGTTACCCATCGATTTTATACTTAGTCATGCTGCAGTGGTCATCATGGTTAAAAGCACCAAGAGTAGTGAGATTTACCACTTAGTCTTTTCAGTGTATGGATTCTTCCAAATATAGTCATTCGTTAGCTGGTTGGCTATTCATGACCTGCTTGACATGAGAATGGTGTATCCAATTTTCTCTTCCTAAAACTTAAAATAAGAAAACAACAACAAAATAAGAACATAGTAGGACAATATATGGCCACTCCCTTCGAGGTTATAATTTGGATTTTTGTGAAAACACCTTAATTAACACTTCTTCCCCAGGCTTTCTGCCACGTAACTATATTTCAAGTGGTGTGGGTTGATACCACTGAGCATACTTCTTTTTCCTTCAACGTCTTGTTGCATATATAAAACATACTGGATCAACCATTCATTTAAGAGTTTAGTCCTAGTGGGACAAAAGTCCCAGATACAGCTAAATGTCTGCTAAACACTGTTTCTGCTAGTGACAACCCTAGAGGTTGTTGAGGGGTATTTCTAATATCACAGTATCACAGTATCACAGTATGTTTGGGATTGGAAGGGACCTCGAAAGATCATATAGTCCAATCCCCCTGCTGGAGCAGGAACGCCTAGGTGAGGTCGCACAGGAACATGTCCAGGCGGGCCTTGAATGTCTTCTCAAATTTAAGTGGAACTTCTTGTGTTCCAGCTTGATCCCATTACTCCTTGTCCTATCATTGTTTGCCACTGAGAAGAGCCTGGCTCCATTCTCACGGCACTCACCCTTTATATATTTATAAACATTAATAAAGTCACCCCTCAGTCTCCTCTTCTCCAAACTAAAGAGACCCAGCTCTCTCAGCCTTTCTTCATAAGGGAGGTGCTCCACTCCCTTAATCATCTTTGTTGCCCTACGCTGGACCCTCTCCAGCAGTTCCCTGTCCTTCTTGAACTGAGGGGCCCAGAACTGGACACAATATTCCAGATGGGGTCTCACCAGGGCGGAGTAGAGGGGAAGGAGGACCTCTCTCGATCTACTGACCACTCCCCTTGTAATACACCCCAGGATGCCATTGGCCTTCCTGGCCACAAGGGCACAGTGCTGGCTCATGGTCATCCTGCTGTCCACCAGGACCCCCAGGTCCCTTTCCCCTACACTGCTCTCTAATATGTAATTTCCCAACCTATACTGGAACCTGGACTTGTTCCTGCCCAGATGCAGGACTCTACACTTTCCCTTGTTAAATTTCATCAGGTTATTCCCCGCCCAACTCTCCAGCCTGTCCAGATCCCGCTGGATGGCAGCACAGCCTTCTGGCGTGTCAGCCACTCCTCCCAGCTTAGTGTCATCAGCAAACTTGCTGATAGTACACTCAATTCCCTCGTCCAAATCGTTAATGAATATATTGAATAATATTGGCCCCAGTACTGACCCCTGAGGCACTCCACTAGATACTGGCCTCCAACTAGACTCCGCACCATTGACCACCACTCTCTGGCTTCTCTCTTTAAGCCAGTTTGCAACCCACCTCACTACTCTAGTGTCTAGACCACACCTCCTCAATTTAGCTGTGAGGATGCTGTGAGAGACTGTGTCAAAGGCTTTACTGAAGTCAGGGTAGACCACATCCACCGCTCTGCCATCATCCATCCACCTTGTTACATTCTCATAAAAGGCTATGAGGTTGGTCAAGCATGACCTACCCTTGGTAAAGCCGTGCTGACTGCCCCTAATGACCCTCTTATCCCTGATATGCCTTGAGATGACACCAAGGACAAGCTGTTCCATTACTTTCCCAGGGACAGAGGTGAGGCTGACCGGTCTATAATTACCCGGGTCCTCCTTCTTGCCCTTTTTGAAGACTGGAGTGACACTTGCTTTCCTCCAATCCTCGGGCACCTCACCCGTTTCCCAAGACTTGGCAAAAATGATGGAGAGCGGTCCAGCAATTACTTCAGCCAGCTCCCTCAGCACCCGCGGATGCATCCCATCTGGACCCATGGATTTATGGATGTCCAGACTATTTAATTGCTCCCTAACCCAGTCCTCATCGACTAAAGCAAACTCCTCCATTGACCTGGCTTCATCCGGGGTCTCAGGGGTACAGGGTCCCCCACGACAGCCTCCAGCGGAGTAGACAGAGACAAAGAAGGCATTCAGTAATTCTGCCTTCTCTGTATCTTCTGCCACCAGGGCACCCACTCCATTCATCAGTGGGCCTACATTGTCTCTGGTATTAGTTTTATCTGCTATGTATTTGAAAAAGTTCTTTTTGCTGTTCTTGACCCCTCTCGCCAGCTGTAATTCTAAGGAGGCCTTGGCTATCCTAGCTGTCTTCCTACGTCCTCTAACAGCGGCCTTTATTCCCATAGCACTATTTTTAAAAACTTTATCTATTTCAAACCCACTTGGCTACATGTTCAAGCCATTTTATTTTTAGGAGTCCTGTTCATTCTTTCTACCTGTTCTGAGGACTGCAGATGATATGGAACATGTAACTGTCACTGTATATCTAAAATTTTATAAGTGTTGTTTAGTACAGTATACTGCTGTGATTTCCCTTGAAAGCTTAATAGCTTCAAACAACATTTGGATTCCAGTTCCTTCAGAAATATTTATTTTCTGCTGTGTTAAGGAATCCTATTCTTTCCATAGCATACTTGTTGCATGACACAATCTGAAGGCATATTTAAAGTCGGTATAAATACTTACCCGCTGATTGGGCACTCACTGGGAGTTGTAGAGGTTCTTCTTCAAGTACTTTCTCACCATTGCATAGCCCGTGTGTCATTTTCCAATCACATAGTATGAAAATCCATTAGTGAAAACGGTTAGATTCAAGTTCTCTAGAGGTTGATCCTATAGATCATAAAATCATAGAATAGTTTAGATTGGAAAGGACCATCAAAGGTCATCTAGTCCAACCCTACTGCAAGAACATCTTCAACTAGATCAAGTTACTCAGAGCCCTGTCCAGCCCAGCCTTGAATGTCTCCAGGGATGGGGCACCTACCGCCTCTCTGGGTAACCCGTTCCAGTGTTTTACCACCCCCATTGTAAAAAAATTCTTCCTCATGTCTAGCCTGAATCTCCCCTTCTTTAGTTTAAAACCATTACCCTTTGTCTTATTGTAACAGGCCGCTTTTAAGTACTGAAAGGCCTCAATAAGGTCTCCCTGGAGCCTTCTCTTTTCGAGGCTGAACAACCCCATCTCTCTCAACCTGTTCTCATAGGAGAGGTGTTCCATCCCTCTGATCATTTTTGTGGCCCTCCTCTGGACCCTCTCCAACAGGTCCATATCTTTCCTGTAATAAGTAATGATGCAGTACTTGAGGTGGGGTCTCACCAGAGCAGAGGGACAGAATCATCTCCCTCAACCTGCTGGCCACGCTTCTTTTGATGCAGTCCAAGATACAATAGCCCTTCTGGGCTGCAAGTGCACATTGCTGGCTCATGTCCAATCTTTCATCCACCAGTACCCCCAAGTCCTTCTCTGCAGGGCTGCTCTCAATCCCTTCATTCATCAACCTGTATTGATACCGGGGGTTGCCCTGACCCAGGTACATGACCTTGCACTTAGCCTTGTTGAACCTCATGAGGTTTGCATGGGCCCACTTCTGAAGCTTGCCCAGGTCCCTGTAGATGGCATCCCATCCCTCAGGTGTGTCAACGGCACCACTCAGCTTGGTGTACTCCACAAACTTGCCGAGGCTGCATGCAATCCCGCTGTCTATGTCACTGATGAAGATATTAAATAGTACTGGTCCCAGTACAGACTTGTAACCAGTGTCCATCCAGACACTGAGCCATTAACCACTACCCCCTGGATGTGAATATCCAGTCAACTCCTCATCCACTGAACAGTTCACCCATCAAATCCATATCTCTCCAATTTAGAGGGAAGGATGTTGTGTGGGACCATGTCAAAGGCTTTACAGAAGTCAAGATAAATGACATCCATAGCCCTTCCTTTGTCCACTGATGTACTCACTCCATCAAGGTCAATAGGTTGATCAGGCAGGACTTGTGTCACTGTTTACTGCAGGGCAACAAAGTGTGGCAGATGCTCTCTATTAACCCCTGCCCTCCCCACTAAGGAAGAGGAAGAAAAGGGAGAGAGACAAGTTGGAAAGTTTAAAAAAAAAAAAAAAGCTTTACTAACAATAAACACAAGTAGTGTTCTCCTCTGTCCACCCAGTTGCACGGAATCATGAGGGAATCACAGAATGGTTGGAGTTGGAAGGGACCTCTGGAGATTGTCTAGTCCAACCCATCTGCTAAAGCAGGTTCACCTAGAGCAGATCACACAGAAATGCGTCCAGGTGGTTTTTTAATGTCTCCAGAGGAGACTCCACAACCTCTCTGGACAGCCTGTTCCAGTGCTCTGTGACCCTCAAAGTAAATAAGTTTCTCTTCATGTTTACATGGAACCTCCAATGCTTCAGCCTCTGCCCATTGCCCCTCATCCTATTCTTGGGAACCACTGAAAAGAGTCTGGTCCCATCCTCTTGATACCCATCCTTGGGATATTTACAAGCACAGAAGATACAAAAAGACCCAGCAGATCATTACCTGTCTGCAGGACTGGTGTCAGGAGTAAAAATTTGGGCTTTTTGATCATGTTTATATGACACCTAGCCTGCTGGAGACAAATAGGTTGCACCTGTCTCAAAGGGGGAAAGGATCCTTGGACAGGAGTTAGCAGGGCTCATTGAAAGAGCTTTAACCTAGATTTGAAGGGGGAAGGGGAGAAAGCCAAGTACAGTAGAGACAAACCCAATGTTTGAGGGATTGGGTGCTAGCAAGGCCCTTCTGTCTGCCATCTCAGTGGAGGTTTGCAAATGGAGAGCAGTGTGGCAGAAAAGACACGAGGGTTATTGATGTGTTAGTGTTCCTAAAAACTGGATCTCTCGTGCAGGTCCCTTGACCTTGCTTCATTTTATGGCAAAACCAGCATCCAAAAGAATATGAATTATTCATACACCTTTCTCAAAGACTTCTTTCTCTGTGTCGCCCCATACAATGATGTCGTCAATATATTGCAAGTGTTCTGGAGCTTTACCTTGTTCCAGCGTGGTCTGGATCAGTCCATAGCAGATGGTAGGACTGTGTTTCCATCCCTGGGGCAAGCGACTCCATGTGTACTGGATGCCCCTCCAGGTGAAAGCAAACTGCGGCTTGCACTCTGCTGCTAAGGGAATAGAGAAAAATGCATTAGCAATGTCAATTATGTCATACCACTTAGCTGCCTTTGACTCCAGTTCAAATTGAAGTTCTAACATGTCAGGCACAGCAGCACTCAATGGTGGCGTAACTTCATTCAGGCCACGATAGTCTACAGTTAGTCTCCACTCTCCACTAGACTTACGCATTGGCCAAATTGGGCTGTTAAAAAGTGAGTGAATCTTACTGATCACACCCTGGCTCGTCAGTTGACGAATCAACTTCTGGATAGGAATCAAAGAGTCTCGATTGGTGCGATATTGCCGGCGATGCACCGTCGTGGTAGCAATTGGCACCTGCTGATCGTCAAACATCAGCAGTCCTACAGCAGAAGGGTCCTCTGAGAGACCAGGCAAAGTAGACAGCTGTTCAATATTCTCAGTGTCCACAGCTGCTATACCAAATGCCCACCAATACCCTTTTGGGTCCTTAAAATACCCTCTCCTGAGGTAGTCTATGCCAAGGATACATGGAGCATCTGGACCAGTCACAATGGGATGCTTTTGCCAGTTTTTTCCACTTAGGTTCATTTCAGCCTCTACTGCAGTCAGTTCCTGGGATCCCTCAGTCACTCCAGAAATACTGATGGATTGTGTTCCTTTACAGTTTGAGGGGATTATCATGCATTGAGCACCAGTGTCTACCAAAGCTTTGTACTCTTGGGGTTCTGTTGTACCAGGCCATTGTATCTGCACAGTCCAATAAACTCTGTTGTCCCTTTCCTCCGCTTGGCTGGAGGCAGGACCCCTCTAATTTGTGTTATGCACAGTCTCTGGGTATGAATTAGAGGTTCCTTCAAGAGGATCAGAATCTCTTCTACCCCTTCTGGAAACTGGAGCAGCCATTTTCCTAGTATTTTTCCCTTTTAACCCACGTACTTATTCCTGAAGTTCTGAGGTAGGTCTTCCATCCCATCTCCTCATGTTTTCTCCCTGGTCACGTATGAAAAACCACAGTGTGCCTCTTTTTGTGTATTTCTTCTGTCCTCTCTCTTGAGACTGAAAACACCTTCTCCTAATAGTTGAAACATAGGTTTGTACAGGTTGTGAATGGAACTTGTCTTCTCTGAGTGCTATGATTTCGTTCAACAGCTTTTCAAACCAGTCATCAGATTTTTCACACAGTTTCTCCACAGTCAAGGCACAACCTCATAAAGAGCTAGCAAGGCTGTCCTCAAAGTCCTGAAGCTGCTTAATCACTTCAGCAATGTTTTGTTGAGCTGCAGCTGACCAGATCATTGATGCCAATGACTTAGCATATGCCAGTGGTGCGCTTTGTACAAACCTGTGTCACAAAGGTCGTGTACAAAGGATTCTTTCTGGGTCTGTCCCCTTTTGGCTGTTTGGCTCAAAATAGATCTCCCACACAGCTAATTCTCTCAGGAACTGGATACGTCTCTCCCATAGTATACCATTTCCCTGGATTACATATAACATCTTCCTTAAAGGGAAACCTTGCCTTCATGGCTGTCAGGAGTCTACTCCAGAGGGTGGAGGGGTCATTCTCTCTTGAAATTGCCCTATCAAGGGTGGCATCCCTTGACAGAGATCCCAGCTGCTTGACTTTCCCACCTTCTAGTTCCAGACCATCAGCTCCATTATCCCAGCACTGGAGTAGCCAGGTTACAACATTCTCGCCTTCATGACAACTGAAGTCTTTTCGCATATCTTTCTGCTCACTTGGAGAAAAGGATTGATTGGTCACTTCCTCTCCTCCTTGTGTTGATGAGGATGCCTCTTGGGGTGATTATGCCCCTTGGCCATCATCTGCAGCATGAGCAGTCCTTCTTGCGACTCTCTTAACACCAGCAACTGATGCCAACATGGGCTCACCATATCTCGATTTATTTCCAGAAAATTACTGTCACCAGTATTGACATAATTACAGTGGCTGTTGTGGTTGCAGCAGCAGCAGTGCACAGTGTGGGGGGGTAGAGTAGCTGCCTTGTCAGTCTTTGAGACTGGAGAAGCGGCAGTCGGGGGGGTTTACAGCCTTAGCTGCTTTGCTCTGTGTAGGAGCTGGAGATGCTTTGTCACTTGCTGAGGCTGTCAGGGGGGTTACGGGTACTGTAACGGTAGCTTTCGCTGCCTTGCTCCATTTGGGGCGGGCAGCAGCCATAGCCATGCCTGTTGCCGAGGCTTGAGCAAACACAACATAAGTCTCAGGAGTTAGAAAAAATGCAATCCTCTTATTTAACCTCATCTCTCTTATCACTAGCATGAACTGACACACATTCAGCAAACCTGACAATACCAACAAAGTACGGTCAAAACTCCAAGGATATTCAAAGCTCTCAAAAACATCTGTAATCTGTCCTAACGTAAAAGGAAAGGTATTATTAGTCAGTTTTTCTATAGATTGGCTTATCGAATTGAAACAAAGGTAGGTATATTTCTCTTTAATCTCTACTGGAAGTTTCTCTAGATACAACAGTAATGAATATCAATTCATTATCGGCTGGAGTATAATAAAATAAACCAGTGCCAAACCACAAAGTAAAATCATCACCACCATCCAGTTTCCAGATGTAATAGAATGCACAAAACTATTAGTGAAATATGACCAGCACAAATAAGGTAGTGCAGAACACAGTGTAGAGACTAATTGATACAACTTATGCCACAGCATCTTTAAACCAATGTAATTCAATCTACTTTAATACTACTAGATGATGTCTAAAGCACACAGACCTGTGAACATCTCAACCCTATGAGCTGGCACCATGCCAAAAAATTGAATCTGCGCCACAGTATTAAAAACACCAAAATCTCCACATTTTGCCCCTTTTTAGTGTCAAATTTTAGCGTTTTCAAGCCCCACATGGGGGCCAATAGATCTGGCATAATTTACTACAGGGCATCAGTAAACCACAGTAGATGCTCTCTGTTACCCCCAACCCTCCCCAACAAGGAAAGGCAATAGGAGGAAAAGGGAGAGAGACTTGCATGTTGGAAAAAGTTAAAAAATCTTTACTAATGCTACTAATAAATAAAGAAAACAATTCAAAATGTACAAATTCAATCCTGAATGTCCCAGGGCGGCGCAGTGCTGCCCATGGCGGAGCCAGCATTGCTCCAGCAGCTACAGAGAAGGCACCTGGAAAGTCCTGGTCTGGACTCCACAGCAAACAGGAACTGGAGGCCTCCCATACCCCTAGGGTGAAATCGGTGTGCTCAATTCAGTCTCTGAAATGCCTGTATACCGATGCGTGCAGTATGGGGAATAAGCAGGATGAGTTAGAAACCTGTGGTTGGGCAGGAGACTATGACCTGGTGGCAATTATGGAGACATGGTGGGACAGCACACATGACTGCAATGTGGTCATGGATGGCTATGTCCTTTTCAGGAAAGACAGGCCAGTCAGGCGTGGTGGTGGAGTTGCTCTTTACGTGAGAGAGCAACTACAGTGTATTGAGTATTGTCCGGGCACGGATGAGGGGCGAGTTGAGAGTCTATGGGTGAAAATTAAGGGGCAGGATGGCAGGGGTGATACTGTTGTGGGTGTCTATTACAGGCCACCAGATCAGGGTGAGGAAGTTGATGAGGCCTTCTACAGGTAGCTGAGAGCAGCCTCACAATCACAGGCCCTGGTTGTGGTGGGGGATTTTAACTTCCCTGATGTTTGCTGGAAGGACCATTCAGCCAGCCAGACACAGTCCAGGAGGTTCCTCCAGCGCACTGATGATAACTTCCTCATGCAGATGGTGGAGGAGCCAACTAGGAGAGATGCATGCTGGATCTCATCCTCACTAACAAGGAGGGTCTGGTCGAAGCAGTAAAGGTTGAGGGCTGCCTGGGTTGCAGCAACCATGAAATGGTAGAGTTCAGGATCTTGTGTGGCAGGAACAGAATAGCAAGCAGAATTGCAACCCTGGACTTCAGCAGGGCAAACTTGGGCCTTTTCAAGCAATTGCTAGGGGAAATCCCATGGGCAAGGCTGCTTGAAGGTAAAGGGTCCCAAGATAGTTGATTAGTGTTCAGGGACTGCTTCTACTGGGCTCAAGGTCAGAGCATCCCGACACGTAGGAAGTCAAGGAAGGGAGCATGGTTAAACAGGGAGCTGCTGGGTAAGCCCAAGTGGAAGAGGAGAGTTTATAGATCATGGAAGGAGGGGCTGGCCACTTGGGGAGAATATAAGGCTGTTGTCAGAGGGTATAGGGAGGCAACTAGGAAAGCTAAGGCCTCAGAATTAAACCTGGCGAGAGGGGTCAAAGACAACAGAAAGAGTTTTTTCAAATATGTGGCAGATAGATAAAACTAACACCAGAGGCAACGTAGGCTCACTGATGAACGAGGTGGGTGCCCTGGTGACAGAAGATACAGAGAAGGCAGAGTTACTGAATGCCTTCTTTGTCTCTGTCTACTCTGCCAGAGACTGTCATGGAGGAACCCCAAAGTTAGTTAGGGGACAACAGGGTCCAAAACAATCTTTTATTCAGTAAAATTGTTCAGGAGATTGACCGGTGAAAGATGGGGTTTTAGCTCTCCAAACTGACTGGAATACAGGTTCGGATATCAGTTGAGTAAATTATTAAGGGGCAGCAACTAATACAACAGGAGGTCCACAGTGTGCATGCACGTGGCTTCACCAACAACAATGCCAGAGCCGTCCCTGAGTCCGGGAAGAGTACACACTTGCCTGAACACACGTGGGATTATTTTAAAGGGATACACGTACTCGTATTGAGTACAAACGTGTACACTCCCGATTCTGCGAGGATTACTTTATAATACACTCGCAATCCCGCAAGGAGAAATACACTTGCAAATGTGCACGGAATATTACACATGCTTATGTGGAAGCACAGGAGGAAAACACACTCGCGATTATGCGAGGAAATAATTTATACACGCCATGGAAGCAGGGGCTGGCCACTTGGGAGGAATATAAGGCTGCTGTTAGAGGATGTAGGAAGGCAGCTAGGATAACCAAGGCCTCCTTAGAATTAAACCTGGTGAAAGGGGTCAAGGACAGCAAAAAGAGCGTTTTCAAATACATAGCAGATAAAACTAATACTACAGGCAATGTAGGCCCACTGATGAATGGGGTGGGTGCCCTGGTGACAGAAGATACAGAGAAGGCAGAATTACTGAATGCCTTCTTTGTCTCTGTCTACTCTGTCGGAGGCTGTCCTGGGGAGCCCTGTACCTCTGAGACCCCGGATGAAGCCAGGTCAATGGAGGAGTTTGCTTTAGTTGATGAGGACTGGGTTAGGGAGCTATTAAATAGTCTGGACATCCATAAATCCATGTGTCCAGATGGGATGCATCCGTGGGTGCTGAGGGAGCTGGCTGAAGTAATTGCTGGACCGCTCTCCATCATCTTTGCCAAGTCTTGGGAAACGAGAGAGGTGCCCGAGGATTGGAGGAAAGCAAATGTCACTCCAGTCTTCAAAAAGGGCAAGAAGGAGGACCCGGGTAATTATAGACCGGTCAGCCTCACCTCCATCCCTGGGAGAGTAATGGAACAGCTTGTCCTTGATGCCATCTCAAGGCATATCAAGGATAAGAGGGTTATTAGGGGCAGTCAGCATGGCTTTACCAAGGGTAAGTCATGCTTGACCAACCTCACAGCCTTTTATGAGAATGTAACAAGGTGGATGGATGATGGCAGAGTGGTGGATGTGGTCTACCTTGACTTCAGCAAAGAGTTTGATACAGTCTCTCACAGCATCCTCACAGCTAAATTGAGGAGGTGTGGTCTGGACAATAGAGTAGTGAGATGAATTGCAAACTGGCTTAAGGAGAGAAGCCAGAGAGTGGTGGTCAATGGTGCGGAGTCTAGTTGGAGGCCAGTATCTAGTGGAGTGCCTCAGGGGTCAGTATTGGGGCCAGTATTATTCAATATATTCATTAACAATTTAGATGAGAGAATTGAGTGTACTATCAGCAGGTTTGCTGATGACACTAAGCTGGGAGGAGTGGCTGACACACCAGAAGGCTGTGCTGCCATCCAGCGCTGTAGAGGGGTTGCTGTTAGATGGAGATTTGTTACCGAACCAGCCAGGAATTTCAAGGCTGGAAACAGGACCTGCCGTGGGAGAGAAGCATCTTCGAAATAACAAGGCCCCAACATGGTGTAAATCAACAGACCTGTCAGCAGTGAGACTTCAGCACGTGGACAGCTCGTGAACATAGATGATATCCAATTAGCAAATGCATGCTTGGAGCGTGGACGCATGATCAGAGAATAGTTGCATATATAAGGAGGTTTGTTTCTGTAATAAATGGCTTTGTGTGATTCACATTGAATCAGAATGCTGAGTCCTTTATCGTTCCAAAAAATGGTGACCCCGACGTGATACTCTGAATGGCGTCTCACTACAATCAGGGAAAAGCCTGGAGCGGCCCAGCCGGAAGCGGTTCACCTGGACTGGAGACTGGACAGAGGCGTACGGATGTCCCGGGGATAAATTCGTCGACGGATCACCGGAAAAGGTGAGCGGCTGAGGGCAGGAGGAGGGAAGAGTGAAGTTATGGAGCAAAATGTATTTTCTGAAGAACAAGCCGTAGTTAAGCTCCTCCTGCATATTCTTTCTGTGAGAGGACTTAAATAGGAAGAAAGTAACATACGTAGACCGTTAGTTTGGTGTAGAATTAACAGCTACCTGGGAGAAACCGAGAAGGCTTTTAAACTTGAACTTTGGGACGATATAAGGCAGAAATTATGGAATAAGGTCAGCAATGGAGATGTTAAAGAAGCTAAATCATTAGTAACTACATGGAAGCTTATAAAAGATTTTAAGGCTGAACGGTCTGCTGCTGCTGGAGTTTTTGTAGCGTTGCAGCCTGATAAGAATCCTGAAAGTCGTTGTGAAGCTTACCCGGTTCGTGTCTTTGATACCTTCTCTACTCCATCCCCTGCTGTGCTTTCAACACCTCTGATTGTTCAGCAGTCCGGGGCGGGGGGGAGGAAAAATGCCGAGCGGGTGTCCTCCTACAACTATTAGCAAACCCTGATGAGAACAGCAAGTCAAAAGGATTGGAATCAGACAACTTGCCCAAAGAACCTGTGAAAGCTGAGAATGCTAAAGTTGTAAACAAGTCTTTTTACCAATTTGTATCTGCTTTTACCACCTTTTAACTCTCCAACTTCCATGAGAGAGCAGAAGGAGTCGCCGGATAAGAACTGGGCAAAAGAACTGTGTGAAATATCAGATCAGGTATTAGCGAATGAATCCAACAGTCATCAATGCGGTCATGCTGATTGTGTCGGGAAAGGGGATGCGCTTGGGAACTCAGGTTATATGAATAATTATGATGCTAGAAAGTATTGGAGAGAATGTGCACTGTTCTGACCGTTCAAGTCCGTGTTACCTGATGACTCGGAAGAGGATGAGGGTTTGCAGCATTTTCTTGGAAAGTTAAAGGAGTATGTGTGTGAGTTGCTCTGAAATCAGATAAGAACCATGAAAGACTCAAGCAAAAGTAGACCTATGCAATATAACAGCTATAGATCATTTAGGACAGAACGATGGGGATTAATTGAAAGGGGCAGGTATCCCCCAACTCTTGGAACAGACACTAATTAGAGGCACCACAATTGGAGGCGCAATTAGTTTCTGAAATCCTGAGGCAGTCAGCAGACCTTGCATATCAAGCTATGAGAGAGGTGCCTGAAACCAACAAAGCAGCCAAATTATTTGCAACTATTAATCAGGGTCCCAATGAGAATTACATGCAATTTATTGACCACCTTCAAGAGGCCATCAATAAGCAGGTTGAAAACTTAGAAGCTAAGGAAGCACTGGTGTTGAAATTAGCAGTAGAGAACACTAATGTTTGCTATCAGCATGTTATTTGCGAGTTTCACAGTACATATTATGTGCTCCTGTGTATTGCCTCTCTGAAAATCAAGCAGCTTGTCAGGAATGCGAGTTAATTTTTTTATTAGTTGTTTTTAAGTCCGCCGTAAAACCTTCTCCCTGCTTTTCCCACTCACGCTGCAAGCAGCCCAGTGTTTACCCCCCTCCCTCCCTCTTCTCAAGGTTTTTACTTGCAAGATGGGGTCAGGAATGATTGTTTTCAGTTGTGTTCCTAAAAAATTGGTATCGGGAGGTGTTTTAAAACATAGGAAAGCACTCGGACAAGAAATCATTAAATCTTTTCAGACGGTTTTACAGGCGGGGCGATTTGAACTTCAACAAGCTGAGAGAGAATTAACTGATAACACACAGGTCAGAAAACTTGTTAAAGTCTGCAAGATGCTTTCCTTATTAACCTGTTTTCTTTGTGGGTATCTGTTTAAGCATGTTGCAATTTTGGTAGGCCTTTGTTATATGGTACGATAAGTTCACAGTCTGTTAAATCATGAGAATCCGTTGACTCAAAATGTGCATTTTGTGATAATACAGAAGATCATGAGTAATTTAGTTCTTTACTGCGTGAATGTGATGGTAAAATTTTGTGTGTAGTAGCTGTAATTTTTCTTTCTAGCACGCTAGCTTTATTCCAGTATCCAGAATTGCGTAACCCTGTGATAGGCTGTGTCTCATCTCGATGTGCTGGATTTGTATGCACACAATTGATAGGATTTACAGGTACGGGCCTGGACTAAGGTGTTTACAAAAGGTGTTTTTCCACTAATTGCTATTAAAACCACACTCAACTCATGTGAAGTTTGTCTCACTTGTTTTTCCATTCATTCACAGACCAGGCCCAAGGACACATCCCATGCACTTGGGGGCGGTTATCCGGCCCGAGATACCATTCTCGCGAGTCTGGGCTATAATTTTTTACAATTATGAGAAACATACTTCAAAATAATCTGTCCAAGGCCCTTTATATATTATTATGTCAGTATTATGTCTTTGACCGTCCAGATGGTCATTTTAGTATTGATCTTCCTTTATCATCCAGATGGCTGGAACCGCACATCTTGCTTTCCCACGTTTTACTTTCCAACACTGATCTTGAGCCTTGTAGAAGCAGTCCCTGAACACTAACCAACTATCTTGGGCCCCTTTACCTTCAAGCAGCCTTGCCCATGGGATTTCCCCTAGCAATTGCTTGAAAAGGCCCAAGTTTGCCCTGCTAAATTCCAGGGTTGTAATTCTGCTTGCTATTCTTTTCCTGACACACAAGATCCTGAACTCCACCATTTCACGGTCTCTGCAACCCAGGCAGCCCTCAACCTTCACCGCTTCAACCAGACCCTCCTTGTTAGTGAGGATGAGATCCAGCAGTGCACCTCTCCTGGTTGGCTCCTCCACCATTTGCAACAGAAAGTTATCATCAAGGCACTGGAGGAACCTCCTAGACTGTGGCTGGCTGGCTGAGTAATCCTTCCAGCAAACAGCAGGGTAGTTAAAATCCCCCACCACAACCAGGGCCTGTGATTGTGAGGCTGCTCTCAGCTACCTGTAGAAGGCCTCATCAACTTCCTCACCCTGATCTGGTGGCCTGTAATAGACACCTACAACAGTATCACCCCTGCCCACCTGCCCCTTAATTTTCACCCATAGACTCTCAACTCACTCCTCATCCATGCCTGGACAGTACTCAAAACATTGTAGTTGCTCTCTCACGTAAAGAGCAACTCCACCACCACGCCTGGCTGGCCTGTCTTTCCTGAAAAGGACATAGCCATCCATGACCACATTCCAGTCATGTGAACTGTCCCACCACGTCTCCATAATTGCCGCCAGGTCATAATCTCCTGCCTGAACACAGGTTTCTAACTCCTGCTTATTCCCCATGCTGTGCACAGGCATTTCAGAGAGCGAGCTGTGTACACCGATTTCACCCTAGGGGGGTGGGAGGCCTCCCAGCCTTCACCAACTCTAGAGTGCTGCCCCACTGATGCAAGCCCAGCTACAACCCCATTCCCCTTCGAGTGTAGGTTAAAGCTCTCCAAATGAGTCCTGCTAATTCCCGTCCCAGCATCCTTTTGCCCCTGGGAGATAAACCTTTCCCGTGTATCGCTGTCTGGACTGGTGTCTTGTGAAACCAGCCGTTATCAAAGAAACCAAAGCCCTGCCTGTAACACCAGTTTTGTAGCCAGTTGTTTATGGACTGAATTTTTCTATTCCATTCCATGTCATCACCCAAAACTGGAAGGAGGAAAGAGAAAAATCACTTGAGCCCCAGACTCTTTTACCATCCATCCCAAGGCCTTGAAATCTTTCTTTATTCCCCTCAGACTGCAGGATGCAGCTTCCTCCCCACCTGTCTGGAAGATCAGCAGTGGCTAGTAGTCTGTTGGGTGCACCAGGTTGGGGAGAGTCCTATTGATGTCCCTGATCCAGGCTCCAGGTAGAATACAAACTTCCCTACGATGAGGGTCAACTCTGCATATTGGGTCCTCCGTCCCTCTCAGAAGGGCATTGCCTACTAGAATTACCCTTCTTTCTTTCTTATTGGAGGCCGTCTTGAGGCATGGAGTCAACTGCCTCTTTCTATGTGACCTTGTAGGCGGGCCTTCCACCACATCCTCACCTACCTCTTCTTCAAGATCTAGGCCTCAAACCTATTACGGAGGGGCACCTGGGGAAGCAAAGCAGGTAGGGAGGGGGGTTGCCTGCGGCGCCTAACTGGAACTAGCTTCCAACCCTCCTCATCTTTTTGGTGCTCTACCTCTGCCCAACAGCAACAGGGCAGGGGCTGTCTTGGGTCTTCCCCCTCTTCCCGACAGGGCAGGGGGTCCATCACCTTCTGAGGGGGAACCCCCTGAAGCCTCTCTGAGTGGCACACCAGGGAGTTACTCCACCAGTCGATCTCCTTTTCACACTCCCTGATGGACCTCAGCATCACGACCTCTTCCTTAAGTTTTGTGACCATGATGAGCAGATCTTGCATCTGCTCACACCTCACGCAGGTAGAATGTTGGCTGTCCTCCCCCGGCAGCAGTAGGCTCTGGCATTCCCTGCAACCGGAAACCTGAACAGCCACGGTTCGGAGCAGGCAGTCAGTCTGAATTGCTACAGTCTTTTTGAGACAAGTTCTCTTTCTGGAGGTCACCATGGTCGGCAGCGGTCTGGGACAGTGGCAATAAGTGAGAGGGTCTAACAAGCAAAAAGTGACAACCTGTGCACCCTAGTGCATGAGTTATACACGCGCTGCTGCAGCACAGTGTGGGTGTTACTCACCCGCGTCACAAGCTGGTTGCCCCTCCTAGTGCCTGGCGAGCAGTGATGCCTTATTGCCCTCCCAGAGGCTTTTTCAAGGCAAGGGGCGGGGGTGTGATCGCCCTCACCGTGGTAACGCCCACTCCACATCACCTGCTCTTGCAAGGGCTGCCGGGAGCTTCTGGGTCTCTCGAGAACGAAAGTGCCCAACTCAGAGAAAAAAAAAAGGCTTCTCTGTACCTCGAAGATTTTGCTTAATTGGGACCCGCTGAGCTGGTACTGATCAGCTGATCTCAGGAACTGGATGGATATCTATAAACTCTTCAGAAGGGATAGGCAAGGAAGGAGAAGAGGTGGAATAGCCCTGTATGTTTGAGAGCATTTTGACTGTCTAGAGCTTGATGGTGGTGATGATAGGGTTGAGTGTTTATGGGTAAGAATCAGAAAACCAGCAAGGCAGATATTGTGATGGGAGTATGTTACAGATCACCCAACTAGCAAAAAGAGGCAAATAAAATATTCTGCAGGCAGATGGGAGAAGTCTCATGATCGCTAACCCTAGTTCTCATGAGGGACTTCAACTTACCAAATGTCTGCTGGAAATATAACACAGCAGAGAGAAAACAGTCTTGGAGGCTCCTGGAGACAACTTCCTGACACAGTTGGTCAGTGAGCCAACCAGGGAAGGTGCCCCACTGGACCTGTTTGTGAACAGAGAAGGACTTGTGGGTGATGTGATGGTTGGAGGTTTTGTTGGGCACAGCAATCATGAAATGATCGAGTTTTCCATTTTTGGAAAAGGAGGGGGATTCATAGAACTGCTACCTTGGACTTCCAAAGGGCAGACTTTGATCTGTTTAGGAGGCTGGGTGACAGAGTCCCTTGGGAGGCAGTCCAGAAGGACAAAGGAGTCCAGGAAGGCTGAACATTCTTCAAGAAGGAAATCTTAAAGGTGCAGGAGAAGGCTGTCCCAAAAGACGAGCCGGCAGGGAAAAAGACTGGCCTGGTTGAACAGAGAGCTTTGGCTGGAACTCAAGAAAAAATAAAAACGGAGAATTTATGACCTTTGGAAGAAGGCACAGGCAACTCAGGAGGACTACAAGGATATTGTGAGGCTATGCAGGGAGAAAATTAGAAGGGCTGAAGCCCAACTAGAGCTGAGTCTGACCACTGCTATCCTGACAACAAAAAATGTTTCTATAAATACCTGAGCAACAAAAGGAGGGCTAAGGAGAATCTCCACCCTCCGGTGGATGTGGGGGGAAACATAGTAACAGAGGACGAGGGAAAAGCTGAGGTACTAAATGCCTTCTTTGCCTCAGTGTCTAATAGTAAAATCATTTGTGTTCCAGGTACTCAGTCCCCTCAGCTGGAAGACAGGGATATGGAGCAGAATGAAGGGGTAATGGTTAGTTACTTGCTACACCACTTAGACATGCACAAGTCTGTGGGGCTGGATGGGATCCACCCAAGGATACTGAGGGAGCTGGTAGAGATGCTCACTGAGCCACTTTTAATCCTTTGTCAGCAGTCCTGTCTAACCGGGGAGATCCCAGTTGATTGAAAGTTGGAAAATGTGACTCCCATCTACAAGAAGGGCTGAAAGGAGGATCCAGGGAATTACAGGTCTGTCAGTCTGACCTTGGTGCCAGGGAAAGTCATGGAACAGATCATCCTGAGTGCCATCATGCTGCACATACAAGACAACCAAGCGATCAGACCCAGTCAGCATGGGTTTATGAAAGGCAGGTCCTGCTTGACCAACCTGTTCTCCTTCTATGGCAAGGTGACCCACTTAGTGGATGAGGGAAAGGCTGTGGATGTTGTCTACCTAGACTTCAGTAAAGCCTTTGACACTGTTTCCCACAGCATTCTCCTGGAGAATCTCCTGGAGTCTTCTCATGGCTTGGACAGGCATATTCTTTGCTGGGTAAAGAACTGGCTGGATGGCTGGGCCCAAAAAGTTGTGGTAAATGGAGTCAAATCCAGTTGGCGGCTACTCATGAGTGGTGTTCCCCAGGGCTCAGTGTTGGGGCCAGTTCTGTTTAATCTCTTTATCAATTATCTCGATGAGGGGATTGAGTGCACCCTCATTAAGTTTGCAGATGACACCAAATTGGGTGGGAGTGTTGATCTACTTGAGGGTAGGAAGGCTCAACAGAGGGATCTGGACCAGCTGGATTAATGAACTGAGGCCAATTGTATGAGGTTTAACAAGGCCAAGTGCCTGGTCCTGCACTTGGGTCACAACAACCCCATGTGATGCTACAGGCTCAGGGAAGAGTGGCTGGAAAACTGCCTGGCAGAGAGTGATCTGAGGGTGTTGATCAACAGCCGATTGAATATGAGCTATCAGTGTGCTCAGGTGGCCAAAAAGGCCAACAGCATCCTGGCTTGTATCAAGAACACTGTGGCCAGCAGGACTAAGGAAGTGATTGTCCCTTTGTACTGGGCACTGGTGAGGCCACACCTTGAATACTGCATTCATTATTGGGCCCCTCACTACAAAGAAGACATTGAGGTACTGGAGAGAGTTCAGAGGAGGGTGACAAAGCTGGTGAAGTGCCTAGAGAACAAGTCTTATGAGCAGAGGCTGAGGGAACTGGGGTTGTTTAACCTGGAGAAAAGGAGGCTGAGAGGAGACCTTATCACACTCTACAACTACCTGAAAGAAGGTTGTAGCATGGAGGGTGTTGGTGTCTTCTCCCAAGTAGCAAGTAATAGGACAAGAGTGAATGGTCTCAAGTTGCACTAGGGGAGGTTTAGATTGGATATTAAGAAATATTCTTTCATGGAAAGAGTTGTGAAGCACTGGAACAGGCTGCTCAGGGAAGTGGTAGAGTCACCATCCCTGGAGGCGTTTAAAAGATGTGTAGATGAGGTTCTTAGGGACATGGTTTAGTGCCAGTGTTAGGTTAAAAGTTGGACTCAGTCTTGAGGGTCTCTTCCAACCAAAATGATTCTATGAATATTAATAATTAGAGAAAATAATGCAAAATATAGAAAACCAATGCTGAATTTCCCAGCGGCCTGCAGGTGGCTGGCGTCATGCCAGCCAGTGCTGGGCAAACATTGGGGAGTCCTGGACTGGACTTGGCAGTAGACAGGAACTAGATTCAGAGATTCACAGACTGGAATCAGGATCAGGATTGCAGGCAGGAGAACAGGCAGGGTCCTCTACAGATGTGTCACGGTCCATTCGGTGACGGACTCATGATGGTTCGTTTACCTTGATCTCGAAGTGCAAAATTAAGGCAACCAAAATGCCAAGGGGTTATAATTCAATCAAACAGTGTTACTTTATTAATTTGCCCATAAAGCGGCACGCAATAGAGAGAGAGAGAGTAAGAAAAAGAAAAGGGAAAAGAAATGGGGAAAAGTAAAGATGAGAAATGAGGTTGCGTTTATCACCAGTCCAGTTTCAGAAGCATCCCTCTGGTCTCCGGTCCTGTGGAGTCCTGCCGGTCCTCCGTCATGGTTCGGGATCCTCTGGCGGGAAGATCTTCAACGGTGTCCATTCGGGAGTCATCTCTTATGCTTCTTCACCCCTCCTCGCTCCCATTGTTTGAGGCCAATCTCCGCCTTGATTTCGCAATCCAGGCTTGTACTGCGCAGCCTCGAAAGATTCATGCTTTCTTTTGCCAACGCTTACGTGTCCAGCATTCAGGGATCTTTCTCTGGTCCATTGGGTGACCTCAGGACCCTTGGCGAGCTTCTGGGCATACTCCTTTTTGTTGACCATTGTTTGGGGGAGCAGGTGGGGGACACATGTAACTGAGGCTGCAGGTGAGAACACATCTTCTGGACGGCAGCTATTGTCCCTGGGTCGAAGAGACCCCTCATAACAATAACTTTCAGGAGGTGGGGGCTGGTTTGGCTGAAGCAGCAGGCGAAGTCCACACAACAACCATTGTAAGCAGCAGTCCCCCTGTATCGGAGAAACCAGTGCAACACAATGCTTCTCGGGCCTCTCTCCAAGTCATTGTCCATGCATTCTTTCTGTCAGGGCCTCAGTTCTCTAAGTTCTTGATGGCGATGTTCAGGCAAATACTGCTCCATCTTCGGACCAACTCTCACAAGATGCCACATGGATGAAGACAGCCAGTCCTTTGTCATCTTCCACCTTTAAACTGAGTATGTCATGGATGGCATGGAATACCTAGTTGGTCAATTTGGGTCACTTGTTCTGTCTGCCTCTCCCTACATTTATTTGTCATAAGTTTATCAGCAGCCTTGGCTGCTATAGCAATAAAAGATAAACCTGGGTCTTTTCTGCATACCATTCCTACAATTAGCTCAGTAAAACTGGAAATATCAGCTGTTATCAGCTCCAGAGCAAACACTGTCCTAAAAACATGCAACCAACTTCATAAAAATGCAGTTACTTAGAAGAACCTAGCTGAAAGGAAAATTCACTAACCAAAACCAGGACAACTTGCCCTTGTTGAAGCCATGCTGGGTGTCTTGAATCAGATCCCTGTCCTCCATGTGCCTTAGCATAGCTACTAGGAAGATCTGTTCCATGATCTTCCAGGGCACAGAGGTGAGGCTGACAGGTCAGTAGTTTCTGGGGTCCTCCTTTCTACCCTTTTTAAAAATGAGTGCTGTTTCCCTTTTTCCAGTCTCCAGGGACTTCACCTGACTGCCATGACTTCTCACATATCATGGAGAGTGGCTTGGCAACTACATCAGCCAATTCCTTCAGGACTCTGGGATGCATCTCATTGCAAGGGTGAAAAATCATGGACTCCACACAAAACAATATGAATTCAAGCAAAGCCATTTATTACAGAAACAAGTCTCCTTATATATGCAGTTATTTCCTGATCACGCATCCACATTCCAAGCATGCATTAGCTGATTGGATATTGTCCATGTTCACAAGCTGTCTACGTGCCCGAGTCTCACTGCTAATAGGACTGTTGATTTATGTCGTGTTTTCAGCTTTCCGAGGTGACCTTGAAATTCCTTTGGGCCTGGCTAGTTTAATAACAAATCTCCATCTCATAGAAACCCATCCATACATTAACTTCAAGAAAATCCCTCAAATCTCCCACATGAAAGTGTTAATATATCTATATGAATCCTGTTTTTCACAATGAGGTGCAAAACAGGACTTATCTTGCAGGTTGTGTCTATGGTTTGCAGCCATTTTGTTTTCAAAGATAGAATGCAAGTAGATAAAATTTTGGTAAAATATGAGCAGAACTTTACAACATACAGTTTAAGATTTCAGCAAATTTAGCTTACTAAGTAACGTGAAACAGACAGTATATTAAAAATCACATAATTTAATAATTCTAAGTGATTAATTCTATCTGAAATGCACTTACTTAAGCTAAATGATTAATATAAAACTTGGGCTCATCTATTGATCTGTGATTAGTAAAAGATCATTGCCATACAGACATGTCTAGTAGAGAGAGCTCAATGTAGGCTCACCCAGGCTGTCATATTTATGGAATAAAGTGATTGACTCATAGTCAAACGGGAAAGGTATGCATGAGACTCCTTGCACCCACAACTTATCGGTGTTCAGTGTGTTGTTCTGCTTCCTTGTGAGTTTCCTAAAAGGAGTTATTGGGTTGGCTACTGTTCAGGCCTTTACCTCATTTGGAGCCTGTAGCAAACTGCTGCTGGTTTGGTTGGGGGAGGAGTCAAGTGCATCCATCACAGAATTATTATTGTTGCTACCCACTGGCATGCATCCTCTGAAAGAATGAGTAGTCCACCACTGAGAGGGCGAAAAATCATGCACTCCACACAATCCAATATGAATTCAAGTGAAGCCATTTATTACAGAAACAAACCTCCTTATATATGCAGTTATTTCCTGATTACACATCCATGCTCCAAGCATGCATTAGCTGATTGGATATCATCTATGTTCACAAGCTGTCCACGCGCCCGAGTCTCACTGCTAATAGGTCTGTTGGTTTATGTTGTGTTTTCAGCTTTCCAAGGTGGCCTTGAAATTCTTTTGGGCCTGGCTAGTTTAATAACAAATATCCATTCTATAGAAACCCATCCACACAGTAACTTCAAGAAAATCCCTCATATCTCCCACACGCCACTTCAGGTCATGCACAGCCAACCCTGAAGACCTCATATTCAGCACAAGATATGCTATTCACTATCCCAAGCAGCTATACGAAAGAATGGGAGACTAAAGCTGTCCAGGGAATGGAGGCTGAAAAGATCAGTAACTTCAGTCTCACATGCACTAATCACAAAATTGGTTGGCCACAGGGGTTGACTACAGCACTGAAAGAGATGAAGACAGTTAGGTACCTCTGTGTACCCTGTGAAACACTGGTCTGAGAGCGTATAACCCACGCTGCCTTGCTGCCTGCAGTATCAGATCATTCCAGGAAGAAGCTTGCCCCTGGAATACTGGGGCTCCATATCACATCTTACAAGGTCTGTTTTTTCAGTAGTTATTTACTAGCCTTGTTATCTGGTACTAGTTTCGCCAGCAGAGTAGAATTCCACCTTACATTATGTTATCTTCACTGCAGCTTGAATCTCCAACATCCACTGTTGCACAGACAACAAATGCCTTCTCCATCAAATCCAACTGCGTGTGGTTTTTAAACAATCAAGATCCTCTTGACCCAGAAGAGAATGCAGGGGATACCGTTAACTGTGATGTTAAGACTGTAGTGGTTGTGGGTAAACAGCCTTCAGGGTCCTCTTTCCAGCTGTTCTTTCCTGCTGACAACATGACTGACCACATAAAAGATCATCATCAAGGGATGGGTATTTCAGGAATGTCACCATTTACTGCAGGGCAACAATAAAACATGGCAGATGCTGTTAACCCCCTGCCCCCCCACTAAGGAAAAGTAATAAGAGGAAAAGGGAGAGAGACAAATTGGAAAAGTTAAAAATGCTCTACTAATGGTACTAATAAGTAGAGAAAATAATACAAAATCAATCTTGACTTTCCCAGTGTAGCACGGCTGGCCCGCAGTGGAGTTGGCATTGCTCCAGCGGTTGCAGGGCAGCTACCTGGAAGTCCTGGGCTGGACTCAGCAGTAAACCAGAACTGGATTAAGGGATGCAGTGAAACAAAGAAATAAACTTATCAGCAAAGTCAATTATACTGTTAAGCAGGCATTCTTTATTGACAGAACTGGGACTGGATGCTGTTGCACTGCTTATATTCACACAATTATTACATATTCATTACAATTTTTGGGAATTTTTAACATGCTATCATCTATACTAAGAAATAATTGCATAATCATTAGGTTAGTATGAAGTTATTTATTTCACAGTCTTTGCTGCCATGTAGCGTCGTTTACAGTTACTGCTGCCTCTTTCAGGGGGGCTTCTGAGGGTCCACTGATTGACCTCTCCACATTGGCAGTTCTTCATGGAAGTGCAATTGGTACACACTTACAGAAGTAATTGATTACTTTTTTACTTACAATATATCTACTGATTACTAGTCAAACATAAGCTAAGCACTCTGCTTCTAAACAATGTATTACTTAATCTTCTGTCTCCAGCTTGTCATGCAGGAGGATCTAAAATTTGAAAATTATCCTCTTGTTTTGCAGGTGATTAGAAAGCATTTATCATGTCAATTGATTAATGATGGGTGTGTCTTTTATAACTTAATCACAGTATACATTAATTTAGCAGCTTCTCTTCAGCAGGGCCTGGAACTAGGCCAAAGATCACAGGCAGAACAGGCAGGGTCCTCTTCAGATGCCGGCCATGGCTGAAGAGAGCGAGACCCTCGTGATCTCGCACTTTTATGTGGTGTATGACGTGTATGGGATTGAATACTTAGTTGGTCAGTTTTGGTCACCTGTTCTGTCTTCCCCTCCTTGCAAATACACCCCTATAATTTACAGGACATGCAAAATTTATCAGTAACCTTGGCTGCCATAGCAATAAGTCTAAACCTGTGTCTCTTCTGCATACCATTGCTACTGTTATCAGCTCCAGAGTGAACAGTGTCTGAAAAAACATGCAGCCAACATCAGAGAAGTGCAGTTACTTAGAAGAACTAAGCTGAAAGGAAAATTCACTAAAAGAGAACTGATCTTATGCAACGATGAGAATGATGCATACAGACATGCATATGGAAAAGCAAACAGAAATGCAGACACAGAGTTCTTGTTAGCAGCAAGAACAGACCCAGGCAGAGCTGAGCCGAGCTGAGCTGAGCCTTCTTTAATTAGCCTTTCTCCATTTATAGCTTTACAGATACGGGCCTGGACCAAGAGATTAAACAGGATGTTTTTTTCAAAAAATGTTATTCCAAACACAGGCTCAGACCCAACACTCACATGCCATACATCCTGGGGATGGTGTTTTGGCCCGAGATATCATTCTTACTGGTCTGGGATATCACTCCTTCACAAACACACAATCCTGTGTAACTTGTCAAGGCCACCTTTTTTTTTACTGATTGCTGTGATTTAATCATGTTAGTATTAGTCTACTTTGGCGGTTCAGATGGTCATGTTAGTATTGATCTTCCTTTATCATCCAGGTGGCTGGAGCCATATGTCCTGCCATTCCCAGTCTTGTTTTAAACAAAACCAGGACATTCCACCCCTTATTCCATACCATTTACATCATACCCAAATCACTACTGCTTTTTACCTGTCTTCAAATGTATATACACACACATATCACTAGTTCATGATTCATCTTTCTTCACAAAAAGTTTGTTAAGATCATTTAGTTCATGGCTGCAGGTCTCTGTCACAGTAGTCTCTCTAGGCAGGAGAGATGGTGTATAATCTGGTGCACTTCATGCCCAGGAACTGCAGCTTAGGGATGTCAGTCTTGAGGAAGTTACTGAACGCCACTCAGTGAAGCTAGCTCAGGTTTCATCAACACTGCATCAACCTAAAAGATAGTTACTAAACACTTAGTATCATGCAGCAATTAACATCATACAGTTTGAAACTGAGTATTCTCACCCAGAATCAAATCTCCTTGAGGTATACATTAGACTTCACCATCCTTCAGCATCACCCACCAAGTACATCCAGGCCCTTGAGCAAAAACAATCCCACAGATGGGTTTGCCTTTGCCTAAAGAAAGAATAACCCAGACAGCTTTTCCTAACATATTCCTTCCATGCACCACAGGGACTTTATCCCCTTCTACTGTGTGTAAAAGGTCTGACTAAGCAGGGCCAGCTCGACTGATTGATACCGTGGTGTTAACTAACCAGGTGGCTTGTGCTAAATGCTTATCCCAGTTTTTAAAAGTTCCACCTCCAATTGCCTTCAGGGTAGTTTTTAACAAGCCATTGTATTGCTCAATCTTCCCAGAGGATGGTGCATGATAGGTGTCACGGAGGCACCCCGAGGCTAGTTTAAGGGACAACAGGGTCCAAAACAACTTTTATTAAACCAGTGAGAAACAGGGTTTTAGCACTCCAAAAGTGACTTAAATATAGGTTCGGATATCAGTTGAGGAAAATTATTAAGGGGCAGCAACTAGTACAACAGGCGGTCCACAGAGTGCATGCACATGGCTTCACCCAAAACAATGTCGGAGCCGCCCCTGAGTCCCAGAGGAGTACACACTTGCCTGAACACGATGCGGGATTATTCTTAAAGAGATACAGGTACAGAAAGTGTACGCTCGCAATTCCGCGAGGGTAAATTTATAATACACTCGCAATCCTGCGAGGGTTAATTTACTTACACATGCGAATGTGCACGGAATACTACACGTGCTTATGTGGAAGCACGGGAGGAAAATACACTCGCGACTGTGCGAGGAATTAATTTAAAGTACGCGTGCAAATGTGCACGGAAAGTTACTCATGCTTGTATTAAACGTGGAAAGTTACTCATGCATATGTGCACGGAAAGGATAAATACACTCGCGACTGTGCGAGGAAATAATTTTATACGTGCTTGTATTAAGCATGGGAAGTTACACGTGCATATGTGCACGGAAAGTATAAATATACTCGCAATCCTGTGAGAAGTTTTACTCACACACGTGGCGGCAAGGCAAGCAGAGTCTCCATCCCGAGGAGGGGGGCTCTCGGCCGCGGCATCTCGCTCGTGCTCCGAGAGACCCGCGACAATGGGCGAAGTCTCGACGAGAGTCCCGGTTTTTATAGGCTGATCAGACCTGACTGTAGGCATTCTAGAAGTTTCTCTGCACCCCCACACCGGCTGTGGGGTGCCCCTGAAGCCTCCAAACATCCTCCACACTGGCCGCAGGTGCCCAGCGGCTCACTGGCACCTCGGCACTCCCTTCTCCTAATGGCCCTGGCCAGAGTGCTCCGGGACCAAAGAAAAGAAGCTGTTAGCCTCAAGTAGCAGAGAGAGAGGGAGATGTGCCTACTCCTTCCATACTGAAGGGGGGGGGGTTAGGGGGGGTTTGCATTCTGCCACAATAGGAAATATGATATACTCATTCAATGCCATGCTCTTTGGCCCAGTTGTTTATGAGACTGTTTTTAAAATGAGTCCCATTGTCTGACTCGATTCTTTCTGGAGTGCTATGTCACCACAGGACTTGCTTTTCAAGGCCCAGGATAGTGTTCCAGGCAGTGGCATGAGACACAGGATATGTTTCCAGCCATCCTGCAGTTGCTTCCACCATTGTGAGGACATAGTGCTTGCCCTGGCAGGTTTGAGGGAGTATAATATAGTCAATCTGCCAGGCCTCCCCATATTTATTTTTCAACCACTGCCCCCCATACCACACAGGTTTTAACCTTTTGGCCTGCTTGATTGCAGCACATGTTTCACAATCATGGATAACCTGTCTATGGTTAAGTCAGTCCACCTCTCGGTCATGAGCCCATCTATTCTTGCATCCCTTCCTTGATGACCTGAAGCAGCATGGGCCCACTGAGCTAGAAGAAGTTCACCTTTACATTGCCAGTCAAAATCCACCTCAGCTACCTTAATCTTAGCAGCCTGATCCACTTGCTGATTGTTTTGGTGTTCCTCAGTGGCTCAACTTTTAGGCACATAAACATCTACATGATGTACTTTTACAGTCAGGTTCTCTAGCCAAGCACCAATGTCCTGCCACAAGGAGGCAACCCAAATAGGTTGGTCTCTGTGCTACCAGTTATTTTACTTCCACTGCTTTAACCACCCCCACAGGGCATTTGCTACCATCCATGAGTCAATGTAGAGATAAAGTACTGGCCACTTTTCTCTTTCAGCAATGTCTAACGCCAGCTGTATGGCTTTTACCTCTACAAACTGGCTTGATTCACCTTGTCCCTCATCAGCCTCTGTGACTTGTGTAGAACTCCATAGAGCAGCTTTCCACTTTCGATGTTTTCCTACAAGACAACAGGATCCGTCAGTGAACAGGGCATACTGCTTTTCATTATCTGGTAATTCATTATATGGTGAGGCTTCTTCAGCACACATCACCTCTTCTTCTGGTAACATTGCAAAATCTCTGCCTTCTGGCCAGTTTGTGATCATTTCTAAGATCCCTGGGCAATTAGATTTTCCTCTTTGAGCCTGCTGTGTGATTAATGCAACCCACTTACTCCATGTAACACTGGTTGTATGATGAGTGGAAGGAATCTTACCCTTGAACATCCAGCTCAGTACTGGTAATTGGGGTGCCAGGATGAGCTGTGATTCAGTACCAACCACTTCTGAAGGAGCTCAGACCCCTTCATATGCTGCCGGTATCTCTTTTTCAGTTGGAGTATAGTTGGCCTCCGAGCCTTTATATCCTCTACTCCAAAACCCTAGAGGTCAACCTCAAGTCTCACCTGGTGCCTTTTGCCAGAGGCTCCAGGTGGGACCATTGTCCCCAGCTGCAGTATAGAGCACATTCTTAATATCTTGTCCTGTCTGGACTGGTCCAAGGGCGACTGCATGTACAATCTCTTGTTTAATTTGTTCAAAGGCTTGTCGTTGCTCAGGACCGCATAGAAAATCATGTTTCTTTCGAGTCACTTGGTAGAGAGGGCACACAATCTGGATGTAGTCCAGCATATGCATTTTCCAGAAACCCACAACACCTAAGATAGCCTGTGTTTCCTTTTTGTTAGCTGGTGGGGACATAGCTGTTATTTTGTTAATCACCTCTATCGGGATCTGGCGACGCCCATCTTGCCATTTAATTCCCAGAAACTGAATCTCTTGGGCAAGCTTCTTGACCTTACCTCTCTTTATGGCGAAACCAGCTTTCAAAAGAATTCGAATTATTCTCTCACCTTTCTTGAAGACTTCTGCTGCTGTGTCACCCCATACAATGATGTCATCAATGAACTGCAGGTGTTCCAGAGCTTTACTTGGTTCCAGTGCAGTCTGGATCAGTCCATGGCAGACAGTAGGGCTATGCTTCCACCCCTGCAGCACTCGATTCCAAGTGTACTGGATACCCCTCTAGATAAAGGCAAACTGTGGCCTGCATTCTGCTGCCAAAGGAATAGAGAAAAATGCATTAGCAATGTCAATTGTAGCATACCACTTGGTTGCCTTTGACTCCAGTTTATATTGCAGTTCTAACATGTGCGGCATGGCAGCACTTAACAGTGGTGTAACTTCATTTAGGCCATGAGAGTCTACTATTAGTCTACATTCTCCACTAGGCTTTGGCACTGGCCATATAGGACTGTTGAAAGGTGAGTCTTACTGGTCACTCCTGGATTCTCTAGTTGTCAAATCAGTTTATGAATGGGGATCAGGGAATCTTGATTGGTGCGATATTGTTGTCTGTGCACCATCGTGGTAGCAATCGGCACCTGTTGCTCTTTGACCTTAAGCAGTCCTACAACAGAAGGGTTGTCTGAGAGATCAGACAAGGTAGACAGCTGTTTAATGTCCTCAGTCTCTACAGCTGCTATACTAAAGGCCTATCGATACCCTTTTGGATCCTTAAAATACCCTCTCATGAGGTAAGCTATACCAAGAATGCATGGAGCATCTAGGCCAGTCAGAATAGGGTGCCTTTCCCACTCATTTCCAGTTAGGTTCACTTCAGCCTCTAACACAGTCAATTCTTTGTTTCCCCCAGTCGCTCCAACAATACCGATAGATTCTGACCCTTTATGATTTGATGGCATCATTGTTCACTGTGCGCCAGTGTCTACCAGGGCTTTATACTCATGTGGTTCTGACATACCAGGCCATCGAATCCACACAGTCAAACTCGGTTGCCATTGTCCCTCTCCTCCACCTGGCTAGGGGCAGGGTCCCCCTAATTCTCTTTGATTGACTCTGGTAGGGAGACACAAGAATCCCATCTACCTTGGCTGGAAAGCTGCTCACTGGAAACCAGAGCAACTTTTCTCTTGGGAGCTTTCTTTTTCAACTCACGTACTCATGCCTCTAGGTCAGCAGTGGAATTACTCATATATTCCCCCTGGTCACACAGGAAAAAACATAATTCACCTTGTGATGTGTTCCATTTCTCTCGAGCTGGTCCTGCAGAAGGGCATCTTCTCCTAATAACTGTGACTTGCACCCGTGCAGGTAACAAGTAGAATCTATGCTCCCTCTTGGACAGTTTGTCACACAGTTTCTCCACAGCTGAGACACAGGCTTGCAGGGGAGGTGTGCTGGTTTTGTTAAAAACAAGTTTCTCTTTTAGTGAATTTGCCTGTCAGCTAAAGCCTTCATGTTAGCTGCATTTTCCTGGAGAACCCAACACATGTTTTAGTTAAACCTAGCAATGGAATGCAAGCTTATTGATAAGCACGGATGGACATCTCGCGAGAGTGGCAACAAGAAAACTGATGACCGAGAGACTGACCAATGGTGTATAACATTCCATTCACGTGAATACTTCATATAAAAGTGGAAGATCACGAGGATCTCGTCCCTTTGCCTTTTCCCTTTTTTCCTCATGGCTGACATTAGGAGAGGACCTTGCTGGTCGTCCCTGCGAACTGAGGCCTAGTGAGAGACTGAATCCAGCTCCGGTTGGCTACAGAGTCTAATCCAGGACTTTGGGTGCTGGCTCTGCAGTTGCTGAGACTTACAAGATTGGTTTTGTATATTTTGTATTATTTTCTCTATTCTTATTAGTAGCGTTAGTAAAACATCTTTAACTTTTCCAACTCTCTTCTCTCTGTCCTTCTTTCCCTCCCGATCGCCTGTCCTGAGTGGGAAGGGGGGAGAGGGAGGGGCAAAAGGGGGAAGTGGGGGGGAGAGGAGGTTAACAATACATCTGCCAGGGTTTGATTGTCACCCCGCAATCTTAACCCTCGACAATCGTCCCAAAGTTCAAGTTTAAGTTTTGAGTCACTAATGCTCGTAACAGTCTTTTCAGGTTTTAATTGCTTCACTGCAGTAATTATCAGTTTCCAGGTGGTTACAAGGCCAAGAAAATATTTTTCACTGTGACTGATTGTCTTCCACAACACAGTTCCCACTTTTTCCCAAGTCTCTATTTGAAAAACTCATAACAGGTCAGCAGGAAACCCACTGCCTCTGCACCAAATTAATAGTCTTTTGAGGTTACTCTCCTCATACTTCACCCCTCCCTTAGAGAGAATATGCGAGAGGAGTCGCAGTATTTCTTCTTCTTCTTTAAAAATATTCTGCCCCATCTCCTCTTGCCCCCATCTACTCACCTCTTTGGGTGTCCGTTGCAACGATATTGGATCCTTTATCCCTCCTCTGTCGCTTCTGTAGTGATCAATCAGGAGTCACACAGCCCGCAGACTGTGTCCCGGTCACGGTCCAGCCAAGTTGTTCCAGCTGGGGCTCGCTCCCTGCAGCAGTCGTCCCCCTTCTGTAAATTCTCCTTATGGATCACGTCGGGGTCACCAATTGCTAGGGGAAATCCCATGGGCAAGACTGCTTGAAGGAAAAGGGACCCAAGAGAGCTGGATCGCATTCAGAGATTGCTTCTTCCATGCTCAGGATCAGAGCATCCCCACACGCAGGAAGTCGAGGAAGGGAGCCAGGAGGCCTGTGTGGTTGAATAGGGATCTGTTGGGTATGCTCAAGCAGAAGAGGAGAGTTTACAGGTCATGGAAGCAGGGACTGGCCACTTGGGAGGAATATAAGGCTGCTGTTAGAGGATGTAGGAAGGTAGCTAAGACAGCCAAGACCTCCTTAGAATTACAGCTGGTGAGAGGGGTCAAGAACAGCAAAAAGAACTTTTTCAAATACATAGCAGATAAAACTAATACCAGAGACAATGTAGGCCCACTGATGAATGGAGTGGGTGCCCTGGTGGCAGAAGATACAGAGAAGGCAGAATTACTGAATGCCTTCTTTGTCTCTGTCTACTCTGCTGGAGGCTGTCCTGGGGAGCCCCATACCCCTGAGACCCCGGATGAAGCCAGGTCAATGGAGGAGTTTGCTTTAGTCGATGAGGACTGGGTTAGGGAGCTATTAAATAGTCTGGACATCCATAAATCCATGGGTCCAGATGGGATGCATCCGCGGGTGCTGAGGGAGCTGGCTGAAGTCATTGCTAGACCGCTCTCCATCATTTTTGCCAAGTCTTGGGAAACGGGAGAGGTGCCCGAGGATTGGAGGAAAGCAAATGTCACTCCAGTCTTCAAAAAGGGCAAGAAGGAGGACCCGGGTAATTATAGACCGGTCAGCCTCACCTCTGTCCCAGGGAAAGTAATGGAACAGTTTGTCCTTGGTGTCATCTCAAGGCACATCAGGGATAAGAGGGTCATTAGGGGCAGTCAGCATGGCTTTACCAAGGGTAGGTCATGCTTGACCAATCTCATAGCCTTTTATGAGAATTTAACAAGGTGGATGGATGATGGCAGAGCGGTGGATGTGGTCTACCCTGACTTCAGTAAAGCCTTTGACACAGTCTCTCACAGCATCCTCACAGCTAAATTGAGGAGGTGTGGTCTAGACAATAGAGTAGTGAGGTGGGTTAAAGAGAGAAGCCAGAGAGTGGTGGTCAATGGTGCGGAGTCTAGTTGGAGGCCAGTATCTAGTGGAGTGCCTCAGGGGTCAGTACTGGGGCCAATATTATTCAATATATTCATTAACGATTTGCACGAGGGAATTGAGTGTACTATCAGCAAGTTTGCTGATGACACTAAGCTGGGCGGAGTGGCTGACACGCCAGAAGGCTGTGCTGCCATCCAGCGGGATCTGGACAGGTTGGAGAGTTGAGCAGGGAATAACCTGATGAAATTTAACAAGGGAAAGTGTAGAGTCCTGCATCTGGGCAGGAACAACCCCAGGTTCCAGTATAGGTTGGGAAATTACATATTAGAGAGCAGTGTAGGGGAAAGGGACCTGGGGGTCCTGGTGGACAACAGGATGACCATGAGCCAGCACTGTGCCCTTGTGGCCAGGAAGGCCAATGGCATCCTGGGGTGTATTACAAGGGGAGTGGTCAGTAGATCGAGAGAGGTCCTCCTTCCCCTCTACTCCGCCCTGGTGAGACCCCATCTGGAATATTGTGTCCAGTTCTGGGCCCCTCAGTTCAAGAAGGACAGGGAACTGCTGGAGAGGGTCCAGCGTAGGGCAACAAAGATGATTAAGGGAGTGGAGCATCTCCCTTATGAAGAAAGGCTGAGGGAGCTGGGTCTCTTCAGTTTGGAGAAGAGGAGACTGAGGGGTGACCTTATTAATGTTTATAAATATATAAAGGGTGAGTGCCATGAGGATGGAACCAGGCTCTTCTTGGTGGCAAACAACGATAGGACAAGGAGTAATGGGATCAAGCTGGAACACAAGAGGTTCCACTTAAATTTGAGAAAAAACTTCTTCTCAGTGAGGGTGACAGAGCACTGGAACAGGCTACCCAGGGAGGTTGTGGAGTCTCCTTCCCTGGAGACATTCAAGGTCTACCTGGACATGTTCCTGTGCGACCTCACCTAGGCGTTCCTGCTCCAGCAGGAGGATTGGACTAGATGATCTTTTGAGGTCCCTTCCCATCCCAAACATACTGTGATACTGTGAAAACACACCCTAATACTGATTTGTTAAGAACACCACTGGGAACAGACGTTCCTGAGCCTATCTTCTAAGTAAAAACCATGAGAAGGGGTAAGAGGAGAGGGAAGCACAGAGCGGCGTACAGCGTAAGTGGGAGAAGGGGGGAAGAAGCCTTACAGTGTTTTTACACAAACAACACCATAAAGAGAGAGTTGTAACAACAACCAATAAAACAATTTACTTACATTCCTGACAAGTTGTTTGATTTTCAGAAAGGCAATACACAGAAACACGTAATATGTGCTATAAAACTTGCAGATATAGCTTATGTACAGGGGAAGCAGCTTGTCCCATACTAACTCAGTCCCACAGCTCTCTCATTCAGTGAGGACTGCTTATCCCTGTTATACCCAGGGATGTGTGGCCACAAAAATTTACTCACCCACTGGATTGCATGGTTACCGCCATACACACTCTGCTAGATGAAGAGCCTCACAGGGGTCAGACACTCACACGGGTCACCATTTGCGGCGATGAGGAACAATGCATACAGACGCAGACAGAGATGCACAGATACAAGGCCAAGCTGAGCCAGGCTGAGATCACTTTTATTAACAGTTCTCAATTTATAGATTTACAGATATGGGCCTGGACCAAGAGATCTCCTTAAGTATGAAGCATGACGCTAATGGGATGGAATACTCTTACTGATCAGTCTGGATGTCAGTCAAGCTCTGCCCCATCCGTACCCCCCTTCCTTGATGCCTCACACCTGTGGGTAGAGCACTCAGGTGTCCTTGGCTCTCCGACCAGAGCAATTAAAAACATAAACTCTGTGCTAGGGTGTTATCTCTTGTTCTCAAACTAAGTTCAAATGATGAGCGTGCTAGCTATGAAAAAGAAAGATTTCTAACTGCATGAAGAAAAATAACCCATTTTCAGTCAAACCACCACAAGTGGCAAGCACCATCTCTGTACTACTCCCATGTTGCCTGACCTTACTTCCCCTGACCATGTAATTTCTTTTTTTGCTGTATTTCAAGAAGAAGATCCCTGCTCAACCAAGCTGGCTTTTTGCCTCACCTGCTAGATATTTGGAGTTTTGGAAAGTACTTGGAAATACAAGGAAGGAGGATCTTGCGAAATATTGTAATCAATGGTGTCCGCTGTGTAAGTTAGATGACTAGAAGAAGTGGCCAGAGAATGGAACCTTGAAGTATAATACTTTGTTACAATGTATGTTGTTTTTAAAGTGAGAAGAGCAGGACAAAAAATAAATCTTTGCAAGAGATCATTAAATCGTTGCAGACAGTTTTACAGGTGGAATGGTTTGACCTTCAACAAGCTGGGAGAGAACTAACTGATAACACACAAGTCACAGAGAACTTGCAGAACACTCTGTGAGATGCTTTTCGTTATTAACCTGTTTTCTTTGTAGGTATCTGTTTAAGCACATTACAGTTTCATAAGTCTTTGCCAGTTATATGGTACAGTAAGTTCACAGACTGCTAAATCACGAGAATCCGTGGATTCAAAATGTACATTTTGTGATGATATGAAGACCATGAGTAATTCAGTTCTTTACCACGTGAATGTGATTATAAGATTTTGTGCGTGGTAGCTGATACTTTTATTTCTAGCATGCTAGCTTTATTCTGGTATCCAGACTTGCGCAACTCTCTGATAGGCTGTGTCTCATCTCGGTGTACTAAATTTGGCTCTTTTGTATGCGCACCAGGTAAAGAATCCTGTTTTTGGGATAACAGTTGTAGCACGCTAGATGAGACACTAATAAAAGCCTTGCCCAGTTCAATTTGCTAGGGCACCAGGGGGGGCAGGTGCCAATGGGGCTCCACCGTGCACTGACCTGTTTTGTCAGGGAGACCCAGCGATACCTCTACCTGGCTGAGCAGTAAGCAGATCAAAGGTGCAATGCTAAAATTTGGTTCAGGTACTAAAGTACCACCTTGCTCCCCATTAGGATGCATCCTTACACATTAGAGTAGATTTGTGGGGGAATCCTCTAAGAAAAGAAAGTTTGAAACAATATTGTATTCACGTGTGGCTTGAATGTGGGATTCTGGGTTATAGTGCTGTATTGCAATTACTGTTGTTCTGCAGATCTTTGGAAAAAATGGGATGAAGTACAGTACTGTAAGTTAATTTCCTCTTATTTTTATCTAACAATTTTGAGACGAGAAAAGAATTTAAGTTGTTAAACTCTGATTCACATTGAATTTACATGCTAGCTGCAGATATGGGAAAGAAAAGTAAATGCTATGATGGATGTGAACCTGGGAGAGGTTGTATTTAAAAGTTGGTAGAATATTAACTCATTCGGATCTAGGAAATTGAAAATAATGGATTGGTGGTTAATAAGCTGTTTATTGACACCTGTAAGAAATTGCAAAAGGTAAATGGGGCTGAGGAATGTAACTATTGCTCACCTAATAGGAACTGCATATAAAGTGTACTATGGCTGGAATGATATGGTAAAATAAAAAAGCAAAATATCCCAGGCCTGTGGTGTACAGCTTGAACATACATTTCAGGCCTGTGTCAAGCTGCAAGATAAACTCAGCTCATTGTAACTGAGGAGTCTGCTAGGGCCTGGCAACTCCCACTTGGTACCAGTGATTATACCACCTGCATGTCCTTGCCTGTATCTAAACTGCAGCGAGAAGAGAAATAAAATTAAAAAAAAATTAAAAAAAATAAAAAAAAAGGAAAAATCTATCTGCCCACTGCTAAAGCGGCGAAAGAGGGGCTTTAGTCCACCCCCCAGCAATGTTGCTGTTGGAGAACTGTAATTCTGAATGAAGGAGTCTGAGGGTGAAATTTAAAGGCATCCCCAGTGGATCCGTAGTTCTGATAAAGCTGGGAAATTAAACCAAAAATCTCTTAATAGACTTATTCTGTGCTAAATGGTTGTAAGAGACTTCTTCTGCTAGTTATGGAGGTCATGGGAAAGAAAGAAAGAAACCGCGACATATGGTGACTCCAACGTGATCCTGCATGAAGAGGATTTCGCATGAAGAAGAGACAGAGGTGAAGCTGTGACAGCCGAAGACGAACGAGATGTGGAGACGGAGCCCAGTACAGCTGATAGAGTAGCAGGGGGGAGCTGCCAAAGATCCGGATCCTTGAAAAGACACAACACCAAGAGTAGGTGAGCTGCTGGGAACAGGAGGGGGAACTTATATTATCTACATGAAAGTTGCTTCTGAAGAAGGAGGGTATTAGCCTTCTGGAATTGACTTTACGAAGGATGTTACTATGCGGCAAAGCACTACCCAAAGATGGAAAGAAACAACTGTTAACGCCATGGCACTAGTTGCTAGAGACTTTGAGAGGATTAAATGAGCAATGGGACATTGGCTTTCCCACAAAGATTTCTCAAATATCAGGCTAAATCATCGTCACTAACATTGTCAATCCAGCTTCTTTCCTCAGTGGTTACATTGGAAAACCAGTTCATCATAATTGCCTGGAAACCATCGAAGCAACATACTCCAGCCGACCAGATCTAAAGGGCAATCCTATGGAGAAAACTGAGAACTGCTTTATGTACGACAGCAGCAATATCCTGAACGGTGAAAGGCATGCTGGTTATGCTAGAACTACTAGTCATGAAGTGATGGAATCTGGACCTCTGCCTAAAATACTTCAGCACAAAAGGCAGAAATAATCGCCCTTACTTGTGCTCTGGAACTAGCTGAAGGTAAAACTGTGAACTTTTATGCAGACTCTAAGTATGCTTTCAGGGTTGTGCATGCGCACGGAACAATTTGGAAAGAAAAAGGACTCTTGAACTCTCAAGGCAAACATATCAAACATGCAGAAGAAATACTGGCAGCTCAACTTCCTAAGAAGGTGGCAATCATGCATATCAAGGCGCACCAGAAAGTGAGCTCGGAATTGGAAAGAGGAAATGAGCTGGTGGACAGAGAGGCAAAACTGGTGCCTAAGCAAAAGATAAAAGTAGAAAGTGCCCTAGTCCCCGACGGGCAGGTTATTTTAGAAGGTAAGCCAGAATATACTAAGGAAGGCCAGAAACTTATTATAGATTTAGAGGAATCATATAATGAGGAAGGGTGGGCTCACACCCCACAAGGGAAAACTTATTGTTACCTCCTATTTAGTTTGGCCTTTAGTAGCAGAAGCATTATATAAACATATGCAATAATGGCAAATTGATTTTTCGGAACTCCCAAGAAAAGGGGGGTGCCGATATTTGTTGGTACTGATACCTTTTCAAGTTGGTCAGAAGCACTCCCTACCAGAACAGCAAAAGCTCGGCAGGTAACTAAAACATTAGTACAAGAAATAATACCAAGGTTTGGAGTTCCAGCTGATATATCCTCTGATAAAGGGCCACATTTTATTTCAAAAATTGTACAGCAAATCAGTCAGCACTTGGGAATAGTGTCTGAATCAAAGACTGCTGCTACTGTTGTTGGAGTGCCGTTTAAACCATTTTAGCATTAACTTAACAATATGTTCTTCATATTTTATTCTCTGCTTTTGTAAAATTCACAAAAATAGTTTCACTATAGCTTCTTCTTCTGCAGACAAATTAGATCCCATATTTAACTATCCAGCCGCTCACCTGTATTCGTGAGACGGTGATTGCCCAGGCGTGTTTCTCGATCAGTCCAGCTGTCGAGATGATCGTTCGGCTGGAGTCCCTCCAGACGCTCGCTTCAGTGTTTCTGTGACCCTATCACGTTGGGGTCACCATTTGAGGGATTGACGACACGGACTCCTGGTGCAGGTGAACCAAAAGACCCTTTATTTAGGCAAGGCACTTACATTTATAGCTGGTAGCTATCGTACACACATTTAACTTTCTGTTTCGATTGGTTTATGCTAGCTGTTCATGCACTTAAAGCTATCTCGCAATTGGTTTATTTAATCTTGCACACGCTCTGGCAGTTTGGCTAACACACTGTAAATTGTTGGAGCGAATAAAGGACTCAGCATTCTGATTCAATATGTGAATCATGCAAAGCCGATTTATTACAGAAACAAGCCTTTTTATATATGCAGTTATTTTCTGATCACGCGTCCACGCTCCAAGCATGCATTAACTGATTGGATATCATCTATGTTCACGAACTGTCCATGCGTCTGAGTCTCACTGCTGATAGGTCTGTTGATTTACGTCGTGTTGCTGCCTTGTAGCTGCTGAATTGTTTTGCTTCTACAGCAGATCCTGTTTTCAGTTTTCCAAGGTGGCCTTGAAATTCCTTTGGGCCTGTCTAGTTCAATAACAAATCTCCGTCTAATAGAAACCCATCCACAGTAAATATCATGCTGACAGTGTTTCATCGACCTCCTCTTATCTTGTAGAAAATCATCCTGGTTCCTCATTCTATTTTAGTCAAGGACGTTCCAATAACTCAAGGTGACTGTCTGTAAGATATTCCACAAAGAAGGGCTTCTTCAAGTACATCAAGAGCAAAAGGAAGGCTAGAGAAAATGTAGGTCCAGTGCTGAGTGAGGTGGGTGCCCTGGTGATAGAGGATACAGAGAAGGCAGAATTACTGAATATTGCCTTTGCTTCCATCTTTACTGCTAAGACAAGCCCTCAGGAATCCCAGACCCTGGAGGTAAGAGAGAAAGACTGGAGAAAAGAAAACTTTCCCTTGGTTGAAGAGGATCAGGTTAGAGATTGTTAGGCAAACTGGACACCCACAAATCCATGGCCTCTGATGGGACGCACCCATGAGTGCTGAGAGAGCTGGAAGATGTTATTGCTAAGCCACTCTCCATCATCTTGGAAACGTCATGGATGAGAGGTGCCTGAGGACTAGAAGAAGGCCAACATCACTCCGGTCTTCAAAAAGGGCAAGAAGGAGGACCCAGGAAACTACAGACCAGTCAGCCTCACCTCCATCCCTAGAAAGGTGATGGAACAACTCATTCTGGACATCATCCCCAAGCATGTGGAGGAAAAGAAGGTTATCAGGAGTAGTCAGCATGGGTTCACCAAAGGGAAATCATGTTTGACCAACCTGATAGCCTTTTATGATGGTATGACTGGCTGGGTAGATGAGGGAAGAGCAGTGGATGTTGTCTACCGTGACTTGAGCAAGGCTTTTGACACTGTCTCTCACAACATCCTCATAGATAAGCTCAGGAAGTGTAGGTTGGATGAGTGCGCGGTGAGATGGATCAAGAACTGGCTGTATGGCAGAGCTCAGAGGGTTGTGATCAATGGTGCAGAGTCTAGTTGGAGGTCTGTAGTTAGTGGGGTTCCCCAGGGGTTAGTACTGGGTCCAGTCTTGTTCAACCTGTTCATCAGTGACCTGGATGAAAAGACTGAGTGTACCCTCAGCAAGTTTGCTGATGATACAAAACTGGGAGGAGTGTTTGATACACCAGAAGGCTGTGCTGCCATTCAGTGAGATCTGGACAGGCTGGAGAACTGGGCAGAGAAGAACCTAATGAAGTTGAACAAGTGTAGGTTCTTGTATCTGGGGAGGAATAACCCCAGGCACCATACAGGTTAGGGGTTGATGTGTGGGAAAGCAGCATTGCAGAGAAGAACCTGGGAGTCCTGGTCAACAACAGGTTGATCAAGAATCAGCGATGTGCCCTTGTGGCCAAGAAAGCCAATGGTATCCTGGGGTGCATTGGGAAGAGTGTGGCCAGCAGGTCAAGGGAGGTTATCCTCCCTCTCTGCTCTGCCCTGGTGAGGCCGCATCTGGAGTACTGTGTCCAGTTCTGGGCTCCCCAGTTTAAGAAGGACAAGGAATTACTGAAGGGAGTCCAGCAGAGGGCTCCAACTATGACTGGAGCATCTTTCTTATGAAGAGAGACTGAGAGAGCTGGGTCTGTTCAGCCTGGAGAAGGCTGAGAAGGGATCTTAGTTATGCTTATAAATATCTCAAGGTTGGGTGTCAAGAAAATGAGATTAGACCCTTGTCAGTGGTGCCTAACAATAGGATGAGGGGCAATGGGCACAGACTGAAACATAGGAGGTTCCATATGAATATGGGAAGAAACTTCTTTACTTTGAGGGTGACAGAGCACTGGAACAGGCTGCCCAGAGAGGTTGTGCAGTCTCCTTCCTTGGAGACATTAAAAACCCACCTGAACGCATTTCTGTGTGATCTGCTCTAGGTGAACCTGCTTTAGCAGGTGGGTTACACTAGATGATCTCCAGAGGTCCCCTCCAACCCCAACCATTCGGTGACTCTGTAAATTTTTGGTTTTTACTGTAAGAACAATCATCCACTGGAACAGCCTCCCCAGGGACATGGTAGAGTCCCCATCGCTGGAGGTTTTCAAGATGCCTTTAGATAGGGTGCTAGATAATCTCATCTGTGCTCCTGTTCTCACAAAAGGTTGGAGCAGATGTTCTTTCCAGGTCCCTTCCCACCTGGGCTGCTCTAGGACTCTACGATTCTTCATTGGATCATTGTTTAACAGCCCTTCACTCTCTCTGGTTTGGAGCCCAGTATCAGCAACAATGTCTGCGAGGCAAGACAAATTCCACCAGGCACCACAGACTTCTAAAACCTATGATAATCATCCAATCACCCAGTCTCTCTGAATGTATAAGTCATACTTTCCTTCTTCAGAATTCCCCTGCCCCCAGAAGAAGGAACACCTTCTAGATACCTTAGGGAGTTTACACTGACAAAACAATAGATCGCTACCTGGCTCAGTCAGTCAGCAAGCAAACACTGCACCAGTGTAATTTCAAGGAAACGTCATTGTCACGGAGGGACCCCGAAGTTAGTTTTAGGCGGACAACCAGGTCCAAAACGGGCTTTTATTCTGTCCGGGAAAGTCCGGGAAAACAACCAATTAGAAACGGGGTTTATACAATCAGTCACTCCGGTAACATAAAATACAGATTCGGATATCAACTTTGAGGAAATTATTGGGGTACAGCAAATAAGAATAATGGAGATCCACAGTGTGTATACACGTGGCTCACCAAAAACAATGCCAGAGCCGTCCCTGACTCCAGGAAAAAAATACACCCACGTGTTTAGGGAGAAATTATATTAAGGATATACGCTTGCCTGAATCTGGCAAGGAATTATTAAAGAAAATACACGTGCTTATATTTAAGCATGGAATACACTCACGTGTCTAGTGAGGAAAACATCCACCCAAGTGGCGAGGAATTATTTAATACACTCGCTTATCTGGTGAGGAAATATCTAAGTTATCACTCACCCACACGTGGAGACGAGGCAGTCCCATTTTTCTTTCGGGAGGTTACCTTAGACGGTATCCCAGTCCCGGGAAGGTTCTCGGCGGCAGCATTTGGCCCGCGCTCCAAGAGGACCACACAAAAGGCAGCCTCGGCGGACCCCATTTATAGCCGTGTCAGATCTGGCTGTGGGCAGTCTAGAAGCTTCGCGGCTTCTCTGCACCCCCCTACTGTGGCTACGTGCACCTCTGCACCCCCCTACTGTGGCTACATGAGCCCCCTCCTCTCTCCTAATGACTCTGGCCTGGGTCTCCCAATAAGGACCATTAACTTGCCCCATTGAAGGAGAGGAGGGAGGTGTGCACACATGCAGCTGCCACATCAGTTCTCAGCGAGGGGGGGGGAGGGGGGAGAGGTAGGGGGACAGTGTACTGCCACAGTCATGTGTCAGTTTCCACCTACTTCAGGTAAATAATTTCCATCTCCTCCCCGGGAAGATGAAAGATAAGTGAAGCCCTCAGCTTACTTAACACGCCTGTGTCACCAAACTTCACCTGATGGCTTGGGGATATAGAAGAGAAGAAGATGCCTTCCAGCGGGCATCTCAGATGCCTCAGTAATATAGTGAAGGATTGCCCTGCTTTGCCATGCACATCTCCCTTTTTTAATAGCTGTTAAAGATTAAATTTGCCGTCTCGTGATGTACTTCTGATTTGCTCTCACAGCATGAAGACGGTCTCTCCAACCACCCCCACCTCCACCATCCAGTGAGCTGGGGGTGGGCAAGAGGTTGGGAGGGGACAGAGCCAGGACAACTGACCCAAACTGACAGAAGAGATATTCCACTCTGTCAGAGAAGCACCAGAACTGCCATTCGGACCAATTGTTTTCTCCTACCATATCCCTCCTCACCAGAAAAGGGATACCAGAACCATAGAATAGAATAATATAAAAATAGAATCACTTTGGTTAGAAGAGATCCTTCAAGGTCATTGAGTCCAACCATAACCTAACTCTAGCACTAAACCATGTCCCTAAGAACCTCATCTATATGCCATTTAAACACCTCCAGGGATGGTGACTCCACCACTTCCCTGGGCAGCCTGTTCCAATGCCTGACAACCCTTTCCGTGAAGAATTTTTTCCTAATATCCAGTCTAAACCTCCCCTGGCACAACTTGAGACCGTTTCCTCTTGTCCTATCACTTGCTACTTGGGAGAAGAGACCAACACCCTCCATGCTACAACCTCCTTTCAGATAGTTGTAGACAGCACTGAAGTCTCCCCTCAGCCTTCTTTTCTCGAGGCTAAACAGCCCCAGTTCCCTCAACCACTCCTCATAAGACTTGTGCTCCAGGCCCCTCACCAGCTTCATCGTCCTCCTCTGCACTCTCTCTAGTATTTCAATGTCTTTCTTATAATGAGGGGCCCAAAACTGAACACAGCATTCAAGATGGGGTCTCACCAGCGCCAAGTACAGTGGAACAATCACTTCCCTAGTCCTGCTGGCCACACTATGCCTGATACAATCCAGGATGCTGTTGGCCTTTTTGGCCACCTGGGCACACTGCTGGCTCATATTCAGCTGGCTGTCAATCAACACCCCCAGATCCTTTTCTGCTAGGCAGCTTTCCAGCCGCTGTTCCCCGAGCCTGTAGTGCTGCCTGGGGTTGTTGTCACCCAAGTGCAGGACCCAGGACTTGCCCTTGTTAAACCTCGTACAATTGGCCTGAGCCCAACAATCCAGCCGGTCCAGATCCCTCTGTATAGCCTTCTGACCCTCAAGCAGATCAACACTCCTACTGAACTTAGTGTCGTCTGCAAACTTACTAAGGGTGCACTCAATCCGTGGCGATGAGAACGACGCATACAGAGATGCATAGACAGAGACGCACAGACACAGCGTTCTTGTTGGCAGCGAGAGCAGAACCAGGCAGAGCAGACCTGAGCTGGCCTGAGCCTTCTTTAATTAGCCTTTCTCCATTTATAGCTTTAAAGATATGGGCCTGGACCAAGAGGTTAAACAGAACGTTTTTTTCAAAAAATGTTATTCCAAACACACACGCCCAGGCCCAACACTCACACGCCATACATCCTAAGGGCGGTGTTCTGGCCTGAGATATCATTCTCACTGTTTTGACTGATTGCTGTGATTTAATCTTGTTAGTAGTATTTCTTCTTTGACGCTCTGGATGGTCATGTTAGTATTGATCTTCCTTTATCATACAAGTGGCTGGACCTGCATGTCCTGCCGTTCCCACACAATCCCCTCATCTGGATCATCGATAAAGATATTAAACAGAACTGGCCCCAATACTGAGCCCTGAGGAACACCACTCATGACCGGCTGCCAACTGGATTTGGCTCCATTCACAACTCTTTGGGCCCAGCCATCCAGCAAGTTCTTTATCCATCAAAGAGTACACCCATCCAGGCCATGAGCTGTCAGCTTCTCCAGGAGAATGCCGTGGGATACAGTGTCAAAGGCCTTACTGAAGTCTAAGTACACAATATCCACAGCCTTTCCCTCATCTACAAGGTGGGTCACCTTGTCATAGAAGGAGATCAGGTTGCCTGCCTTTCATAAACCCATGCTGACTGGGACTGATCGCTTGGTTGTCTCGTATGTGCTGTGTGATGGCATTTAGGATGATCTGCTCCCTGACCTTCCCCGGCACTGAGGTCAGACTGGCAGGCCTGTAATTCCCTGGATCTTCCTTTCGGCCCTTCTTGTAGATGGGCATCATGTTTGCCAACTTCCAGTAAACTGGGACCTCCCCAGTTAGCCAACATTGCTGATAGATAATGGAAAGTGGCTTAGTGATAACCTCCGCCAGTTCCCTCAGCACCCTTGGGTGTATCCCATCCGGCCCCATAGACTTTTGGGTGTCCAAGTGGTGTAGCAGGTTGCTAAGCATTTCCCTTTGGATTATTGGGGCTTCATTCTGCTCCCCATCCCTGTCTTCTGGCTCAGGGGGCTGGGTACCTGGAGCACAACTGGTCTTACTATTAAAGACTAAGGCAAAGAAGATATTTAGTACATCAGCCTTTCCCTCATCTTCTGTCACTGTTTCCCCTCACATCCATCAGGAGATGGAGATTCTCCTTAGCCTTTCTTTTGTTGCTGATATATTTATAGAAACATTTCTTGTTGCCTTTTACAACAGTGGCTGGGATTAAGTTCTAGTTGGGCTTTGGTCCTTCTAATTTTCTCCCTGCATAACCTCACAGAGTTCTTGTATTCCTCTTGAGTCACCTGCCCCTCCTTCCAAAGGTTATAAATTTTCTTTTTATTCCTAAGTTCCAGACACAGCTCTCTATTCAGCCAGGCCAGCCTTCTTCCCCGCCAGCTCGCTTTTGGGCACATGGGGACAGCCTGCTCCTGTGCCTCTAAGATTACCTTATTGAAGAGAGACCAGCCTTCCTGGACTCCTTTGTCCTTCAGGACTGCCTCCCAAGGGACTCTGCCAACCAGCCTCCTAAACAGATCAAAGTCTCCCCTTCGGAAGTCCAAAGTAGCAGTTCTGCTGACCACCCTCCTTACTTCTCCAAGAACAGAAAACTCAATCGTTTCATGATCACTATGCCCAAGGTGACCTCCAACCAACACATTGCCCACAAGTCCTTCTCTATTTACAAACAACAGATCCAGCGGGGTACCTTCCCCAGTAGGTTCGCTGACCAGCTGTGTCAAGGAGTTGTCCTCCATACACTCCAGGAGCCTCCTAGACTACTTCCTCTCTGCTGTGTTTTATTTCCAGCAGACATTCGGTAGGTTTAAGTCCCCCACAAAAACAAGGGCTAGCGATTGGGAGACTTCTCCCAGCTGCCTGCAAAATATTTCATCTGCCTCTTCATCCTGGTTGGGTGGTCTGTAACAGACTCCTACCAGGATATCTGCCTTGTTGCTCTTCCCCTTGATTCTCACCCATAGACACTCAACCCTATCATCACCCTCATCATGCTCCAGACTATCATAACACCCCCTGACATACATGGCTACCCCACCTCCTCTCCTTCCTTGCCTATCTCTTCTGAAGATTTTATAACCATCTAATGCAGCACTCCAGTTGTCAGAATCATCCCACCATGTTTCTGAGATGGCTACTATATCATAGCTTTTCTGCCTCACAATGGCTTCCCACCCCTCCTGTTTGTTGCCCATGCTGTGTGCATTCATACAGATGCACTTCAGCTGGGCCATTAATCCCGCCACCTTTTTCTGGTGAGAAGCCCTAAATTCCTTGGTGGCCATCCTCAAGTGCTTCCACGATTTCTGACAGATCATTAACCCTTGTGTTTATCCTACTGCGTGGCTCTCCATTCCCTACCTCCACTGGGATGGCAGTCTGAAGGGCCTCGCTAGCACCCCTTCCCTCAAATGCTGGCATGCCGCCCTTGGGTATGCTTCTGCCACATCTGGTTTCCTCCCCTCCCCGCTTCAAATCTAGTTTAAAGTCCTCTCAATGAGTCCTGCTAACTCCTGCCCCAGGATCCTTTTCCCTTTTTGAGACAGGTGTGTCATATTTCTTGCTAGCAGACCAGGTGCCGTGTAACCCAGCCCATGATCAAAACCAAAAAATTCTGCCAGTGACACCAGTCCCACAGCCAGGTACTGATCTGGCGGTCTTCCTGCATCTTTCCTCCTGAAACCCTGCAACTGTGGGGACAGAGGGGACACTACTTGTGCTCCTGACCCTTTGATCAGTCATCCCAAGATCCTGAAGTCTCTCTTGATTGCCTTTCGTTTTCCCTTTTCACTTACATCATTGCCTACCTGAAAAATTATTAGGGGATAATAGTCTGAGAGCCTAACATGGGCAGGAAGTTTACTTTTTATGTCTTTAACGCTGGCCCCAGGGAGGCATCAGACTTCCCGAAGAAGTGGGTCTAGCCTGCATATAGGGCCTTCTGTTCCCTTTAGAAGGGAGTCTCCCACGAACACAACCCACCTTTTTTCCTTTGTGGGAGCTGTTTTGATGGAGGGCACAGAATGACTTATCCTCTGCGGCACTTCCAACTTAGCGGAACCGCCTCCCTCAATGTTGTTGCTTGGTTCCACTTGCAAGGCCTCATACCTGTTTTGCGAGGGAACCTGGGAAGGTGGGGTGGTCACAAAAGGGACCCTCCTCCTTCTACGCCGAGCAGGAACACGCTGCCATTGCCCCCTATCCCTCGTGTCACTGCATTCCACATCCAGAGCCTCATGCCTGTTGAACGGAGGCACCCGGGAGGGTGGGGTGGGTAAGGGGGTGTTTCTCCTGCCAACCCAAGTGTGGACTTTATTCCATTCATCCCTTTCCCTTGCCCTGATTTTTTCAGTCAGGCAAGGGGAGGATACAGGAATCCCTTGATCTTCATTTCTTGCTGGTGGTCTTATCTGTCTGTGGGTGACCAAAGCTTGATCCCACAGGTCGATTTCCTTTACCAGCTCCCTGATACTTCTCGACCTTTCTAACTCCTCTTTCAGTTCTACTACCAGGCTGAGGAGGTCATCCAACTTCTCACACCTCACACAAATGTTTTCTCTACTGCCACTCTATACCAGTGAAAGGCTCTGGCATACTCTGCAGACTGAGGTCTGGGTGGCTGCATGTTCCCATGGCAGCTCTGTCTGGGTTGTTACCTCTATGTTGTTGAGTGCAGAGTACTTACCTTTGCCCCGAGTGGGTACCATAGTTGGCTCCTTCTGCGAGGGTGACGAAAACCAATTGAGGTAATCACTTGAGCCAGCAAAGCTTCCTCACCCTACCCACTCACCCTTCAGCGCAAACTGCCACACTAACTGCCTCACCCCTGTTTGCTGGCCTTGTTTGCTACGCTCCCTAGGAGGCCATTTGAATCTTCCTTGGTTGCTCCTGGCAATGCCCCCTCTGCATCAGCCCCTCTCACAAGATCAGCTGGTTCACAGCAATTCTCTCAGCATGACCACAGTTTTGCCCGGCTACAGGATTCCCTCCTCATCTCCTCAATCCATGCCTAGGCTCAGCTCTTAACATAGCCACTGCTGCGCTCTTCGTTTCACCACGTTAAAATATCTGGCAGTTTCTCTGTAGCCGTTGCTGTGCTTGTTGCACGTCGCTGACTGAGAGGCCATAAAACACAGCCATTGATAAAGCACTCCAACAGGAGTTGGATGCTTCCAACACATTGCACTGTGCCGAAACCACCCTTGTATGGCACACCTGTAGCGTCACATATGGTATTTTCTACCGTTTTAGCAGCAGCCTACACTGGTGTGCTGGTTTGACTGAAAGTGAGTTAATTTTTTCATGCAGTTAGAATTTTTTTTCATAGCTAGCACGGTCATCATTTAGATTTAATTGGAGAACAAGAAGATAACAGCCTGGGACAGAGTAAATGGTTTTAATTGCTCTGGTCCGAGAGCCAAGAACAGTTCCGAGTGCTCTGCCCACAGGCATGAGGCAGCTAGTAAGGGGGGCATAGATGGGGCAGACCATGACCGACATCCAGACTGATCAATAAGAATATTCCACGCCATTAGCATCATGCTTCATACTTAAGGAGAGTCAAGATCTTGCAGCTAGCTCTTTGTCAGAGCCGGGCCAGAGACCCGTTTGGGAGAGTTCTGTTCAGGACTTTATTTTGGCCTCTGGCCATCCTGCCATTTTGCACAGGCCTCTGGACCTTACAGTCTTTTTCTCTCTTCTCTCTCTCTTTTATTTTAGATTCTATTTTCCATTTTCTATATATGACTATTAGTACATTGGTGTTATTTTATTAAACTGTGTTTGTTTATCTCAATCCAAGTTTCTCCCTTCCCTTTTGATTCTCTCACGCATGCAGGATGGGGGGAAGTGAGCGAGCAGCTATGGTGGTTATATTGCTAGCTTGATTTAAACCATGACAGCTGGCTTCAAGTACATTTGCATACTACTTCCAAAAAGCAAAGAGTTTGCTTCCTACAAGATGCAGGAGACTATTGCTAAGCAGTTCCAGCATCACGTTTCAAATGACTGGGCAAATCATTATCTATCTATAGAACACTGTTAACGGACTGAAATGTTCCACATACTTAAGCTCAGGGGAGACACCATTTTAACTCATACAACTATTTCCCTCAGTAAAAACGCACAAGACAGAGATGATATCCCCATGCTAAATCTTTATTGTGCAACCGCTGCTCAAAGCTTTTAGTACTTTCCACAGACACACATCACACAAAATCAGACATCAACTGTGTCGAGATTGACGGGCAACAAACAAAATCCATTCAGTGGCCACTCGTACACATGCAGCAACTCCCGCGGTGCAAAAATCTTAGCCAGGCGGCCAGCCCAACTCACAACCACCTAGAATAGGTAGATGTACGCGACAGACAGACTGCCCACACTCAGGCCCTTCATCCACAACCATCCGGAATCCATTGGTCAGGCCCAGGTGAGCAGCACGCTTCTTGCCCACAATCATTAAATGCCTAAGAAGCTGGAGAAGGAAGTACAGAACCATAAATAAATAAAATAAAAAGCCACACGCAAAGAGGAGAAAGGGCACGAAGGGAAGGAATGAGAACAGATAACCACACAGAGAAACCAGTTAGCCCATTCCTACCAATTCAACCATTGCGCTTCAAATTACTGTCTGTCCACCCACCTGCAACTGACATTTTCCAAGCAAAGCTACAAAGACCGATTATGCACACCACTGTGGGGGAAAAACAGAGCTATGCCATTTTCTTCAGGCTAGACACTAGCAGGCTGCATAACAGTCACAAAAGCTAAGTTTGTCTCTGGGTTAAAGCCCCCATTATAACTTCAGGCAACATAAGCAATTCTGGTGCAAAATAAACTTTAGGCTGCCTTTTGCATGGGTTTACAGAGTCTTTGAACTTGACTTTCATAGCTAAAAAAAAAACATCCAGCACCTCTCAGCCAGTTTTGCCCTTCCTCACCCCTGACCTACCAAAGACCCCAAGCCATTTTCTCCGTATTAGAAAAAGTACTACTAGTAGTAGTACTCTTACTCTATAAACCATGACAAAAGGCATCAGACTGCGCTCCGAAACAACGCTGCATTTTGCACCAGAAGTACATACTCAGAGGTGAGCATTGCTTTATATCACTGCTTTTAGTCAAAAAGCTCAATTGCATTGCAAGCTAGAGGCAAGAAACTATAGCGTCAGAAAACCCAAAATAGCCTGTTGTGCCCTATCAAGAAGAAAAGAGGGGATAGGAAAGAGTCTAATAAATTAGGAACTATTTACAGGTACAGTTTAGCATACAAAAAGCTTCCACAGTACTTACAGAGTCACCAGAATCTTCTGCTTCAGATAACCTGATAATTGGTTCCTTAGGCATGGCTAGAAAAAGTGTCCAAGCTTGGGGTGAAAGACCATGGAACGCAAGGCACTGGAGGAAGAGTAAACAGTTAAAATGTAATTGGCTTCAGAGAAAGGTAATAGCTTAAGCAAATCAATATGCCGCACTGGACTTGTACAGCAGCAGATTACCAGATAGCCCAAACGTTGATTTTTCTTATGTGACATTAATACTTTCTATATGCATAATAAAACACATTTACAGAGTCCCCTCTAGAAGTGGGATTCAGCATGCAAGACAATGGGGGCAAGGAAATGGGCCAGTCCTTCAGATTAGCAACCTCCACTATGTTTTCATTTGGGTTGATTGTTTCTTAAGCAGCTTTTCTATTCAATGCGGTCCACGCAGAGGCAGGAGACAAATGGCTTAACTCAATCAGCAAATAATTTAGCAAAGTGGAAGATCAGCGGCCACTCATTTTCCATGGTACAGGGGGAGCTCAAGTATGGAATGAAAGCATAATCGCAGAAAAAATAATAAGAAAAATAAGAAAAGCTGTAATTCTTTGCTTTAATAATCCAGTTTTGGGCTTCAGAACCAAAGCCTAGCACATCAGAGCTGTGAAATCTCTATAATACTATTATGAGGCACATCAAGCCCTGCATTTCTCTGTTGGAAAGTAAAATGTGGGAAAGCAAGATGTGCGGTTCCAGTCATCTGGATGATAAAGGAAGATCAATACTAACATGACCATCTGGACAGTCGAAGACATAATACTAACATAATAGCATATAAAGGGCCTTGGACAGATTACTTTGAAGTACGTTTCTCGTAATTGTAAAAAGTTATAGCCCAGACTCGTGACAATGGTATCTCGGGCCAGATAACCGCCCCCAAGTGCATGGGATGTGTGAATGTCCTTGGGCCGGGTCTGTGAATGAGTGGAACAACAAGTGAGACAAACATCACATGAGTTTAGTGTGTTCTTAATAACAATTAGTGGAAAAGCACCTTTTTGTAAACATCTTAGTCCAGGCCTGTACCTGTAAATCCTATAAATTGTCAATGGTGAATAAAGAAGGCAGCCTAGGCCTAGGTCAGCTCTCTGCTTGGCCAGGCTCTGCGCTCCTTCCTGAACAAGATCTCTGCCTCTGCGTGAATTTCTGTCTGCGTCCTGGTACGTGTCGTTCCTAATCGACGCATTTCTCCTATGTGGAACCAACTCATTACGGTTGTGAAAAATATGATAATGATTTGTGCTAAGTGGAAAATTCTGCTAAGCTGCAGAAATGACTCTTGTTGACCAAATAAGGCATGGCACCTGTTTAATTTGGAAAGATTGTTACAGTTGGTCGTTGGGCAAACTGTTGTGAGGGGGGACACTGAGGAAGAAGGAACTCTTCAGCCACCAATGAGAAAGAGAGAAGACCCCTAGTGACAACCAACCACGGAGTCTGAGTGCAAGAAGGACTAGCCGAGGCAATAAAAAGAGTTCATCAGAAACCTAAGGCATGCATGTTGGCAGAGCGCAGACTCCCCATGCACCCAGTGCTGTTTTGCTTATGCTTTAATGAACACGTTTTTAATGAGTTGTATTAAACGTTGTTATTCATGAGGAAAAAGCGTGAGTTATTTCAACTGGTGACCTCGATGTGACAACCTTGGATAGCTCTGTGTTACCCCAGGTTCAAGGGGGGCGCCTCACTTTAATAGTGGCTCTTGGACTCGGGTGTGCGAAGAGCTACCAACGTTATTCAAAATTAAAGCATAAGCAAAAGAATTGAGCTCCCTCCCTCCGAATTACAGCAGTACACCCGTAATTCAAGGTGCACGAAGACCCCGGCAGAAACAGCGGACTGTAAGCACTGCCGGGTTGGGTGGTCTAAATGGTGCTGAATGTGTGAGACATTAATGCAGTTATGAAGCGAGTGCGGAGTCCTTCTAGGTGCGGTTCCAACACCCCGCGAGGGGCTTGGCCACCGAAGGGACGAAGCGAAAGGACAAAGGAGTGAAAGAGCACCATTTGGGATGGGCCAGGGAAAGAGTAAATCCTTAAGTTCTCCTTTCTGGGATCCCCTAGAGGGATCCCAAGAGAAGTTTACGGGATCTCCAGAGAGATCCCAAGCGGGACTAAATCCCAAGAGGTCAAGAGGGAGCGACCTTCCAGGTATACCCCCAGACAGTCCCCTGGGGATGATGTTAGAGTCCTGGAGAATCCCAGGTCTTCAGGACCCTAGAAAGGGTGGTCCCAAGAGGTCGAGAGGGAGCGACCTTCCAGGTATGCCCCCAGACAGTCCCCTGGGGATGATGTTAGAATTCTGGAAAGATGAGGAAAGTACAAGGGAAAAAAGTAAAGAAAAGATGATCCAATATTGTATGGTTGAATGGGCCAAAGAAGAAATTAGGCCAGAGCATTTATTTTGGCCCATTTTTGGATAATTTGACGATTGGATGTGTCAAGCTTTAAATTTATATGTAAACAGAAAGGAGTCTTTTAGTCAAGAAGAGAGTGATTATGTTTCATGCTGGAAAGGAAGTTTGAGAACTGTAGGAATATATGTATTTGAGAAAAAGGATAAACGTACTCGGGAGTGGACCCCCCAGTTTGTAGCAAAATCCTGAGGAGATATAAGAAAGAAACTAGAAAAACTCGAAGAGATGAGGAGAAACAAAGAGCAAAGGAAAAAATCTTAGTAGCCGCAGTAAGGGAGAGTCAAAAGAAAGAAAAAAAAAAACAAAAAAAAAAAAACAAAAAAAAAAAACCTGCCCTCGTAGTGGAAGCAAAGGGAGAACCCTTTAAAGTTCCCATACTGGATAATGTGGAAATTGAATCTGAAAAAAGAATTTACCCAGAGGCTGAAAATAATCTATTGGGGAGAGATTTAATTGTGGCATCAGGCATGACTATAGAAATTGAACAGGGAACATTAAAAGTAAAACTTTATGTGTTAACACCGCAGGACAAAGTTAAAATCAACCATATATATTGATTCAAAGTATGCTTACATAGTAGTTCACACATTTGGGAAAATTTGGAAAGAGAGAGGGTTAATAAATACCCAAGGAAAGGAATTAGTACATCAAGAACTAGTGGTTAGAGTTTTATAGGTCCTTAGAGGATCATCAGCAGTAGCAGTAGTCCATGTAAAAGGACATCAGAGAGGAACCAGGTTTAAAATTAGAGGAAACAACTTGGTGAATCATGAAGCTAAACAGGCAGCAATGTTATCTTTAAAACCTATTGTCCTACAACCTCTAAGAGACAAACAAACAAAAAGGCAGAGAAAAAGTTCACTATAAAAGAAAAAGCAAAATTAGAGAATATAGGTGCAGAATTCAAGAATGGGGGATGGTTTTTTTTTTTACCAGATAGTAGAGAGATGGTCCCCAAAAATTAAGTTAGGGGAATTCTAAATTTACTACATCAGAAAACTCATTGGGGAAACAGAGCTCTCTGTGATCAGTTTTTGAAGTGTTTTGGATGTTTTGGGATATTTGAAATAGCTAAACAAATTACGTATGGGTGCTTGACTTGTCAAAAAGTAAATAAAGTAAGTATGAGAAAATCACCCGCAGGGGGAAGAAAAACAGCATAGATCTTTTGAAAGGATTCAAGTGGATTATACTGAATTGCCCAAAGTGGGAATATATAAATACTTATTGGTTATAATAGACTAACTAACGCACTGGGTGGAAGCCTTTCCTGCCATGAGAGCAACCGCCTAATTTGTAGAAAACTTGCTGAACTCTGCGAGATACTGTTCCTTATTAACCTGTTTACTTTGTAGGTATCTGTTTAAGCACATTACAGTTTAAATAAGTGCCTGTTACATGGTACAGTAAGTTCACAGACTGCTAAATCATGAGAATCCATTGACTGAATATGTACATTTTGTGATTATACAGAAGATTTTGTGATTATACAGAAGACCGTGAGCTCTTTACTGCGTGAATGTGATGATAATATTTTGTGTGTGACAGCTGTTACTTTTCTTTCTAGCATGCTAGCTTTATTCCAGTATCCAGACTTGTGCAACTCTGTGATAGGCTGTGTCTCATCTCAATGTGCTGGATTTGGCTCTTTTGTATGCACACCAAGTAAAGAATCCTGGTTTTGGAATAACAGTTGTAGCACACCAGGTGAGACACTAATAAAAGCCTTGCCCAGTCCAGCTTGTTGCGGTGGTGGGGGGGCGGGTGCCGACTGGGCTCCAGCGCGCACTGACCTGTTTTGTCAGGGAGACCCAGAGGCACCTCTACCTGGCTGAGCAGTAAGCAGTTCAAAGGTGCAATGCAAAAACTGAGATATTGTCTTGAATATGTGTAACTGTGATCTATCTGCATATTTGACCTTGGTATTTGGTTTTCATATCTGAGTTCAGCATTTTAATTTGCATATTTATATTCGGTACCAAAAGAATTTTGTTTGGGGAGATAATTATAAAATGGGAACCGATTCCGCTACTAAAATACCACCTTGCTCCCCTCTTAGGATGCATCCTTATACATTAGAGTAATTGCTCTTATTGCTATTTAATAAAGTTGAGACCAGAAAAGAAGTGAGGTTGTTAAACTCTGATTCGCATTGAATTTGTGTGTTTGTTGGAGGAATGGGAAAGAAAACTAAATGTGGAGGGGTTTGGTTAGATGGAGATATGTTGTTGAATTAGTCAGGCCCAAAGGAATCTCAAGGCCACTTTGAGAAGCTGAGAACAGAATCTGCTGTGAGAAAGAGAGAGGGGCGTTTCTTCATTAACAGGGCCTCAGCATGGCGTGAGTCATCGGACCTATCATCGGTGGGGCTCCAGCGTGTGGACTGCCCATGATACTCATTTAGCGAATCCATGCTGGGAGCGTGGATGCATGATTAGAGAATAGTTGCGTATATAAGGAGGCTTGTTTCTGTAATAAATGGCTTTGCGTGATTCACATTGAATCGGAATGCTGAGTCCTTTATCGCTCCAACAAATGGTGACCCCGACGTGATACTCCAAACGGCGTCTCACTAAGATCGGGGAAAAGCCTGGAGCGGCCCAGCCGGAGGCGGATCAGCTGGACTGAGAACCGGGCGGAGGCGTACGGACATTCCGCAGATAAATTTGTTGAAGAAGTCCCCGGAAAAGGTGAGCAGCTGGGAGCAGGAGGAGGGAAGAGTGAAGCTATGGGGCAAAATATATCCTCTGAGGAAGAAGTCATAGTTAAACTCCTCCTGCATATTCTCTCTATGAGAGGACTTAAATATGAAGAAAGTAACATACGTAGACTGTTGGTTCGGTGTAGAACTAACGGCTACCCGACAGAAGCTGAGAAGGTTTTTAAAATTGAACTTTGGGATGATATAGGGCAGAAATTATGGGATAAGGTTAGCAATGGAGATAAAGAAGCTAAATCATTAGCGACTACATGGAAGCTTATAATTTCCACCTTAAAAGAATTTAAGGCTGAACGGGCTGCGGTTACCAGAATTTTTGCAGCATTGCAGCTTGATAAGAACTCTAAAAATAATTGTGAAGCTTACCCGGTTCCTGTCTTTGATACCTTCTCTACTCCATCCCCTGCTGTGCTTTTGGCACCCCCGATACCTCAGCAGTCCGGGGTGGGGGGAGGAAAAATGCCGAGCGGGTGTCCTCCTACACTATTAGCAAACCCTGATGAGAACAGCAAGTCAAAAGGATTGGAATCAGACAACTTGCCCAAAGAACCTGTGAAAGCTGAGAATGCTAAAGTTGTAAACAAGCCCTTTTATCAATTTGTATCTGCTTTTACCACCTTTTAACCCTCCAACTTCCATGAGAGAGCAGAAGGAGTCGCCGGATAAGAATTGGGCAAAAGAACTGTGTGAAAGATCAGATCAACTATTAGCGAGTGAATCCAACAGTCAGCAATATCAAGCTATGAGAGAGGTGCCTGAAACCAACAAAGCAGCCAAATCATTTGCAACTATTAATCAGGGTCCCAATGAGAATTACATGCAATTTATTGACCACCTTCAAGAGGCCATCAATAAGGAGGTTGAAAACTTGGAAGTTAAGGAAGCACTGGTGTTGAAATTAGCAGTAGAGAATGCTAACGTTTGCTATCAGCATGTTATTTGCGGGTTTTACAGTACATATTATGTGCTCCTGTGTACTGTCTCTCTGAAAATCAAGCAACTTGTCAGGAATGTGAGTTAATTGTTTTACTAGTTGTTCTTAAGTGCACCGTGAAACCTTCTCCCCGCTTTTCCCACTCACGCTGCAAGCAGCCCTGTGCTTCCCCCCCCCCCCCACCCCTCAAAGTTTTTACTTGCAAGATGGGGTCAGGAATGATTGTTTTCAGTTGTGTTCCTAAAAAATCAGCATTGGGAGGTGTTTTAAAACATAAGAAAGCACTCGGACAAGAAATCATTAAATCTTTTCAGACAGTTTTACAGGCGGGGCGATTTGAACTTCAACAAGCTGAGAGAGAATTAACTGATAACACACAGGTCAGAAAACTTGTTAAAGTCTGCAAGATGCTTTCCTTATTAACCTGTTTTCTTTGTGGGTATCTGTTTAAGCATGTTGCAATTTTGGTAGGCCTTTGTTATATGGTACGATAAGTTCACAGTCTGTTAAATCATGAGAATCCGTTGACTCAAAATGTGCATTTTGTGATAATACAGAAGATCATGAGTAATTTAGTTCTTTACTGCATGAATGCGATGGTAAAATTTTGTGTGTAGTAGCTGTTATTTTTCTTTCTAGCACGCTAGCTTTATTTCGGTATCCAGACTTGCGCAACTCTGTGATGGGCTGTGTCACATCTCGATGTGCTGGATTTGGCTCTTTTGTATGCACATCAAGTAAAGAATCCTGGTTTTGGGATAACAGTTGTAGCACACCAGATGAGACACTGATAAAAACCTTGCCCGGTCCAGCTTGCTGCGGTGGCGGGGGGGCGGGTGCCGGTTGGGCTCCAGCACACACTGACCTGTTTTGTCAGGGAGACCCAGCGGTACCTCTGCCTGGCTGAGCAGTAAGCAGTTCAAAGGTGCAATGCAAAAATTGAGAGATTGTCTTAAATTAGTGTAACTGTGATCCATCTGCATATTTGAACTTGGTATTTGGTTTTCATATCTGAGTTCAGTATTTTAATTTGCATATTTGTATTTGGTACCATGACAATTTTGTTTGGGGAAATAATTACAAAATGGGAACCGGTTCCACTGCTAAAATTTCACTGCTAAAATTCTACCTTGCTCCCCCTTAGGATGCATCCTTGCGCATTAGAGTAATTGCTTATATTGTTAGCTAATAATTTTGAGACCAGAAAAGAATTTAAATTATTAAACTCTGCTTTGCAAAAAAAAAAAAAAAGAAAAAAAAAAAAGAAACAAAAAAAAGAAACAAACACCTAAATGCTATGATGGATGTGAACTTGGTATTGTATGAAGTTGTATTTAAAAGTTGCTGGAATGTGAACTGATTTGGATCTAGGAAAATGGAATAATGGATTGATGTTTAATATACTGTATTTTGACATCTTTAAATTGTGAAAGGTAAATGGGGCTGAGGAATGTAACAACTGTTGAGCTAATTGGAATCGTGTATAAAACTCAGCTCATTGTAACCGAGGAGTTTGCCAGAGCCTCCCACTTCGTACCAGCGATTACGCCAGCTGCGTGGCCATGACTATATCTGAACTGCAGCAAGAAGAGAAAGAAGAAAAAAAAAAGGAAAAACCTGTTTGCCCGCTGCTAAGCGGAGAAAGGGAGGCTTTACTCCCCCCCGCTCTGTCTTTCTTCTCTCTCTGGAGTATTGTCATCCATCCTTATTGTGGCACTGTGTTGCTTCTTGGCTTTGAATCAGGGGTTGTTGGTGATGTTTCTTTTTGCTTCTGTCTTGTTTCCTAGGTTTTGGCACATATGGGGAAAGAGCTCATAATTTTACCTCCCTACTGAAGTCATTCTTTTCACACTGGTCAGCTTTGGGGAGGTCAGAGTGCTCAGTGCTTCTCTGGGTCAGACTGGTACTGATTTGGGTGTGGAGTGCAGCCAGGTTGGTTTGATGTGGAGTTGGAACTGATTTGTTTTCATGCTGGGCTGGAGATCCTGCCAATCCCAGATGGGGGCGAGAGGGAGGTTTTATTCCCCCCCGCGCCCCTCCCCTAAGCAATGTTACTGCTAGAGAACTGTAATACTGCATGAAGGAGTCTGAGGGTTGAAATTTAAAGGCATTACCAATGGGTCCATAGTTCTAATGAAGCTCAGAAATTAAACAAAAAAAATTTTTTAATAGACTTATTCTGTGGTAACTGGTTGTAAGAGACTTCTTAGTAAATTCACCATGCTAGTTTTTGAGGTCATGGGAGAGAACGAAAGAAAGGCTGTTTTTTGAGACCAATAGAATGCCAAATTTGGAACAAAGTTTTAATACATGAATTCTTGTAGTTGCCAGAAAGTCCTATACCTCTCTTGGGTCAGGATTTGTTAAGTAAATTGCAAGCTCAAATAACGTTTTCTGAGAATTCTGTTTAGTTGCATGGCCTACAAGAAGCTGCTTGGATGGTGCAGATCTGCTTGCTGCAAGTGAGAAATCTCCAAGGAAATTTCAAATGCTGTATTTCCACTAGTATTAACAGCCAATGTTTCGATAAAGCAAATACTACACTGATAGAACTGAAACAGGACTTCGATCCGGTAAGGGAAAACAATATCCAATAAATATGGCAGCCAAAATGGAGTTGGAAACTTTGAGGAATAAATTTATGACAACCTTACAGGCTGACTGCATTCGATTGGACTTGCAGATTTGTCTATTTATAGCTACAACATAGAAACAACCTGTGGCTATTGTGGGACAGTATGATGAGAATGCAAACAGACTGATATACTTGGAATGGATTTTTTTGCCCAATTCTTTTCCTAAAACTATTACTGAGCCCCTGGAATTGATTGTTACTCTGATCAAAAAAGGCAGAGAATGGATTCAGGCTTTAGTAGGCCGTGATCCATCTGTCATATATGTACCTTTTGCGAAAGCAGATTTTGATTGTTTTTATTCACAATCTCTGTCCTTGCAAATTGCGCTAGCAGATTTTCTTAACAGCATAGGTTTTGGCATGCCTAAATGTAAACTGCTTCAAAATCTGTGTGTCTTTGATATCAGACCAGAGACCGTACTTGTATTCGGTCCTATCCCAAATGCTCGCACAGTTTTTGTTGATGGTTCAGGGAAGTGTCATGAAGCTGTAGTGGTCTGGCGTGAAGATAGCGATTGGCATCATTCTGTTACAATTGTTGAAGGCTCAACCCAATTAGTGGAACTTGGTGCAGTTTTGCATGCCTTAGAGCTTTTTAGGGAGGAACCTCTAAATTTGGTTTGTGATTCTGAGTACGTAGTCAAGGTCCTACAGCGCATCCCCTCCACTTAAAGAAATCTCGCAACAGCAACTTTTTGATATGTTTTTATCATTGCAAACTGCATTACAGCTTTGCAAACACCCACTGTTTGTTACTCATATACGCTCTCATACAACTTTACCAGGTCCCATAACTGAAGGTAATGCAGTTGCGGATTCTTATACTGTAGCTACAGTCCGTTTCCAGTCTGCCAGGGCTTCACATGATTTCTTCCATCAGAATGCTGCTGCCTTAAAAAAGATGTTTGGTCTCACTCTCGAGCAAGCGATAGACATAGTGCGCTCTTGCCCGGAATGTCAAGGTCTGATTACAAGCTCGCCCTCCCTTGGAGTCAACCCTCGCGGACTCTCAGCTAATGACATTTGGCAGTCTGATGTTACACGTTTCATCTTTTGGCCATTTGAGTATGAGAAAATCACCCACAGGGGGAAGAAAAACAGCATAGATCTTTTGAAGGGATTCAAGTGGATTATACTGAATTGTCCCAAGTGGGAATATATAAATACTTATTGGTTATAATAGACTAACTAACGTGCTGGGTGGAAGCCTTTCCTGCCACGAGAGCAACTGCCTAATTTGTAGTTAAAAGGTTATTGGAACAGGTTATTCCGAGATTTGGCCAGTAACAAAAAAATTAATTCCTGCTCTGTTTTACAAAGTGGTATTCTCAACATTGGCTACATCCATTGCTAAAAGCGATAACACCTCTGAGGTTAAGGGTTGTCATCATTGCAATCGGTTTCTTCTTTGTTAGCTAGCCAAGGTCTCACCCACTTTGCTGGGATCCACGAATTTTTATGGTTACCTGTAGAAACACAAGCATATCCCCTTCCCCAGGTTATTAATGACATAGGACCTTCCCATTGTTGTGTTGTCACATTAAACACACTAACCTTAGGTCCATTTTCGGAAAAATCTTTGACATTTATGATATGGTGCATAACAACAGGTTCCATTTCAATCTCACTTTTAGGATTAAGCCAGTTCAGCACATACAATGCCTTCATCAATACCTCCTCTGGACTCACACCAATTCCCCCTTGTTTTTTCAAAACAGACAAAAGATTTTTCAGAGTGCGGTGTGCACGCTCAATAATTGCCTGGCCAGTAGAATTATAAGGGACTCCGAACAGGTGTTGTACTTTCCACTGGGCGAGGAAGGTTGCAAGTGTATCAGAACGGTATGCGGGACCATCATCTGTTTTGATCTGTGTAGGAACACCCATGACAGCAAAAGCTTGTAATAAATGACGCTTTACCACTTTTGCATTTGCTGAGGTCAAAGCTGTAGCCCACAGCAGTCCTGAACAGGTATCTATGGACACATGAATGTACTTTTGTCAGCCAAACGGTGCAAATTCAGTAATATCAGTTTGCCATAACTGGCCTGGCTGCTTGCAGCGCGAGTGGGAAAAGTGGGGAGAAAGTTTTACGGTGTACTTATACCACAAAGAAACAATTCTAACAACAACCAGTGAAACAATTAAATCACATTCCTGACAAGCTGCTTGATTTTCAGAGGGGCAATACACAGATGCATATAATATGTACTGTAAAACTCACAAATAACACGTTGAAAGTAAACATTAGCATTCTCTACTTCTAATTTCAACACCAGTGCTTCCTTAGCTTCTAGGTTTTCAACCTGCTTATTGATGACGTCTTGAAGATGGTCAATAAATTGCATGTAATTCTCACTGGGACCCTGATAGTAGTTATAAAAGATTTGGCTGCTATGTTGGTTTCAGACACATCTATCATAGCTTGATATGCAAGGTCTGTTGACTGCCTCAGGATTTCAGAAACTAATAGCGCCTGTAATTGTGGTGTGTCAATTAGTGTCTGTTCCAAGAGCTGGGATACCTGCCCCTTTCAACGAGTCCCCATCATTCCATCCTAAATGATCTATAGCTGTTACATTGCATAGGTCTAATTTTGCTTGAGTCTTTCATAGTTTTTATCTGATCTTGGGGCAACATGTACACATACTCTTTTTCCTGTTAACTTTTGAAGAAAATGCTGCAAACCCCCATCCTCATCCGAGTCATCAGATAACGCAGAATTGAACGGTGCTGGAGAATCTGATATCCTTGAATAATTCCTTGCTGGGTCAGGCAAGTGCAAGCCCCTTGCCGAACCCAGGCAAGTGTAAGTTCCTGCCTAATTCAGACAAGTGTAGTCCTTGTAAGCTTAAATAACGTTTTCTGAGAATTCTGTTTAGTTGCATGTCCCACGAAAAGATACTTGGAAGCTGCAGATCTGCTTGCTGCAAGCAGGAAATCTCCAAGGAAATTTTGGATGTTATATTTCCACTAGTATTGGCAGCTGAAGTATCGGTAAAGCCAACACTACACTGATAGAACTGAAACAGGACTTTGATCCGGTAAGGGAAAACAATATCCAATAAACATGAAAGCCAAAATGGGGTTGGAGACTTCGATGAAAAAATTTATGACAACCTTACAGGCTGACTGCATTCGATTGGACTTGCAGATTTGTCTATTTATAGCTACAGCATAGAAACAACCTCTCTTTGGTTTCCTTAAATGCGATGGAGGAAAAACAAGCGTCTGGTCAGCCCTTGTGGTCCTTTTTAGAATATACCACAATAGGAAGCATGTTCTGCGAACCCCCGTTCCGCCCTCAATGGATCTTGTGGGTGCAGCAGACCCAGGTTCTGGTAGATTTTAAGTTCATCTGTCAGAACATTAAGGGCCTCCATATGCTGTGAGGTCCATTTCCATTTTCTGTTTTTCAAAATCAGGTCTGTCACGGAGGGACCCCTAAGTCAGTTTTAGGGGAGGCAAACAAGGTCCAAAACAGACTTTTATTTTGACCGGAAGAGTCTGGCAAGTCCACCGACTAGAAACGGGGTTTATACAATTAGTTAGCACTCCGGTAACATAAAATACAGGTTTGGATATCAGTTGAGGAAATTATTGGGGTACAGCAAATAAGAATAATGGAGATCCAGTGTGTGCATGCACACACTCACAGCAAACAAAGCCAGAGACGTCTCTGACTCCAGGTTACTACACTTTCTTCTATTAGCAAGGACTACGCTTGCCTGAATTAGGCAGGGACTTACACTTGCCTGGGTTCAGCAAGGGGCTTACACTTGCCTGACCCGGCAAGGAATTATTCAAGGATATCAGTCCAACTGTTGAGATGATCGTTTGACTGGAGTCCCTCCGGACGCTCGCTTCAACATTTCTTCAACCCTATCACATCGGGGTTACCATTTGAGGGATTGACGACATGGACTCCTGGTGCAGGTGAACCAAGAGACCCTTTATTTTGGCAAGGCATTTACATTTATAGCTAGTAGCTGATGTACACATGTTTAACTTTCTGTTTTTATTGACTTATGCTAGCTGTTCACGCGCTTAAAGTTATCTTGCGATTGGTTTACTTAACCTTGCACGCGCTCTGGCAGTTTGGCTAACACATTGTAAATATCTTTTACTGTACAAAAACATTCTGGTTTCTCATTCTATTTTGGTCAAGGTCGTTCCAGTAACTCAAGGTGACTGTCTGTAAGATATTCCACAAGTGGGAAAGGAACAGGACCTTTTAGAGATAGGAAAGTCGGGAAATAGCTGGGGAGCCAATCACTTTAAGGGGGGGAATTGCAAGAGAAAAAGCCTTCTTTCTTGCAACAAGAGGTTCTTGTGAGAAAAAGGTACTAGTCTCCATTTTTTTCCCTGGTAGACTCCTCCGTTACAATGAGCTAAGTTTATCTTGCAGCTTGACACAGGCCTGAAATTTATGTTCAAGCTGTACAGCACAGGCCTGGGATATTTTGCTTTTTTTTTTTCCATTTCATTCCAGTCATAATACACTTTATATGCAGTGCCGATTAGCCCAGCAACAGCTGATCTATGCTGACATCCTCCCCCCCCCAAACAGACCTCCCAAGGACTGATAGAGCTGTCTATACCTTGGGTTGCATGGAGCTCCAGAACCTGAAGTCCCCCAGCACCTGAAGGCAGCAGTGGATGCCATAGCTGGAAGCATGCCCAGCTGGAAGATCTCCTTGGACAAGTAACTATGTTACAAGAGGAGCTCGAGATGCAGTATGGTATCTGGGAAGGCAAGCAGGAGATGGATGTGTGGTATTGTACGCTGTACCAGGCTGAGCGACAGCCTGCCTTAACGCTGTGTGAGAGGAAGGTAAGCCTGAATCCAGCCTCAAGCTGACTGATACAAGTAACTCACGAGATGAAGGAGACTGGACACTTGCTTGTACTCGGGGTAGGAGGAAGACTCCCCCCGCTCCACCCCCCCATCTCCTGAAGCATCCCTACATAACAGAGAGGATGCTCTGGAGTTGGAGGCTGAAGAGCATGTGAGCAACGGACAGGATTCAGGACAAGGCAACACTACACTGATAGAACTGAAACAGGACTTTGATCCGGTAAGGGAAAACAATATCCAATAAACATGAAAGCCAAAATGGGGTTGGAGACTTCGATGAAAAAATTTATGACAACCTTACAGGCTGACTGCATTCGATTGGACTTGCAGATTTGTCTATTTATAGCTACAGCATAGAAACAACCTCTCTTTGGTTTCCTTAAATGCGATGGAGGAAAAACAAGCGTCTGGTCAGCCCTTGTGGTCCTTTTTAGAATATACCACAATAGGAAGCATGTTCTGCGAACCCCTGTTCCGACCTCAATGGATCTTGTGGGTGCAGCAGACCCAGGTTCTGGTAGATTTTAAGTTCATCTGTCAGAACATTAAGGGCCTCCATATGCTGTGAGAATCTACTACCAGATTAATTGGGCAGTTATGCCATTTTTGTAATGCTGCTATCACCACTTGCAACTCTAAAATTTGAACCGATCCTTCAGCTACAACAATCTGTGAATGCCACTGACCATTCTCAAACCATACAAAACCTCCTTTGCGCGAACGACTACTCACATCTGTGAAAATGGTTATGGCATCTAATGGACACTCACTAACAAATTACATAGGCTCCAAGGGGAGGTTGGTTTTAAATATGGGATGTGGTGGATAATGATTGTCCACCTGCACCGAAATCCAGGCAAGAGCTAAGGCAAGATCGTCATGTTTGAGAAGGATCTGGTCAAACAAATTGAAAGAAATGGGGATCACAATTTTAGCAACATACAATCCAGACAAGGTCAGAAATCAGCTTAGTCCTTTCACTATAACTTGGGCAATGGCTTCCCACCTTTGAATGATGTTTTTTTGGTTTTGGCTGTTTAAAAATATTCATTCTAATACTAACAATGGATCCTTTTCTTCCATGCTCCACTGGGCCAAAAGTCCTGCCACCTCCTTATTGGTATTATAGACATTAAGAGTAACAGGCAATTCTGATCTTACCCGCTGAGCAGTATTCTGTGAAATTTTTCTTGCAATCTGCTCAAGCGCTTTTTGTGCTTCTGGTGTAAGGCACCGTGGTTCTTTGGGGTCTCATCCCCCACGAAGGAGACTAAACGACGGTTGCAAATCTGTATTTGTAATTCCCACAACATTTCTTATCCACTGCAAGTCCCCTACCAACTTCATTGCATCGTGAAGGGTTGCTACCTTTGCTTTCACAGTAAGCTTCTGAGGTCTAATCATGGCCTGAGTTAGTTCATATCCTAAATATTTCCATGGTGCGGTTCGCTGTACCTTTTCTGGTGCCACAACCAGACCCCACTGACCTAATTGCTTCATCAACTGAATTATTGTATCCTGACTAATTTCCTTTTCATTGCACAAAAGGATATCATCCATATAATGATAGATGATCATCTGAGGGTGTTGTTGCCTAAATGACTTTAAAGTCAAATCTACATACCATTGGCAAATAGTAAGAGAATTTTTCATTCCCTGAGGTAACACTACCCAACGATATCTTTTCATGGGAGCTTGATGATTAAGCACTGGAACAGTAAAGGCAAACTTTTCACAATCCTCTGGGTGTAATGGGATTGTGAAAAAACAATCCTTCAAATCAATGACAGTTATATCCCAATCTTTTGGAAGCATGGTTGGGGTAGGAAGACCTGGTTGCTGTGCCCCCATATCTTTCATTACTGCATTAATTGCCCTGAGGTCCTGTAACAAATGCCACTTCCCCGATTTCTTCTGGATAGTAAAAACAGGTGTATTCCACGGGCTGGTGGAAGGGACCAAATGTCCGAGACGGAGTTGCTCTTCAACCAACTCCTCTAAATGTGCAAGCTTTTCTTTTGGTAATGGCCATTGATCCACCCAGACAGGATCATTTGTTTCCCAACTCAGCTTCATACTCGGCCGGGTGTCGCTCGCCGCAATGGCCATTATCAAAAAGGTGACTGCATGACTATTCCCCACTGAGACATCACATCTCTTCCTAATAATGCAATTGTCGTGTTCAGAACATAAGGTCGTACCCATGCCTCTAACCCTTGACCTCTTCTCTTATCTTAACCATATGTGTGCTGATGTGAGTAGGAGTGGCCCCCCCTATCCCCACTACCATGGTATTTACTGCTTCGAAAGGCCAACACGGAGGCCAATCAGCGCGAGGGATAATCATCACATCTGCGCCTGAATCTAAAAGCATTCTTTTTCTTTTAATCTCACTTCCAGGCCCATATATGGAAACTACCCTAGATGGTTTGTCCAAAGTCAGTTTTTCTGTGAAAGCAACCACAGGGGCTCCGGTAGAGCCAAAACCTTTCTGACCTCTTTCCGCATCTAAAGCCTTTGGAACACATGTTCTAAAGGGTACCAATTGCGCTATACGGGTTCCCTGTTTAATAGTCACAGGGGGTGTTAAGACTTGCAACACAATGCCTATGGGTCCAACATAATCAGAGTCTATTAATCCTGGCAAAACAAACAATCCCTGTCTTGAAGCAGAAGAACAACCTATTAAAAGTGCACTCAATCCATACCCTAGGGGCCCCGTTACTGTAGATGGAACTACATGTACAGACCGGTCTGTTATTGTGACGTCTGTTCCCACAGCCAGATGGACGCCTGCGCTTCCTGAGGTTGCTGCCCTGAGCTCGGACAAGCAACCATGGCTGTTCCCCCTCTCGGCTGGTATTGTGGTGTCATCGCACCCCAGCCCCTGGCGCTGGCCCTCCCGTTTCCCGGCAGCGGTGTCCCATCTTTTTTAAATTTTGATCGACACTCCACTGCTCGATGTCCATACTTATCACACCGACTGCATGTGCCATCGAAGCACAAATAATTGAGGGGAGCTGGCGACTGACTAGTGCCATTACTAGGTCCCCCTCTCCGAGTGTACTGAGGGCAGTTTCTTTCAATATGTCCTGTCTGTCCACAAGTAAAACATGCTAGACCGCGAGAAGAAGGGCTTTGGCCTTTCATTGCAGGCTTAAGTGCTGCAGCCAAGGCCTCAGCGTGGGCTTGAGCATGTATTTTTGCCTTTTCTGCCTCCTGTTGCATAATCGGTACCCGTGTACAAGCTTCACCATCTCTGCCAGAGAAGCAGTTTTTCCCAAGCCGGCTAATATCTGTTGGCCTTGGGTGTTTGCATTCAGCATGGCCAAATCTTTCCCCACAGCAGCTTTTGCCTCTGGAGTCAGACTCTGCCACTACACATCTTAGTCCAGGCCCATACCTGTAAATCCTATAAATTGTCAATGGTGAACAAAGAAGGAGGCCTAGGCCTAGGTCAGCTCTCTGCTTGGCCAGGCTCTGCACTCCTTCCTGAACAAGATCTCTGCCTCTGCATGAATCTCTGTCTGCGTCCCGGTATGCGTCGTTTCTAATCGCCACAACCTGGAAAATGGTGTTTCTTACACTCATAACCTTAGCACACGGGTGGGATGAAAACTGGCATGAGCAAGATCTGAATAAAACCATGGGGGGACGCTTTAAATTGGTGCTTTGGAATCAAAACAATCAGAGTATATATATTACATTGCCCACTTCTGCAGGAGAGAGCTTTAAATTTGTAGTAATTAACCAAAACCTTTCTGAAATTCTATCAAAGAAATTAGGTTATGTCCACCTTGACATGTTTTGGTCCTTCTGGGTGGTTGGCCTGGGCAGCACTTAGTACCTCAGCAAGAAGAAACCCAAAAGAGAAGACAAATGCTACAGCTGCAGTGAGTGGGGTCACCAGGCCAAAGAATGCAAACTCCCGTCACAGCCCAGAAGATGCCGTTTCTGCCGGAGCACCAGCCATATGGTTGTCAGCTGCCCCAAAAGAGCTCAGCAGTGCAATAGACAAACACCAGGAGTCTGACTTTTGCATTAACATTAAAAATCTGTTTAAGGATAGAGATGGGTTTTCTCAGGTAGAAGTAGACTTCTTACCTGTGGCCAGAGAAAACATAGATGAAGAATCATCACATTAGTAAAAGAACTTACTAACCTCTTAGAAAAGGGGGGAATGATACAGGGAATTTACAATTAACTAATTAACACTTAAAGAACTAACCCTTGACACTTAAAGAACTAACCCTACCCCACATCACTAAAGAGCCAACAGAGAGTTAAACCTTTAACCCACATAGCCTTGCTTAGCTTTGTGTAACTTATTGTACGAGAAACAGGACTTCACTGACGCCTTGCAAAGATAATAATCCTTGGGTGCATCCTTGGTGCATCCTTGAGTGAACTAGATAACAGAAACTTGGGCACAGGACAGGAGGTACGCCAGTTTTAACCAACTTAGCAGTCTGAGATCTAATCAACTCATCACACTGGACCAAAGGTGACTGTGTACAGAGAAAGAGGACCCGGGTTCACGATCACTGCACAGCTGCAACCAGGAGGAGCCAGAGGTGGAGACTATGGAAATGGTCTCCTGGAACTCATTGTAATAAGAACCGCCTTCTCGGGGACAGGTTATGAATATGTATAGGCATTCCTAAAATCTTTCATGAATACGTAACACTTTACTGTATTTACCCAAGCTCACAACTACTGTGAAAACACAGACACACATCTTGGGTGAAGCTATTCCCTGTGTGTCTGACGTAAATACATACCTTCCTTACAACCTCAAGGGTTGTAAGGTCATTTCCGTGCCTCAACGGGGCCTGATTTGCACTTCACTGAGAAGAAAAGGATTGATTCAGACAAAACAGCACCTGCAAGGCTATGGACTATAAACAGTATCTGCAGCTAAACAAAACCAAGGCACATATGAGATCAGTGAAAAAGATCCAATGAGAAGCAAGAAGACCCCAAACTGAAATATTGCTATTGGACTGAATCATGGTATGAATGGTCTGTAAAGATATAAAAATCTATGGCTTTCTACGCTTAGTTGGACCTCTGTGCAGGTACCCTGCTTGAGCCAGCCCTTCTGCGATTCTATTCCATTCATTTTTAAATTTGTTTTTATTTTATTTCTGCGAATTCTGATGTCTGAAAGTTTGTTTCGTGAACGGTTATCAGGCCTTGCCTGGAAGTTTGCCTCCGGAGTTCTGGAATACAGGTTCCAGAGTGAACAGTTATCAGGAGACAAGACATCTGGAAGGTATACAGCATTTGACTTGGTATATTTCCTCCATGCAGTGAATAATAGAGTGAACCTGCCACCGAACTCTTTTAAGTCACACTTTTCTTTGATAAATCTAAATATTGTTCTGCAATAAGCAGAACCTTAAATCACTCCCCTGCGACACCTGGTTGAGAGTATTTTCTGGACAACTACCATAAGTGACCACAGCTCAGATTCAACTAGCTCACTGGAAACCCCCTTTGAGTTGGTCTTCCTTGGTGCAGCGGGTATGCAGTCAAAGACTCTCCTCCTTAGACTGGCCAACTAAGGAACATTCCCTGGGGATCGAGACACCTTACTGACCTGGTAAGCAATCTGGGTACCCTTGAGAGTCCTCAGTTTGACACAGAGTGGGAAGATGCAAATTTTGAATCATTACTCTAGAATTTTGGGATCTAATCCCCTTGAGATTTGAGTCGGTTGTGTAATAATTGAACTCCTAACCAGTATCCAAGCATGTGTTTTATAATTTTGTCAGAATGCTGAATAAGTTTGGAAGAACCCCATTTGTAATTGGTTTCTGTTCAACATCTCTAGTTAAAGTCTGTGCAGAGCTTGTTGCCTGCCTGAATTGACTTTTGGGGTGCCTCCGTGACATTTTTTATTGGCATAGTCAACAGTATATCGGCAAACATGGAGAAATTATGGAGTCACAGCTATAATCCTTCCACCCCCGGTACAGAATGGGTAGAAGCAAAATGGTTCAATCCTAGTGTGGTCTTAATCACATGTGCTGTTTTGGGTGCCATTGTGTGTGCAGTCCAACGTGTCTGTTTAAAACAGGCATGGGTCTTGTGTAAATATTGTGAGCAATTTTAACAGGATAATTTTAAGAGGCAGTCAGAGATAAACAATGTAAAGGTAGAATTGCAAAGAGAAAGAGAACAGACAATTGTGTTGGAACAAAGGTTTGAGATTGCCCTGGCACAAGCAGGGGAGCCCCCCCCTGCATTATGCAAAATCAAAAGTTGATGGTGGGTGTGGATTCTGGGGATTGGGATGGAGAAGTCTGGGGAGACCCTGATGTAAGTGTAAGGAATGTTTAATGAAGCAATGTTGTTTTTACAAAACTGGGGACCTGGTGTCTGACCCCAGTGGGGAGGAAGGACTGAGAGACATCAGATTATGAATCTTTAATGTAAAACAAAGTCTCTTTGAACTAATCCCGGAATGCAAACTGATTACTGTATTTTAAAAAATTAAGCTGGGGGAAGGGTAACCAAAGAACCAGGAACCCATATTTTAAATAAATCGGTAAAGGGAGGGGGTTGTTAGAATTAGATGGGTAGTTTGTAAACCCTGAAGTACCCAACCAATGGGGAACAGGGGAGGGAATTTGTGGCCAGGATTTGGGGAAGATATAAGCAGGGGCTTTTTGCCTTATTATGTGTACCTACCTTTAGGTAGAACACTAGGTCTTGCAAAATTGTTAATAAAATATGCTTTGCTGAGAGATCCTGCCTAGACCTAAATCCTGCAGGGTTTACAGACTACCCGATGCTTCCTGGATGCCCTACCTCAGTTTACCTATCTCACTAATCTAATTCTAACAACCCCCTCCCCTTATTTATTTCCATTTATAGTATGGTTTCTTGGTTCTCTGGCTAACCTTCCCCAGTGCAAGGAGACTTTGTTTTACATTCAAGATCTGATAGCCAGATATCCCTCAGTCCCCACCCGCTGTCAGGCCTCAGATCCCCAGTTGCAAAAACAACATTCCTCCTTCAATGGCTCCTTACAGTACGGAGGTTGTTAACAATCTTTTTCAGCCAAACTCGTTTTCCCTATAATTCTGTGGTTTGTCCAGTTCACAAACCCAATGAGCAGTGGTGTTTAACTATTGATTATTAAAAACTGAATAGTAACATCCCACCCTTAATGGCTGCCGTCCCAGACATCAGTGGTAACTGCAAGACAAGCAGCAGCCCATCTGTGGATGGGCACTTTAGGTGTCAAATATATGTTTTTCATGGTTCCCCTAAGGGAGGAGGACAAACCCCAATTTGCTTTTACCTGGGGAGACAATAAGTCTTTAATTGACTTCTACAAGGTACACTCTCCTACTGTTACTCACAATGCCCTGGCTGCAGTCCTGTGAAAGTGCCCTTGGGCATTCACATAGATCAATATCTAGATGACATCTTGGTGGGCAGAGACAATAAGGAACAGGTTGGACAAGTAGCAGAGAGTATCTGGAACCTATTGACAAAAACCGAATTGGATATTCAGCCTTCCAAATGCCAAGGTCCCGGGCAGGAAATTAAATTCCTAGGGGCTTGGTGGGTAGTAGGAGCTATTGCAGTGTTGTAGAATAAGTTAAATCAAACTAACTTTTTAATTGCATTCTATTATTTTAGCTGTATTATTTTGTTTGAATAACCTGTTTTAGCATGAGTAGCCAAACTTGGTGTGAGTGGCCAGGCCTGTTGGAATTCCAGGCCTCTGACTGTGAACTTATCTTAACCTGGTTGCTTGATGATGGGGGGGCGGGGCATGAAGACCTGTATCAGGAGACAAAGAGGCAACACTGTCAGCAGAGGCTGAAAACCATCAAGAACAGTAAAAAAACTGCCTGGAAAAGAGAATCCAATAAGAAACAAAGAAGCCTCAGAATTACCACTGGACTGAAAATTGTGTGAAGGACAGTGTGAAGAGCAGGTGCACAGATTGTGAGGGTTTAAAAGCCCAAACCTCTTTTGTCTCAGGGTCCCTCCCCTTGAGAGGCACTTAGTTCAGACTGTTTCTTTGCTGTACCTTTCAATTTATTTCTAATTTTTTAAATTAAATTATTTTTTTTAAGCACAGACATCTGAGACTATGCTACAGGAAACCTACGGTCAAGAGCATTTCTTTAATATGCTGTGACAACCTCAAAGCACTTCCCCCATCCCAATTAAAACAAAGAATGATGTTATGCCTTAAACATCTAGTTTTTGATACTTTGGGCAGAAAAGATAGATGGTTGTGGAGGCAGACACCTTGCCTTTTCTTTCCCAAGGTTTTGTGAAAAGAAACATACATTTTTAAGAGAGAGGCAATTAACAGTGTTGCTGTGCCCTGCAGCCTGGGGGATAGCAAGCAATTTGATTTTTCTACACAACTGTATCATAACCTATATAAACCCTGCTTTCCTCTGTATTGGGCTAAGGATATCCTTAGCCTTCTTTGCTGCAAGGGCGCATTGTCAGCTCACGTTTGTCTTGCTGTCCACCAGGAGCCCCCCTCGTCCTCTTCTACAAAGCTGCTTTCCAGCCAGTCAGCTTCCAGCATATACTGGTGCATGGGGTTGTTCCTCCCCAGGTGCAGGACTTTGTACTTTCCCTTACTGAACTGCACCAGGCTCCTGCCTGCCCATTTCTCCAGCCTGTCTACTCTCAGTTTTGTATCATCAGCAAACTTGCTAAGGGTACGCTCTGTCTACCCATCATCCAGATCATGGATGCGGGAACAGTGGTTGAAGGCTAAAGTAAGAACACTTCGTCGACATCCTCCCCTTCATTGGGCAGCCTGCAGTGGATACCAACCACAAGGTTTCCTTTGTTGGCTTGGCCTCTAATTTTCACCCATAAGTTCTCAAGCTGTTCATTGCTGTCTTTCAAAGACAGCTCTATGCCATCCAAATCTTTTTTTTTTTTTTTTTACATAGAGGGCAACCTCTCCACCTCTCCCTCCTTCCAAACAGTTTATAGCCATCAATTGCAGTGCTCCAGTCGCATGAGTCATCCCACCAAGTTTCAGTGACAGCCATTAGGCCATAGCTTTCCAGCTGCACAGTGGTTTCCAACTCCTCCTGTTTGTTACCCATGCTGCACACATTGGTGTAGAGGAACTTCAGATGGGCTGTCGACCGTGTTGCTTTTTTGGAGGACCAAACCCCAGTTCCTTTGCGGCATTTCTCAGGTGCTCCCCTGTTGATTCCTAATGCATCAGCAGCCCCTGGCTCTTCCCTGTTGCTCAAAACTCCATCCCCTTCCCCTGCTGAGTCCAGTTTAAAGCCCTGCCAGCTTGTTGGTGAAGACCTTCTTGCCTCGCTTGGTCAGCTGAATCCCATAAGCTCCCAACAGACCTGGTTTCTCAAAGGTAGATCCATGATCATAGAAGCATAAACCTTGACTATGGCACCAGCTACACAGCCAGGCATTCACCCATTCAATTAATCTCCTCCTTCCCAGACCCCTTCCTCTGGTTGGGAGGATAGAGGAGACCACCACCCACGCTCCTGATCATTTTAACATTGCTCTGAGGGACTCATAGTCTCTTGGCAGGCTTCTAAGTTGCCTCGTCAGACCCTACATGGAATAGTACAAGCAGATGATAATCCGTAGGGTTCACCAGGCTCAACAGCCTCTCGGTGACGCCACAAATGCAAGCTCCTGGTAGGCAGCAGACTTCTCTAGAGAAATCATCCGGATGGCAAATTGGTGCTTTGGTGCCTCTCGGTAGGGAATCTCCAATTACTAATACCTGACATGCTTTTCTGGTGGTGCTGGTTCTAATGCGAGTGGGTGGTTGGGTCAGCTTTGCATGGTTGCCTTGTCCTGAATCCTGTCCGTTGCTCACATGCTCTTCAGCCTCCAACTCCAGAGCATCCTCTCTGTTATGTAGGGATGCTTCAGGAGATGGGGGGGTGGAGCGGGGGGAGTCTTCCTCCTACCCCGAGTACAAGCAAGTGTCCAGTCTCCTTCATCTCGTGAGTTACTTGTATCAGTCAGCTTGAGGCTGGATTCAGGCTTACCTTCCTCTCACACAGCGTTAAGGCAGGCTGTCGCTCAGCCTGGTACAGCGTACAATACCACACATCCATCTCCTGCTTGCCTTCCCAGATACCATACTGCATCTCGAGCTCCTCTTGTAACATAGTTACTTGTCCAAGGAGATCTTCCAGCTGGGCATGCTTCCAGCTATGGCATCCACTGCTGCCTTCAGGTGCTGGGGGACTTCAGGTTCTGGAGCTCCATGCAACCCAAGGTATAGACAGCTCTATCAGTCCTTGGGAGGTCTGTTTGGGGGGGGGAGGATGTCAGCATAGATCAGCTGTTGCTGGGCTAATCGGCACTGCATATAAAGTGTATTATGACTGGAATGAAATGGAAAAAAAAAAAGCAAAATATCCCAGGCCTGTGCTGTACAGCTTGAACATAAATTTCAGGCCTGTGTCAAGCTGCAAGATAAACTTAGCTCATTGTAACGGAGGAGTCTACCAGGGAAAAAAATGGAGACTAGTACCTTTTTCTCACAAGAACCTCTTGTTGCAAGAAAGAAGGCTTTTTCTCTTGCAATTCCCCCCCTTAAAGTGATTGGCTCCCCAGCTATTTCCCGACTTTCCTATCTCTAAAAGGTCCTGTTCCTTTCCCACTTGTGGAATATCTTACAGACAGTCACCTTGAGTTACTGGAACGACCTTGACCAAAATAGAATGAGAAACCAGAATGTTTTTGTACAGTAAAAGATATTTACAATGTGTTAGCCAAACTGCCAGAGCGCGTGCAAGGTTAAGTAAACCAATCGCAAGATAACTTTAAGCGCGTGAACAGCTAGCATAAGTCAATAAAAACAGAAAGTTAAACATGTGTACATCAGCTACTAGCTATAAATGTAAATGCCTTGCCAAAATAAAGGGTCTCTTGGTTCACCTGCACCAGGAGTCCATGTCGTCAATCCCTCAAATGGTAACCCCGATGTGATAGGGTTGAAGAAATGTTGAAGCGAGCGTCCGGAGGGACTCCAGTCAAACGATCATCTCAACAGTTGGACTGATATCCTTGAATAATTCCTTGCCGGGTCAGGCAAGTGTAAGCCCCTTGCTGAACCCAGGCAAGTGTAAGTCCCTGCCTAATTCAGGCAAGCGTAGTCCTTGCTAATAGAAGAAAGTGTAGTAACCTGGAGTCAGAGACGTCTCTGGCTTTGTTTGCTGTGAGTGTGTGCATGCACACACTGGATCTCCATTATTCTTATTTGCTGTACCCCAATAATTTCCTCAACTGATATCCAAACCTGTATTTTATGTTACCGGAGTGCTAACTAATTGTATAAACCCCGTTTCTAGTCGGTGGACTTGCCAGACTCTTCCGGTCAAAATAAAAGTCTGTTTTGGACCTTGTTTGCCTCCCCTAAAACTGACTTAGGGGTCCCTCCGTGACAGACCTGATTTTGAAAAACAGAAAATGGAAATGGACCTCACAGCATATGGAGGCCCTTAATGTTCTGACAGATGAACTTAAAATCTACCAGAACCTGGGTCTGCTGCACCCACAAGATCCATTGAGGGCGGAACGGGGGTTCGCAGAACATGCTTCCTATTGTGGTATATTCTAAAAAGGACCACAAGGGCTGACCAGACGCTTGTTTTTCCTCCATCGCATTTAAGGAAACCAAAGAGAGGTTGTTTCTATGCTGTAGCTATAAATAGACAAATCTGCAAGTCCAATCGAATGCAGTCAGCCTGTAAGGTTGTCATAAATTTTTTCATCGAAGTCTCCAACCCCATTTTGGCTTTCATGTTTATTGGATATTGTTTTCCCTTACCGGATCAAAGTCCTGTTTCAGTTCTATCAGTGTAGTGTTGGCTTTACCGATACTTCAGCTGCCAATACTAGTGGAAATATAACATCCAAAATTTCCTTGGAGATTTCCTGCTTGCAGCAAGCAGATCTGCAGCTTCCAAGTATCTTTTCGTGGGACATGCAACTAAACAGAATTCTCAGAAAACGTTATTTAAGCTTACAAGGACTACACTTGTCTGAATTAGGCAGGAACTTACACTTGCCTGGGTTCGGCAAGGGGCTTGCACTTGCCTGACCCAGCAAGGAATTATTCAAGGATATCAGATTCTCCAGCACCGTTCAATTCTGCGTTATCTGATGACTCGGATGAGGATGGGGGTTTGCAGCATTTTCTTCAAAAGTTAACAGGAAAAAGAGTATGTGTACATGTTGCCCCAAGATCAGATAAAAACTATGAAAGACTCAAGCAAAATTAGACCTATGCAATGTAACAGCTATAGATCATTTAGGATGGAATGATGGGGACTCGTTGAAAGGGGCAGGTATCCCAGCTCTTGGAACAGACACTAATTGACACACCACAATTACAGGCGCTATTAGTTTCTGAAATCCTGAGGCAGTCAACAGACCTTGCATATCAAGCTATGATAGATGTGTCTGAAACCAACATAGCAGCCAAATCTTTTATAACTACTATCAGGGTCCCAGTGAGAATTACATGCAATTTATTGACCATCTTCAAGACGTCATCAATAAGCAGGTTGAAAACCTAGAAGCTAAGGAAGCACTGGTGTTGAAATTAGAAGTAGAGAATGCTAATGTTTACTTTCAACGTGTTATTTGTGAGTTTTACAGTACATATTATATGCATCTGTGTATTGCCCCTCTGAAAATCAAGCAGCTTGTCAGGAATGTGATTTAATTGTTTCACTGGTTGTTGTTAGAATTGTTTCTTTGTGGTATAAGTACACCGTAAAACTTTCTCCCCACTTTTCCCACTCGCGCTGCAAGCAGCCAGGCCAGTTATGGCAAACTGATATTACTGAATTTGCACCGTTTGGCTGACAAAAGTACATTCATGTGTCCATAGATACCTGTTCAGGACTGCTGTGGGCTACAGCTTTGACCTCAGCAAATGCAAAAGTGGTAAAGCGTCATTTATTACAAGCTTTTGCTGTCATGGGTGTTCCTACACAGATCAAAACAGATGATGGTCCCGCATACCGTTCTGATACACTTGCAACCTTCCTCGCCCAGTGGAAAGTACAACACCTGTTCGGAGTCCCTTATAATTCTACTGGCCAGGCAATTATTGAGCGTGCACACCGCACTCTGAAAAATCTTTTGTCTGTTTTGAAAAAACAAGGGGGAATTGGTGTGAGTCCAGAGGAGGTATTGATGAAGGCATTGTATGTGCTGAACTGGCTTAATCCTAAAAGTGAGATTGAAATGGAACCTGTTGTTATGCACCATATCATAAATGTCAAAGATTTTTCCGAAAATGGACCTAAGGTTAGTGTGTTTAATGTGACAACACAACAATGGGAAGGTCCTATGTCATTAATAACCTGGGGAAGGGGATATGCTTGTGTTTCTACAGGTAACCATAAAAATTCGTGGATCCCAGCAAAGTGGGTGAGACCTTGGCTAGCTAACAAAGAAGAAACCGATTGCAATGATGACAACCCTTAACCTCAGAGGTGTTATCGCTTTTAGCAATGGATGTAGCCAATGTTGAGAATACCACTTTGTAAAACAGAGCAGGAATTAATTTTTTTGTTACTGGCCAAATCTCGGAATAACCTGTTCCAATAACCTTTTAACTACAAATTAGGCAGTTGCTCTCGTGGCAGGAAAGGCTTCCACCCAGCGCGTTAGTTAGTCTATTATAACCAATAAGTATTTATATATTCCCACTTGGGACAATTCAGTATAATCCACTTGAATCCCTTCAAAAGATCTATGCTGTTTTTCTTCCCCCTGTGGGTGATTTTCTCATACTCAAATGGCCAAAAGATGAAACGTGTAACATCAGACTGCCAAATGTCATTAGCTGAGAGTCCGCGAGGGTTGACTCCAAGGGAGGGCGAGCTTGTAATCAGACCTTGACATTCCGGGCAAGAGCGCACTATGTCTATCGCTTGCTCGAGAGTGAGACCAAACATCTTTTTTAAGGCAGCAGCATTCTGATGGAAGAAATCATGTGAAGCCCTGGCAGACTGGAAACGGACTGTAGCTACAGTATAAGAATCCGCAACTGCATTACCTTCAGTTATGGGACCTGGTAAAGTTGTATGAGAGCGTATATGAGTAACAAACAGTGGGTGTTTGCAAAGCTGTAATGCAGTTTGCAATGATAAAAACATATCAAAAAGTTGCTGTTGCGAGATTTCTTTAAGTGGAGGGGATGCGCTGTAGGACCTTGACTACGTACTCAGAATCACAAACCAAATTTAGAGGTTCCTCCCTAAAAAGCTCTAAGGCATGCAAAACTGCACCAAGTTCCACTAATTGGGTTGAGCCTTCAACAATTGTAACAGAATGATGCCAATCGCTATCTTCACGCCAGACCACTACAGCTTCATGACACTTCCCTGAACCATCAACAAAAACTGTGCGAGCATTTGGGATAGGACCGAATACAAGTACGGTCTCTGGTCTGATATCAAAGACACACAGATTTTGAAGCAGTTTACATTTAGGCATGCCAAAACCTATGCTGTTAAGAAAATCTGCTAGCGCAATTTGCAAGGACAGAGATTGTGAATAAAAACAATCAAAATCTGCTTTCGCAAAAGGTACATATATGACAGATGGATCACGGCCTACTAAAGCCTGAATCCATTCTCTGCCTTTTTTGATCAGAGTAACAATCAATTCCAGGGGCTCAGTAATAGTTTTAGGAAAAGAATTGGGCAAAAAAATCCATTCCAAGTATATCAGTCTGTTTGCATTCTCATCATACTGTCCCACAATAGCCACAGGTTGTTTCTATGTTGTAGCTATAAATAGACAAATCTGCAAGTCCAATCGAATGCAGTCAGCCTGTAAGGTTGTCATAAATTTATTCCTCAAAGTTTCCAACTCCATTTTGGCTGCCATATTTATTGGATATTGTTTTCCCTTACCGGATCGAAGTCCTGTTTCAGTTCTATCAGTGTAGTATTTGCTTTATCGAAACATTGGCTGTTAATACTAGTGGAAATACAGCATTTGAAATTTCCTTGGAGATTTCTCACTTGCAGCAAGCAGATCTGCACCATCCAAGCAGCTTCTTGTAGGCCATGCAACTAAACAGAATTCTCAGAAAACGTTATTTGAGCTTGCAATTTACTTAACAAATCCTGACCCAAGAGAGGTATAGGACTTTCTGGCAACTACAAGAATTCATGTATTAAAACTTTGTTCCAAATTTGGCATTCTATTGGTCTCAAAAAACAGCCTTTCTTTCGTTCTCTCCCATGACCTCAAAAACTAGCATGGTGAATTTACTAAGAAGTCTCTTACAACCAGTTACCACAGAATAAGTCTATTAAAAAATTTTTTTTGTTTAATTTCTGAGCTTCATTAGAACTATGGACCCATTGGTAATGCCTTTAAATTTCAACCCTCAGACTCCTTCATGCAGTATTACAGTTCTCTAGCAGTAACATTGCTTAGGGGAGGGGCGCGGGGGGGAATAAAACCTCCCTCTCGCCCCCATCTGGGATTGGCAGGATCTCCAGCCCAGCATGAAAACAAATCAGTTCCAACTCCACATCAAACCAACCTGGCTGCACTCCACACCCAAATCAGTACCAGTCTGACCCAGAGAAGCACTGAGCACTCTGACCTCCCCAAAGCTGACCAGTGTGAAAAGAATGACTTCAGTAGGGAGGTAAAATTATGAGCTCTTTCCCCATATGTGCCAAAACCTAGGAAACAAGACAGAAGCAAAAAGAAACATCACCAACAACCCCTGATTCAAAGCCAAGAAGCAACACAGTGCCACAATAAGGATGGATGACAATACTCCAGAGAGAGAAGAAAGACAGAGCGGGGGGGAGTAAAGCCTCCCTTTCTCCGCTTAGCAGCGGGCAAACAGGTTTTTCCTTTTTTTTTTCTTCTTTCTCTTCTTGCTGCAGTTCAGATATAGTCATGGCCACGCAGCTGGCGTAATCGCTGGTACGAAGTGGGAGGCTCTGGCAAACTCCTCGGTTACAATGAGCTGAGTTTTATACACGATTCCAATTAGCTCAACAGTTGTTACATTCCTCAGCCCCATTTACCTTTCACAATTTAAAGATGTCAAAATACAGTATATTAAACATCAATCCATTATTCCATTTTCCTAGATCCAAATCAGTTCACATTCCAGCAACTTTTAAATACAACTTCATACAATACCAAGTTCACATCCATCATAGCATTTAGGTGTTTGTTTCTTTTTTTTGTTTCTTTTTTTTTTTTCTTTTTTTTTTTTTTTGCAAAGCAGAGTTTAATAATTTAAATTCTTTTCTGGTCTCAAAATTATTAGCTAACAATATAAGCAATTACTCTAATGCGCAAGGATGCATCCTAAGGGGGAGCAAGGTAGAATTTTAGCAGTGAAATTTTAGCAGTGGAACCGGTTCCCATTTTGTAATTATTTCCCCAAACAAAATTGTCATGGTACCAAATACAAATATGCAAATTAAAATACTGAACTCAGATATGAAAACCAAATACCAAGTTCAAATATGCAGATGGATCACAGTTACACTAATTTAAGACAATCTCTCAATTTTTGCATTGCACCTTTGAACTGCTTACTGCTCAGCCAGGCAGAGGTACCGCTGGGTCTCCCTGACAAAACAGGTCAGTGTGTGCTGGAGCCCAACCGGCACCCGCCCCCCCGCCACCGCAGCAAGCTGGACCGGGCAAGGTTTTTATCAGTGTCTCATCTGGTGTGCTACAACTGTTATCCCAAAACCAGGATTCTTTACTTGATGTGCATACAAAAGAGCCAAATCCAGCACATCGAGATGTGACACAGCCCATCACAGAGTTGCGCAAGTCTGGATACCGAAATAAAGCTAGCGTGCTAGAAAGAAAAATAACAGCTACTACACACAAAATTTTACCATCGCATTCATGCAGTAAAGAACTAAATTACTCATGATCTTCTGTATTATCACAAAATGCACATTTTGAGTCAACGGATTCTCATGATTTAACAGACTGTGAACTTATCGTACCATATAACAAAGGCCTACCAAAATTGCAACATGCTTAAACAGATACCCACAAAGAAAACAGGTTAATAAGGAAAGCATCTTGCAGACTTTAACAAGTTTTCTGACCTGTGTGTTATCAGTTAATTCTCTCTCAGCTTGTTGAAGTTCAAATCGCCCCGCCTGTAAAACTGTCTGAAAAGATTTAATGATTTCTTGTCCGAGTGCTTTCTTATGTTTTAAAACACCTCCCAATGCTGATTTTTTAGGAACACAACTGAAAACAATCATTCCTGACCCCATCTTGCAAGTAAAAACTTTGAGGGGTGGGGGGGGGGGGGAAGCACAGGGCTGCTTGCAGCGTGAGTGGGAAAAGCGGGGAGAAGGTTTCACGGTGCACTTAAGAACAACTAGTAAAACAATTAACTCACATTCCTGACAAGTTGCTTGATTTTCAGAGAGACAGTACACAGGAGCACATAATATGTACTGTAAAACCCGCAAATAACATGCTGATAGCAAACGTTAGCATTCTCTACTGCTAATTTCAACACCAGTGCTTCCTTAACTTCCAAGTTTTCAACCTCCTTATTGATGGCCTCTTGAAGGTGGTCAATAAATTGCATGTAATTCTCATTGGGACCCTGATTAATAGTTGCAAATGATTTGGCTGCTTTGTTGGTTTCAGGCACCTCTCTCATAGCTTGATATTGCTGACTGTTGGATTCACTCGCTAATAGTTGATCTGATCTTTCACACAGTTCTTTTGCCCAATTCTTATCCGGCGACTCCTTCTGCTCTCTCATGGAAGTTGGAGGGTTAAAAGGTGGTAAAAGCAGATACAAATTGATAAAAGGGCTTGTTTACAACTTTAGCATTCTCAGCTTTCACAGGTTCTTTGGGCAAGTTGTCTGATTCCAATCCTTTTGACTTGCTGTTCTCATCAGGGTTTGCTAATAGTGTAGGAGGACACCCGCTCGGCATTTTTCCTCCCCCCACCCCGGACTGCTGAGGTATCGGGGGTGCCAAAAGCACAGCAGGGGATGGAGTAGAGAAGGTATCAAAGACAGGAACCGGGTAAGCTTCACAATTATTTTTAGAGTTCTTATCAAGCTGCAATGCTGCAAAAATTCTGGTAACCGCAGCCCGTTCAGCCTTAAATTCTTTTAAGGTGGAAATTATAAGCTTCCATGTAGTCGCTAATGATTTAGCTTCTTTATCTCCATTGCTAACCTTATCCCATAATTTCTGCCCTATATCATCCCAAAGTTCAATTTTAAAAACCTTCTCAGCTTCTGTCGGGTAGCCGTTAGTTCTACACCGAACCAACAGTCTACGTATGTTACTTTCTTCATATTTAAGTCCTCTCATAGAGAGAATATGCAGGAGGAGTTTAACTATGACTTCTTCCTCAGAGGATATATTTTGCCCCATAGCTTCACTCTTCCCTCCTCCTGCTCCCAGCTGCTCACCTTTTCCGGGGACTTCTTCAACAAATTTATCTGCGGAATGTCCGTACGCCTCCGCCCGGTTCTCAGTCCAGCTGATCCGCCTCCGGCTGGGCCGCTCCAGGCTTTTCCCCGATCTTAGTGAGACGCCGTTTGGAGTATCACGTCGGGGTCACCATTTGTTGGAGCGATAAAGGACTCAGCATTCCGATTCAATGTGAATCACGCAAAGCCATTTATTACAGAAACAAGCCTCCTTATATACGCAACTATTCTCTAATCATGCATCCACGCTCCCAGCATGGATTCGCTAAATGAGTATCATGGGCAGTCCACACGCTGGAGCCCCACCGATGATAGGTCCGATGACTCACGCCATGCTGAGGCCCTGTTAATGAAGAAACGCCCCTCTCTCTTTCTCACAGCAGATTCTGTTCTCAGCTTCTCAAAGTGGCCTTGAGATTCCTTTGGGCCTGACTAATTCAACAACATATCTCCATCTAACCAAACCCCTCCACATTTAGTTTTCTTTCCCATTCCTCCAACAAACACACAAATTCAATGCGAATCAGAGTTTAACAACCTCACTTCTTTTCTGGTCTCAACTTTATTAAATAGCAATAAGAGCAATTACTCTAATGTATAAGGATGCATCCTAAGAGGGGAGCAAGGTGGTATTTTAGTAGCGGAATCGGTTCCCATTTTATAATTATCTCCCCAAACAAAATTCTTTTGGTACCGAATATAAATATGCAAATTAAAATGCTGAACTCAGATATGAAAACCAAATACCAAGGTCAAATATGCAGATAGATCACAGTTACACATATTCAAGACAATATCTCAGTTTTTGCATTGCACCTTTGAACTGCTTACTGCTCAGCCAGGTAGAGGTGCCTCTGGGTCTCCCTGACAAAACAGGTCAGTGCGCGCTGGAGCCCAGTCGGCACCCGCCCCCCCACCACCGCAACAAGCTGGACTGGGCAAGGCTTTTATTAGTGTCTCACCTGGTGTGCTACAACTGTTATTCCAAAACCAGGATTCTTTACTTGGTGTGCATACAAAAGAGCCAAATCCAGCACATTGAGATGAGACACAGCCTATCACAGAGTTGCACAAGTCTGGATACTGGAATAAAGCTAGCATGCTAGAAAGAAAAGTAACAGCTGTCACACACAAAATATTATCATCACATTCACGCAGTAAAGAGCTCACGGTCTTCTGTATAATCACAAAATCTTCTGTATAATCACAAAATGTACATATTCAGTCAATGGATTCTCATGATTTAGCAGTCTGTGAACTTACTGTACCATGTAACAGGCACTTATTTAAACTGTAATGTGCTTAAACAGATACCTACAAAGTAAACAGGTTAATAAGGAACAGTATCTCGCAGAGTTCAGCAAGTTTTCTACAAATTAGGCGGTTGCTCTCATGGCAGGAAAGGCTTCCACCCAGTGCGTTAGTTAGTCTATTATAACCAATAAGTATTTATATATTCCCACTTTGGGCAATTCAGTATAATCCACTTGAATCCTTTCAAAAGATCTATGCTGTTTTTCTTCCCCCTGCGGGTGATTTTCTCATACTTACTTTATTTACTTTTTGACAAGTCAAGCACCCATACGTAATTTGTTTAGCTATTTCAAATATCCCAAAACATCCAAAACACTTCAAAAACTGATCACAGAGAGCTCTGTTTCCCCAATGAGTTTTCTGATGTAGTAAATTTAGAATTCCCCTAACTTAATTTTTGGGGACCATCTCTCTACTATCTGGTAAAAAAAAAAACCATCCCCCATTCTTGAATTCTGCACCTATATTCTCTAATTTTGCTTTTTCTTTTATAGTGAACTTTTTCTCTGCCTTTTTGTTTGTTTGTCTCTTAGAGGTTGTAGGACAATAGGTTTTAAAGATAACATTGCTGCCTGTTTAGCTTCATGATTCACCAAGTTGTTTCCTCTAATTTTAAACCTGGTTCCTCTCTGATGTCCTTTTACATGGACTACTGCTACTGCTGATGATCCTCTAAGGACCTATAAAACTCTAACCACTAGTTCTTGATGTACTAATTCCTTTCCTTGGGTATTTATTAACCCTCTCTCTTTCCAAATTTTCCCAAATGTGTGAACTACTATGTAAGCATACTTTGAATCAATATATATGGTTGATTTTAACTTTGTCCTGCGGTGTTAACACATAAAGTTTTACTTTTAATGTTCCCTGTTCAATTTCTATAGTCATGCCTGATGCCACAATTAAATCTCTCCCCAATAGATTATTTTCAGCCTCTGGGTAAATTCTTTTTTCAGATTCAATTTCCACATTATCCAGTATGGGAACTTTAAAGGGTTCTCCCTTTGCTTCCACTACGAGGGCAGGTTTTTTTTTTTTGTTTTTTTTTTTTTGTTTTTTTTTTCTTTCTTTTGACTCTCCCTTACTGCGGCTACTAAGATTTTTTCCTTTGCTCTTTGTTTCTCCTCATCTCTTCGAGTTTTTCTAGTTTCTTTCTTATATCTCCTCAGGATTTTGCTACAAACTGGGGGGTCCACTCCCGAGTACGTTTATCCTTTTTCTCAAATACATATATTCCTACAGTTCTCAAACTTCCTTTCCAGCATGAAACATAATCACTCTCTTCTTGACTAAAAGACTCCTTTCTGTTTACATATAAATTTAAAGCTTGACACATCCAATCGTCAAATTATCCAAAAATGGGCCAAAATAAATGCTCTGGCCTAATTTCTTCTTTGGCCCATTCAACCATACAATATTGGATCATCTTTTCTTTACTTTTTTCCCTTGTACTTTCCTCATCTTTCCAGAATTCTAACATCATCCCCAGGGGACTGTCTGGGGGCATACCTGGAAGGTCGCTCCCTCTCGACCTCTTGGGACCACCCTTTCTAGGGTCCTGAAGACCTGGGATTCTCCAGGACTCTAACATCATCCCCAGGGGACTGTCTGGGGGTATACCTGGAAGGTCGCTCCCTCTTGACCTCTTGGGATTTAGTCCCGCTTGGGATCTCTCTGGAGATCCCGTAAACTTCTCTTGGGATCCCTCTAGGGGATCCCAGAAAGGAGAACTTAAGGATTTACTCTTTCCCTGGCCCATCCCAAATGGTGCTCTTTCACTCCTTTGTCCTTTCGCTTCGTCCCTTCGGTGGCCAAGCCCCTCGCGGGGTGTTGGAACCGCACCTAGAAGGACTCCGCACTCGCTTCATAACTGCATTAATGTCTCACACATTCAGCACCATTTAGACCACCCAACCCGGCAGTGCTTACAGTCCGCTGTTTCTGCCGGGGTCTTCGTGCACCTTGAATTACGGGTGTACTGCTGTAATTCGGAGGGAGGGAGCTCAATTCTTTTGCTTATGCTTTAATTTTGAATAACGTTGGTAGCTCTTCGCACACCCGAGTCCAAGAGCCACTATTAAAGTGAGGCGCCCCCCTTGAACCTGGGGTAACACAGAGCTATCCAAGGTTGTCACATCGAGGTCACCAGTTGAAATAACTCACGCTTTTTCCTCATGAATAACAACGTTTAATACAACTCATTAAAAACGTGTTCATTAAAGCATAAGCAAAACAGCACTGGGTGCATGGGGAGTCTGCGCTCTGCCAACATGCATGCCTTAGGTTTCTGATGAACTCTTTTTATTGCCTCGGCTAGTCCTTCTTGCACTCAGACTCCGTGGTTGGTTGTCACTAGGGGTCTTCTCTCTTTCTCATTGGTGGCTGAAGAGTTCCTTCTTCCTCAGTGTCCCCCCTCACAACAGTTTGCCCAACGACCAACTGTAACAATCTTTCCAAATTAAACAGGTGCCATGCCTTATTTGGTCAACAAGAGTCATTTCTGCAGCTTAGCAGAATTTTCCACTTAGCACAAATCATTATCATATTTTTCACAACCGTAATGAGTTGGTTCCACATAGGAGAAATGCGTCGATTAGGAACGACATGTACCAGGACGCAGACAGAAATTCACGCAGAGGCAGAGATCTTGTTCAGGAAGGAGCGCAGAGCCTGGCCAAGCAGAGAGCTGACCTAGGCCTAGGCTGCCTTCTTTATTCACCATTGACAATTTATAGGATTTACAGGTACAGGCCTGGACTAAGATGTTTACAAAAAGGTGCTTTTCCACTAATTGTTATTAAGAACACACTAAACTCATGTGATGTTTGTCTCACTTGTTGTTCCACTCATTCACAGACCCGGCCCAAGGACATTCACACATCCCATGCACTTGGGGGCGGTTATCTGGCCCGAGATACCATTGTCACGAGTCTGGGCTATAACTTTTTACAATTACGAGAAACGTACTTCAAAGTAATCTGTCCAAGGCCCTTTATATGCTATTATGTTAGTATTATGTCTTCGACTGTCCAGATGGTCATGTTAGTATTGATCTTCCTTTATCATCCAGATGACTGGAACCGCACATCTTGCTTTCCCACATTTTACTTTCCAACAGAGAAATGCAGGGCTTGATGTGCCTCATAATAGTATTATAGAGATTTCACAGCTCTGATGTGCTAGGCTTTGGTTCTGAAGCCCAAAACTGGATTATTAAAGCAAAGAATTACAGCTTTTCTTATTTTTCTTATTATTTTTTCTGCGATTATGCTTTCATTCCATACTTGAGCTCCCCCTGTACCATGGAAAATGAGTGGCCGCTGATCTTCCACTTTGCTAAATTATTTGCTGATTGAGTTAAGCCATTTGTCTCCTGCCTCTGCGTGGACCGCATTGAATAGAAAAGCTGCTTAAGAAACAATCAACCCAAATGAAAACATAGTGGAGGTTGCTAATCTGAAGGACTGGCCCATTTCCTTGCCCCCATTGTCTTGCATGCTGAATCCCACTTCTAGAGGGGACTCTGTAAATGTGTTTTATTATGCATATAGAAAGTATTAATGTCACATAAGAAAAATCAACGTTTGGGCTATCTGGTAATCTGCTGCTGTACAAGTCCAGTGCGGCATATTGATTTGCTTAAGCTATTACCTTTCTCTGAAGCCAATTACATTTTAACTGTTTACTCTTCCTCCAGTGCCTTGCGTTCCATGGTCTTTCACCCCAAGCTTGGACACTTTTTCTAGCCATGCCTAAGGAACCAATTATCAGGTTATCTGAAGCAGAAGATTCTGGTGACTCTGTAAGTACTGTGGAAGCTTTTTGTATGCTAAACTGTACCTGTAAATAGTTCCTAATTTATTAGACTCTTTCCTATCCCCTCTTTTCTTCTTGATAGGGCACAACAGGCTATTTTGGGTTTTCTGACGCTATAGTTTCTTGCCTCTAGCTTGCAATGCAATTGAGCTTTTTGACTAAAAGCAGTGATATAAAGCAATGCTCACCTCTGAGTATGTACTTCTGGTGCAAAATGCAGCGTTGTTTCGGAGCGCAGTCTGATGCCTTTTGTCATGGTTTATAGAGTAAGAGTACTACTACTAGTAGTACTTTTTCTAATACGGAGAAAATGGCTTGGGGTCTTTGGTAGGTCAGGGGTGAGGAAGGGCAAAACTGGCTGAGAGGTGCTGGATGTTTTTTTTTTAGCTATGAAAGTCAAGTTCAAAGACTCTGTAAACCCATGCAAAAGGCAGCCTAAAGTTTATTTTGCACCAGAATTGCTTATGTTGCCTGAAGTTATAATGGGGGCTTTAACCCAGAGACAAACTTAGCTTTTGTGACTGTTATGCAGCCTGCTAGTGTCTAGCCTGAAGAAAATGGCATAGCTCTGTTTTTCCCCCACAGTGGTGTGCATAATCGGTCTTTGTAGCTTTGCTTGGAAAATGTCAGTTGCAGGTGGGTGGACAGACAGTAATTTGAAGCGCAATGGTTGAATTGGTAGGAATGGGCTAACTGGTTTCTCTGTGTGGTTATCTGTTCTCATTCCTTCCCTTCGTGCCCTTTCTCCTCTTTGCGTGTGGCTTTTTATTTTATTTATTTATGGTTCTGTACTTCCTTCTCCAGCTTCTTAGGCATTTAATGATTGTGGGCAAGAAGCGTGCTGCTCACCTGGGCCTGACCAATGGATTCCGGATGGTTGTGGATGAAGGGCCTGAGTGTGGGCAGTCTGTCTGTCGCGTACATCTACCTATTCTAGGTGGTTGTGAGTTGGGCTGGCCGCCTGGCTAAGATTTTTGCACCGCGGGAGTTGCTGCATGTGTACGAGTGGCCACTGAATGGATTTTGTTTGTTGCCCGTCAATCTCGACACAGTTGATGTCTGATTTTGTGTGATGTGTGTCTGTGGAAAGTACTAAAAGCTTTGAGCAGCGGTTGCACAATAAAGATTTAGCATGGGGATATCATCTCTGTCTTGTGCGTTTTTACTGAGGGAAATAGTTGTATGAGTTAAAATGGTGTCTCCCCTGAGCTTAAGTATGTGGAACATTTCAGTCCGTTAACAGTGTTCTATAGATAGATAATGATTTGCCCAGTCATTTGAAACGTGATGCTGGAACTGCTTAGCAATAGTCTCCTGCATCTTGTAGGAAGCAAACTCTTTGCTTTTTGGAAGTAGTATGCAAATGTACTTGAAGCCAGCTGTCATGGTTTAAATCAAGCTAGCAATATAACCACCATAGCTGCTCGCTCACTTCCCCCCATCCTGCATGCGTGAGAGAATCAAAAGGGAAGGGAGAAACTTGGATTGAGATAAACAAACACAGTTTAATAAAATAACACCAATGTACTAATAGTCATATATAGAAAATGGAAAATAGAATCTAAAATAAAAGAGAGAAAGAAGAGAGAAAAAGACTGTAAGGTCCAGAGGCCTGTGCAAAATGGCAGGATGGCCAGAGGCCAAAATAAAGTCCTGAACAGAACTCTCCCAAACGGGTCTCTGGCCCGGCTCTGACAAAGAGCTAGCTGCAAGATCTTGACTCTCCTTAAGTATGAAGCATGATGCTAATGGCGTGGAATATTCTTATTGATCAGTCTGGATGTCGGTCATGGTCTGCCCCATCTATGCCCCCCTTACTAGCTGCCTCATGCCTGTGGGCAGAGCACTCGGAACTGTTCTTGGCTCTCGGACCAGAGCAATTAAAACCATTTACTCTGTCCCAGGCTGTTATCTTCTTGTTCTCCAATTAAATCTAAATGATGACCGTGCTAGCTATGAAAAAAAATTCTAACTGCATGAAAAAATTAACTCACTTTCAGTCAAACCAGCACACCAGTGTAGGCTGCTGCTAAAACGGTAGAAAATACCATATGTGACGCTACAGGTGTGCCATACAAGGGTGGTTTCGGCACAGTGCAATGTGTTGGAAGCATCCAACTCCTGTTGGAGTGCTTTATCAATGGCTGTGTTTTATGGCCTCTCAGTCAGCGACGTGCAACAAGCACAGCAACGGCTACAGAGAAACTGCCAGATATTTTAACGTGGTGAAACGAAGAGCGCAGCAGTGGCTATGTTAAGAGCTGAGCCTAGGCATGGATTGAGGAGATGAGGAGGGAATCCTGTAGCCGGGCAAAACTGTGGTCATGCTGAGAGAATTGCTGTGAACCAGCTGATCTTGTGAGAGGGGCTGATGCAGAGGGGGCATTGCCAGGAGCAACCAAGGAAGATTCAAATGGCCTCCTAGGGAGCGTAGCAAACAAGGCCAGCAAACAGGGGTGAGGCAGTTAGTGTGGCAGTTTGCGCTGAAGGGTGAGTGGGTAGGGTGAGGAAGCTTTGCTGGCTCAAGTGATTACCTCAATTGGTTTTCGTCACCCTCGCAGAAGGAGCCAACTATGGTACCCACTCGGGGCAAAGGTAAGTACTCTGCACTCAACAACATAGAGGTAACAACCCAGACAGAGCTGCCATGGGAACATGCAGCCACCCAGACCTCAGTCTGCAGAGTATGCCAGAGCCTTTCACTGGTATAGAGTGGCAGTAGAGAAAACATTTGTGTGAGGTGTGAGAAGTTGGATGACCTCCTCAGCCTGGTAGTAGAACTGAAAGAGGAGTTAGAAAGGTCGAGAAGTATCAGGGAGCTGGTAAAGGAAATCGACCTGTGGGATCAAGCTTTGGTCACCCACAGACAGATAAGACCACCAGCAAGAAATGAAGATCAAGGGATTCCTGTATCCTCCCCTTGCCTGACTGAAAAAATCAGGGCAAGGGAAAGGGATGAATGGAATAAAGTCCACACTTGGGTTGGCAGGAGAAACACCCCCTTACCCACCCCACCCTCCCGGGTGCCTCCGTTCAACAGGCATGAGGCTCTGGATGTGGAATGCAGTGACACGAGGGATAGGGGGCAATGGCAGCGTGTTCCTGCTCGGCGTAGAAGGAGGAGGGTCCCTTTTGTGACCACCCCACCTTCCCAGGTTCCCTCGCAAAACAGGTATGAGGCCTTGCAAGTGGAACCAAGCAACAACATTGAGGGAGGCGGTTCCGCTAAGTTGGAAGTGCCGCAGAGGATAAGTCATTCTGTGCCCTCCATCAAAACAGCTCCCACAAAGGAAAAAAGGTGGGTTGTGTTCGTGGGAGACTCCCTTCTAAAGGGAACAGAAGGCCCTATATGCAGGCTAGACCCACTTCTTCGGGAAGTCTGATGCCTCCCTGGGGCCAGCGTTAAAGACATAAAAAGTAAACTTCCTGCCCATGTTAGGCTCTCAGACTATTATCCCCTAATAATTTTTCAGGTAGGCAATGATGTAAGTGAAAAGGGAAAACGAAAGGCAATCAAGAGAGACTTCAGGATCTTGGGATGACTGATCAAAGGGTCAGGAGCACAAGTAGTGTCCCCTCTGTCCCCACAGTTGCAGGGTTTCAGGAGGAAAGATGCAGGAAGACCGCCAGATCAGTACCTGGCTGTGGGACTGGTGTCACTGGCAGAATTTTTTGGTTTTGATCATGGGCTGGGTTACACGGCACCTGGTCTGCTAGCAAGAAATATGACACACCTGTCTCAAAAAGGGAAAAGGATCCTGGGGCAGGAGTTAGCAGGACTCATTGAGAGGACTTTAAACTAGATTTGAAGCGGGGAGGGGAGGAAACCAGATGTGGCAGAAGCATACCCAAGGGCGGCATGCCAGCATTTGAGGGAAGGGGTGCTAGCGAGGCCCTTCAGACTGCCATCCCAGTGGAGGTAGGGAATGGAGAGCCACGCAGTAGGATAAACACAAGGGTTAATGATCTGTCAGAAATCGTGGAAGCACTTGAGGATGGCCACCAAGGAATTTAGGGCTTCTCACCAGAAAAAGGTGGCGGGATTAATGGCCCAGCTGAAGTGCATCTGTATGAATGCACACAGCATGGGCAACAAACAGGAGGGGTGGGAAGCCATTGTGAGGCAGAAAAGCTATGATATAGTAGCCATCTCAGAAACATGGTGGGATGATTCTGACAACTGGAGTGCTGCATTAGATGGTTATAAAATCTTCAGAAGAGATAGGCAAGGAAGGAGAGGAGGTGGGGTAGCCATGTATGTCAGGGGGTGTTATGATAGTCTGGAGCATGATGAGGGTGATGATAGGGTTGAGTGTCTATGGGTGAGAATCAAGGGGAAGAGCAACAAGGCAGATATCCTGGTAGGAGTCTGTTACAGACCACCCAACCAGGATGAAGAGGCAGATGAAATATTTTGCAGGCAGCTGGGAGAAGTCTCCCAATCGCTAGCCCTTGTTTTTGTGGGGGACTTAAACCTACCGAATGTCTGCTGGAAATAAAACACAGCAGAGAGGAAGTAGTCTAGGAGGCTCCTGGAGTGTATGGAGGACAACTCCTTGACACAGCTGGTCAGCGAACCTACTGGGGAAGGTACCCCGCTGGATCTGTTGTTTGTAAATAGAGAAGGACTTGTGGGCAATGTGTTGGTTGGAGGTCACCTTGGGCATAGTGATCATGAAACGATTGAGTTTTCTGTTCTTGGAGAAGTAAGGAGGGTGGTCAGCAGAACTGCTACTTTGGACTTCCGAAGGGGAGACTTTGATCTGTTTAGGAGGCTGGTTGGCAGAGTCCCTTGGGAGGCAGTCCTGAAGGACAAAGGAGTCCAGGAAGGCTGGTCTCTCTTCAATAAGGTAATCTTAGAGGCACAGGAGCAGGCTGTCCCCATGTGCCCAAAAGCGAGCTGGCGGGGAAGAAGGCTGGCCTGGCTGAATAGAGAGCTGTGTCTGGAACTTAGGAATAAAAAGAAAATTTATAACCTTTGGAAGGAGGGGCAGGTGACTCAAGAGGAATACAAGAACTCTGTGAGGTTATGCAGGGAGAAAATTAGAAGGACCAAAGCCCAACTAGAACTTAATCCCAGCCACTGTTGTAAAAGGCAACAAGAAATGTTTCTATAAATATATCAGCAACAAAAGAAAGGCTAAGGAGAATCTCCATCTCCTGATGGATGTGAGGGGAAACAGTGACAGAAGATGAGGGAAAGGCTGATGTACTAAATATCTTCTTTGCCTTAGTCTTTAATAGTAAGACCAGTTGTGCTCCAGGTACCCAGCCCCCTGAGCCAGAAGACAGGGATGGGGAGCAGAATGAAGCCCCAATACTCCAAAGGGAAATGCTTAGCAACCTGCTACACCATTTGGACACCCAAAAGTCTATGGGGCCGGATGGGATACACCCAAGGGTGCTGAGGGAACTGGCGGAGGTTATCACTAAGCCACTTTCCATTATCTATCAGCAATGTTGGCTAACTGGGGAGGTCCCAGTTTACTGGAAGTTGGCAAACATGATGCCCATCTACAAGAAGGGCCGAAAGGAAGATCCAGGGAATTACAGGCCTGCCAGTCTGACCTCAGTGCCGGGGAAGGTCAGGGAGCAGATCATCCTAAATGCCATCACACAGCACATACGAGACAACCAAGCGATCAGTCCCAGTCAGCATGGGTTTATGAAAGGCAGGCAACCTGATCTCCTTCTATGACAAGGTGACCCACCTTGTAGATGAGGGAAAGGCTGTGGATATTGTGTACTTAGACTTCAGTAAGGCCTTTGACACTGTATCCCACGGCATTCTCCTGGAGAAGCTGACAGCTCATGGCCTGGATGGGTGTACTCTTTGATGGATAAAGAACTTGCTGGATGGCTGGGCCCAAAGAGTTGTGAATGGAGCCAAATCCAGTTGGCAGCCGGTCATGAGTGGTGTTCCTCAGGGCTCAGTATTGGGGCCAGTTCTGTTTAATATCTTTATCGATGATCCAGATGAGGGGATTGTGTGGGAACGGCAGGACATGCAGGTCCAGCCACTTGTATGATAAAGGAAGATCAATACTAACATGACCATCCAGAGCGTCAAAGAAGAAATACTACTAACAAGATTAAATCACAGCAATCAGTCAAAACAGTGAGAATGATATCTCAGGCCAGAACACCGCCCTTAGGATGTATGGCGTGTGAGTGTTGGGCCTGGGCGTGTGTGTTTGGAATAACATTTTTTGAAAAAAACGTTCTGTTTAACCTCTTGGTCCAGGCCCATATCTTTAAAGCTATAAATGGAGAAAGGCTAATTAAAGAAGGCTCAGGCCAGCTCAGGTCTGCTCTGCCTGGTTCTGCTCTCGCTGCCAACAAGAACGCTGTGTCTGTGCGTCTCTGTCTATGCATCTCTGTATGCGTCGTTCTCATCGCCACGGATTGAGTGCACCCTTAGTAAGTTTGCAGACGACACTAAGTTCAGTAGGAGTGTTGATCTGCTTGAGGGTCAGAAGGCTATACAGAGGGATCTGGACCGGCTGGATTGTTGGGCTCAGGCCAATTGTACGAGGTTTAACAAGGGCAAGTCCTGGGTCCTGCACTTGGGTGACAACAACCCCAGGCAGCACTACAGGCTCGGGGAACAGCGGCTGGAAAGCTGCCTAGCAGAAAAGGATCTGGGGGTGTTGATTGACAGCCAGCTGAATATGAGCCAGCAGTGTGCCCAGGTGGCCAAAAAGGCCAACAGCATCCTGGATTGTATCAGGCATAGTGTGGCCAGCAGGACTAGGGAAGTGATTGTTCCACTGTACTTGGCGCTGGTGAGACCCCATCTTGAATGCTGTGTTCAGTTTTGGGCCCCTCATTATAAGAAAGACATTGAAATACTAGAGAGAGTGCAGAGGAGGACGATGAAGCTGGTGAGGGGCCTGGAGCACAAGTCTTATGAGGAGTGGTTGAGGGAACTGGGGCTGTTTAGCCTCGAGAAAAGAAGGCTGAGGGGAGACTTCAGTGCTGTCTACAACTATCTGAAAGGAGGTTGTAGCATGGAGGGTGTTGGTCTCTTCTCCCAAGTAGCAAGTGATAGGACAAGAGGAAACGGTCTCAAGTTGTGCCAGGGGAGGTTTAGACTGGATATTAGGAAAAAATTCTTCACGGAAAGGGTTGTCAGGCATTGGAACAGGCTGCCCAGGGAAGTGGTGGAGTCACCATCCCTGGAGGTGTTTAAATGGCATATAGATGAGGTTCTTAGGGACATGGTTTAGTGCTAGAGTTAGGTTATGGTTGGACTCAATGACCTTGAAGGATCTCTTCTAACCAAAGTGATTCTATTTTTATATTATTCTATTCTATGGTTCTGGTATCCCTTTTCTGGTGAGGAGGGATATGGTAGGAGAAAACAATTGGTCCGAATGGCAGTTCTGGTGCTTCTCTGACAGAGTGGAATATCTCTTCTGTCAGTTTGGGTCAGTTGTCCTGGCTCTGTCCCCTCCCAACCTCTTGCCCACCCCCAGCTCACTGGATGGTGGAGGTGGGGGTGGTTGGAGAGACCGTCTTCATGCTGTGAGAGCAAATCAGAAGTACATCACGAGACGGCAAATTTAATCTTTAACAGCTATTAAAAAAGGGAGATGTGCATGGCAAAGCAGGGCAATCCTTCACTATATTACTGAGGCATCTGAGATGCCCGCTGGAAGGCATCTTCTTCTCTTCTATATCCCCAAGCCATCAGGTGAAGTTTGGTGACACAGGCGTGTTAAGTAAGCTGAGGGCTTCACTTATCTTTCATCTTCCCGGGGAGGAGATGGAAATTATTTACCTGAAGTAGGTGGAAACTGACACATGACTGTGGCAGTACACTGTCCCCCTACCTCTCCCCCCTCCCCCCCCCTCGCTGAGAACTGATGTGGCAGCTGCATGTGTGCACACCTCCCTCCTCTCCTTCAATGGGGCAAGTTAATGGTCCTTATTGGGAGACCCAGGCCAGAGTCATTAGGAGAGAGGAGGGGGCTCATGTAGCCACAGTAGGGGGGTGCAGAGGTGCACGTAGCCACAGTAGGGGGGTGCAGAGAAGCCGCGAAGCTTCTAGACTGCCCACAGCCAGATCTGACACGGCTATAAATGGGGTCCGCCGAGGCTGCCTTTTGTGTGGTCCTCTTGGAGCGCGGGCCAAATGCTGCCGCCGAGAACCTTCCCGGGACTGGGATACCGTCTAAGGTAACCTCCCGAAAGAAAAATGGGACTGCCTCGTCTCCACGTGTGGGTGAGTGATAACTTAGATATTTCCTCACCAGATAAGCGAGTGTATTAAATAATTCCTCGCCACTTGGGTGGATGTTTTCCTCACTAGACACGTGAGTGTATTCCATGCTTAAATATAAGCACGTGTATTTTCTTTAATAATTCCTTGCCAGATTCAGGCAAGCGTATATCCTTAATATAATTTCTCCCTAAACACGTGGGTGTATTTTTTTCCTGGAGTCAGGGACGGCTCTGGCATTGTTTTTGGTGAGCCACGTGTATACACACTGTGGATCTCCATTATTCTTATTTGCTGTACCCCAATAATTTCCTCAAAGTTGATATCCGAATCTGTATTTTATGTTACCGGAGTGACTGATTGTATAAACCCCGTTTCTAATTGGTTGTTTTCCCGGACTTTCCCGGACAGAATAAAAGCCCGTTTTGGACCTGGTTGTCCGCCTAAAACTAACTTCGGGGTCCCTCCGTGACAATGACGTTTCCTTGAAATTACACTGGTGCAGTGTTTGCTTGCTGACTGACTGAGCCAGGTAGCGATCTATTGTTTTGTCAGTGTAAACTCCCTAAGGTATCTAGAAGGTGTTCCTTCTTCTGGGGGCAGGGGAATTCTGAAGAAGGAAAGTATGACTTATACATTCAGAGAGACTGGGTGATTGGATGATTATCATAGGTTTTAGAAGTCTGTGGTGCCTGGTGGAATTTGTCTTGCCTCGCAGACATTGTTGCTGATACTGGGCTCCAAACCAGAGAGAGTGAAGGGCTGTTAAACAATGATCCAATGAAGAATCGTAGAGTCCTAGAGCAGCCCAGGTGGGAAGGGACCTGGAAAGAACATCTGCTCCAACCTTTTGTGAGAACAGGAGCACAGATGAGATTATCTAGCACCCTATCTAAAGGCATCTTGAAAACCTCCAGCGATGGGGACTCTACCATGTCCCTGGGGAGGCTGTTCCAGTGGATGATTGTTCTTACAGTAAAAACCAAAAATTTACAGAGTCACCGAATGGTTGGGGTTGGAGGGGACCTCTGGAGATCATCTAGTGTAACCCACCTGCTAAAGCAGGTTCACCTAGAGCAGATCACACAGAAATGCGTTCAGGTGGGTTTTTAATGTCTCCAAGGAAGGAGACTGCACAACCTCTCTGGGCAGCCTGTTCCAGTGCTCTGTCACCCTCAAAGTAAAGAAGTTTCTTCCCATATTCATATGGAACCTCCTATGTTTCAGTCTGTGCCCATTGCCCCTCATCCTATTGTTAGGCACCACTGACAAGGGTCTAATCTCATTTTCTTGACACCCAACCTTGAGATATTTATAAGCATAACTAAGATCCCTTCTCAGCCTTCTCCAGGCTGAACAGACCCAGCTCTCTCAGTCTCTCTTCATAAGAAAGATGCTCCAGTCATAGTTGGAGCCCTCTGCTGGACTCCCTTCAGTAATTCCTTGTCCTTCTTAAACTGGGGAGCCCAGAACTGGACACAGTACTCCAGATGCGGCCTCACCAGGGCAGAGCAGAGAGGGAGGATAACCTCCCTTGACCTGCTGGCCACACTCTTCCCAATGCACCCCAGGATACCATTGGCTTTCTTGGCCACAAGGGCACATCGCTGATTCTTGATCAACCTGTTGTTGACCAGGACTCCCAGGTTCTTCTCTGCAATGCTGCTTTCCCACACATCAACCCCTAACCTGTATGGTGCCTGGGGTTATTCCTCCCCAGATACAAGAACCTACACTTGTTCAACTTCATTAGGTTCTTCTCTGCCCAGTTCTCCAGCCTGTCCAGATCTCACTGAATGGCAGCACAGCCTTCTGGTGTATCAAACACTCCTCCCAGTTTTGTATCATCAGCAAACTTGCTGAGGGTACACTCAGTCTTTTCATCCAGGTCACTGATGAACAGGTTGAACAAGACTGGACCCAGTACTAACCCCTGGGGAACCCCACTAACTACAGACCTCCAACTAGACTCTGCACCATTGATCACAACCCTCTGAGCTCTGCCATACAGCCAGTTCTTGATCCATCTCACCGCGCACTCATCCAACCTACACTTCCTGAGCTTATCTATGAGGATGTTGTGAGAGACAGTGTCAAAAGCCTTGCTCAAGTCACGGTAGACAACATCCACTGCTCTTCCCTCATCTACCCAGCCAGTCATACCATCATAAAAGGCTATCAGGTTGGTCAAACATGATTTCCCTTTGGTGAACCCATGCTGACTACTCCTGATAACCTTCTTTTCCTCCACATGCTTGGGGATGATGTCCAGAATGAGTTGTTCCATCACCTTTCTAGGGATGGAGGTGAGGCTGACTGGTCTGTAGTTTCCTGGGTCCTCCTTCTTGCCCTTTTTGAAGACCGGAGTGATGTTGGCCTTCTTCTAGTCCTCAGGCACCTCTCATCCATGACGTTTCCAAGATGATGGAGAGTGGCTTAGCAATAACATCTTCCAGCTCTCTCAGCACTCATGGGTGCGTCCCATCAGAGGCCATGGATTTGTGGGTGTCCAGTTTGCCTAACAATCTCTAACCTGATCCTCTTCAACCAAGGGAAAGTTTTCTTTTCTCCAGTCTTTCTCTCTTACCTCCAGGGTCTGGGATTCCTGAGGGCTTGTCTTAGCAGTAAAGATGGAAGCAAAGGCAATATTCAGTAATTCTGCCTTCTCTGTATCCTCTATCACCAGGGCACCCACCTCACTCAGCACTGGACCTACATTTTCTCTAGCCTTCCTTTTGCTCTTGATGTACTTGAAGAAGCCCTTCTTTGTGGAATATCTTACAGACAGTCACCTTGAGTTATTGGAACGTCCTTGACTAAAATAGAATGAGGAACCAGGATGATTTTCTACAAGATAAGAGGAGGTCGATGAAACACTGTCAGCATGATATTTACTGTGGATGGGTTTCTATTAGACGGAGATTTGTTATTGAACTAGACAGGCCCAAAGGAATTTCAAGGCCACCTTGGAAAACTGAAAACAGGATCTGCTGTAGAAGCAAAACAATTCAGCAGCTACAAGGCAGCAACACGACGTAAATCAACAGACCTATCAGCAGTGAGACTCAGACGCATGGACAGTTCGTGAACATAGATGATATCCAATCAGTTAATGCATGCTTGGAGCGTGGACGCGTGATCAGAAAATAACTGCATATATAAAAAGGCTTGTTTCTGTAATAAATCGGCTTTGCATGATTCACATATTGAATCAGAATGCTGAGTCCTTTATTCGCTCCAACAATTTACAGTGTGTTAGCCAAACTGCCAGAGCGTGTGCAAGATTAAATAAACCAATTGCGAGATAGCTTTAAGTGCATGAACAGCTAGCATAAACCAATCGAAACAGAAAGTTAAATGTGTGTACGATAGCTACCAGCTATAAATGTAAGTGCCTTGCCTAAATAAAGGGTCTTTTGGTTCACCTGCACCAGGAGTCCGTGTCGTCAATCCCTCAAATGGTGACCCCAACGTGATAGGGTCACAGAAACACTGAAGCGAGCGTCTGGAGGGACTCCAGCCGAACGATCATCTCGACAGCTGGACTGATCGAGAAACACGCCTGGGCAATCACCGTCTCACGAATACAGGTGAGCGGCTGGATAGTTAAATATGGGATCTAATTTGTCTGCAGAAGAAGAAGCTATAGTGAAACTATTTTTGTGAATTTTACAAAAGCAGAGAATAAAATATGAAGAACATATTGTTAAGTTAATGCTAAAATGGTTTAAACGGCACTCCAACAACAGTAGCAGCAGTCTTTGATTCAGACACTATTCCCAAGTGCTGACTGATTTGCTGTACAATTTTTGAAATAAAATGTGGCCCTTTATCAGAGGATATATCAGCTGGAACTCCAAACCTTGGTATTATTTCTTGTACTAATGTTTTAGTTACCTGCCGAGCTTTTGCTGTTCTGGTAGGGAGTGCTTCTGACCAACTTGAAAAGGTATCAGTACCAACAAATATCGGCACCCCCCTTTTCTTGGGAGTTCCGAAAAATCAATTTGCCATTATTGCATATGTTTATATAATGCTTCTGCTACTAAAGGCCAAACTAAATAGGAGGTAACAATAAGTTTTCCCTTGTGGGGTGTGAGCCCACCCTTCCTCATTATATGATTCCTCTAAATCTATAATAAGTTTCTGGCCTTCCTTAGTATATTCTGGCTTACCTTCTAAAATAACCTGCCCGTCGGGGACTAGGGCACTTTCTACTTTTATCTTTTGCTTAGGCACCAGTTTTGCCTCTCTGTCCACCAGCTCATTTCCTCTTTCCAATTCCGAGCTCACTTTCTGGTGCGCCTTGATATGCATGATTGCCACCTTCTTAGGAAGTTGAGCTGCCAGTATTTCTTCTGCATGTTTGATATGTTTGCCTTGAGAGTTCAAGAGTCCTTTTTCTTTCCAAATTGTTCCGTGCGCATGCACAACCCTGAAAGCATACTTAGAGTCTGCATAAAAGTTCACAGTTTTACCTTCAGCTAGTTCCAGAGCACAAGTAAGGGCGATTATTTCTGCCTTTTGTGCTGAAGTATTTTAGGCAGAGGTCCAGATTCCATCACTTCATGACTAGTAGTTCTAGCATAACCAGCATGCCTTTCACCGTTCAGGATATTGCTGCTGTCGTACATAAAGCAGTTCTCAGTTTTCTCCATAGGATTGCCCTTTAGATCTGGTCGGCTGGAGTATGTTGCTTCGATGGTTTCCAGGCAATTATGATGAACTGGTTTTCCAATGTAACCACTGAGGAAAGAAGCTGGATTGACAATGTTAGTGACGATGATTTAGCCTGATATTTGAGAAATCTTTGTGGGAAAGCCAATGTCCCATTGCTCATTTAATCCTCTCAAAGTCTCTAGCAACAAGTGCCATGGCGTTAACAGTTGTTTCTTTCCATCTTTGGGTAGTGCTTTGCCGCATAGTAACATCCTTCGTAAAGTCAATTCCAGAAGGCTAATACCCTCCTTCTTCAGAAGCAACTTTCATGTAGATAATATAAGTTCCCCCTCCTGTTCCCAGCAGCTCACCTACTCTTGGTGTTGTGTCTTTTCAAGGATCCGGATCTTTGGCAGCTCCCCCCTGCTACTCTATCAGCTGTACTGGGCTCCGTCTCCACATCTCGTTCGTCTTCGGCTGTCACAGCTTCACCTCTGTCTCTTCTTCATGCGAAATCCTCTTCATGCAGGATCACGTTGGAGTCACCATATGTCGCGGTTTCTTTCTTTCTTTCCCATGACCTCCATAACTAGCAGAAGAAGTCTCTTACAACCATTTAGCACAGAATAAGTCTATTAAGAGATTTTTGGTTTAATTTCCCAGCTTTATCAGAACTACGGATCCACTGGGGATGCCTTTAAATTTCACCCTCAGACTCCTTCATTCAGAATTACAGTTCTCCAACAGCAACATTGCTGGGGGGTGGACTAAAGCCCCTCTTTCGCCGCTTTAGCAGTGGGCAGATAGATTTTTCCTTTTTTTTTATTTTTTTTAATTTTTTTTTAATTTTATTTCTCTTCTCGCTGCAGTTTAGATACAGGCAAGGACATGCAGGTGGTATAATCACTGGTACCAAGTGGGAGTTGCCAGGCCCTAGCAGACTCCTCAGTTACAATGAGCTGAGTTTATCTTGCAGCTTGACACAGGCCTGAAATGTATGTTCAAGCTGTACACCACAGGCCTGGGATATTTTGCTTTTTTATTTTACCATATCATTCCAGCCATAGTACACTTTATATGCAGTTCCTATTAGGTGAGCAATAGTTACATTCCTCAGCCCCATTTACCTTTTGCAATTTCTTACAGGTGTCAATAAACAGCTTATTAACCACCAATCCATTATTTTCAATTTCCTAGATCCGAATGAGTTAATATTCTACCAACTTTTAAATACAACCTCTCCCAGGTTCACATCCATCATAGCATTTACTTTTCTTTCCCATATCTGCAGCTAGCATGTAAATTCAATGTGAATCAGAGTTTAACAACTTAAATTCTTTTCTCGTCTCAAAATTGTTAGATAAAAATAAGAGGAAATTAACTTACAGTACTGTACTTCATCCCATTTTTTCCAAAGATCTGCAGAACAACAGTAATTGCAATACAGCACTATAACCCAGAATCCCACATTCAAGCCACACGTGAATACAATATTGTTTCAAACTTTCTTTTCTTAGAGGATTCCCCCACAAATCTACTCTAATGTGTAAGGATGCATCCTAATGGGGAGCAAGGTGGTACTTTAGTACCTGAACCAAATTTTAGCATTGCACCTTTGATCTGCTTACTGCTCAGCCAGGTAGAGGTATCGCTGGGTCTCCCTGACAAAACAGGTCAGTGCACGGTGGAGCCCCATTGGCACCTGCCCCCCCTGGTGCCCTAGCAAATTGAACTGGGCAAGGCTTTTATTAGTGTCTCATCTAGCGTGCTACAACTGTTATCCCAAAAACAGGATTCTTTACCTGGTGCGCATACAAAAGAGCCAAATTTAGTACACCGAGATGAGACACAGCCTATCAGAGAGTTGCGCAAGTCTGGATACCAGAATAAAGCTAGCATGCTAGAAATAAAAGTATCAGCTACCACGCACAAAATCTTATAATCACATTCACGTGGTAAAGAACTGAATTACTCATGGTCTTCATATCATCACAAAATGTACATTTTGAATCCACGGATTCTCGTGATTTAGCAGTCTGTGAACTTACTGTACCATATAACTGGCAAAGACTTATGAAACTGTAATGTGCTTAAACAGATACCTACAAAGAAAACAGGTTAATAACGAAAAGCATCTCACAGAGTGTTCTGCAAGTTCTCTGTGACTTGTGTGTTATCAGTTAGTTCTCTCCCAGCTTGTTGAAGGTCAAACCATTCCACCTGTAAAACTGTCTGCAACGATTTAATGATCTCTTGCAAAGATTTATTTTTTGTCCTGCTCTTCTCACTTTAAAAACAACATACATTGTAACAAAGTATTATACTTCAAGGTTCCATTCTCTGGCCACTTCTTCTAGTCATCTAACTTACACAGCGGACACCATTGATTACAATATTTCGCAAGATCCTCCTTCCTTGTATTTCCAAGTACTTTCCAAAACTCCAAATATCTAGCAGGTGAGGCAAAAAGCCAGCTTGGTTGAGCAGGGATCTTCTTCTTGAAATACAGCAAAAAAAGAAATTACATGGTCAGGGGAAGTAAGGTCAGGCAACATGGGAGTAGTACAGAGATGGTGCTTGCCACTTGTGGTGGTTTGACTGAAAATGGGTTATTTTTCTTCATGCAGTTAGAAATCTTTCTTTTTCATAGCTAGCACGCTCATCATTTGAACTTAGTTTGAGAACAAGAGATAACACCCTAGCACAGAGTTTATGTTTTTAATTGCTCTGGTCGGAGAGCCAAGGACACCTGAGTGCTCTACCCACAGGTGTGAGGCATCAAGGAAGGGGGGTACGGATGGGGCAGAGCTTGACTGACATCCAGACTGATCAGTAAGAGTATTCCATCCCATTAGCGTCATGCTTCATACTTAAGGAGATCTCTTGGTCCAGGCCCATATCTGTAAATCTATAAATTGAGAACTGTTAATAAAAGTGATCTCAGCCTGGCTCAGCTTGGCCTTGTATCTGTGCATCTCTGTCTGCGTCTGTATGCATTGTTCCTCATCGCCGCAAATGGTGACCCGTGTGAGTGTCTGACCCCTGTGAGGCTCTTCATCTAGCAGAGTGTGTATGGCGGTAACCATGCAATCCAGTGGGTGAGTAAATTTTTGTGGCCACACATCCCTGGGTATAACAGGGATAAGCAGTCCTCACTGAATGAGAGAGCTGTGGGACTGAGTTAGTATGGGACAAGCTGCTTCCCCTGTACATAAGCTATATCTGCAAGTTTTATAGCACATATTACGTGTTTCTGTGTATTGCCTTTCTGAAAATCAAACAACTTGTCAGGAATGTAAGTAAATTGTTTTATTGGTTGTTGTTACAACTCTCTCTTTATGGTGTTGTTTGTGTAAAAACACTGTAAGGCTTCTTCCCCCCTTCTCCCACTTACGCTGTACGCCGCTCTGTGCTTCCCTCTCCTCTTACCCCTTCTCATGGTTTTTACTTAGAAGATAGGCTCAGGAACGTCTGTTCCCAGTGGTGTTCTTAACAAATCAGTATTAGGGTGTGTTTTCACAGTATCACAGTATGTTTGGGATGGGAAGGGACCTCAAAAGATCATCTAGTCCAATCCTCCTGCTGGAGCAGGAACGCCTAGGTGAGGTCGCACAGGAACATGTCCAGGTAGACCTTGAATGTCTCCAGGGAAGGAGACTCCACAACCTCCCTGGGTAGCCTGTTCCAGTGCTCTGTCACCCTCACTGAGAAGAAGTTTTTTCTCAAATTTAAGTGGAACCTCTTGTGTTCCAGCTTGATCCCATTACTCCTTGTCCTATCGTTGTTTGCCACCAAGAAGAGCCTGGTTCCATCCTCATGGCACTCACCCTTTATATATTTATAAACATTAATAAGGTCACCCCTCAGTCTCCTCTTCTCCAAACTGAAGAGACCCAGCTCCCTCAGCCTTTCTTCATAAGGGAGATGCTCCACTCCCTTAATCATCTTTGTTGCCCTACGCTGGACCCTCTCCAGCAGTTCCCTGTCCTTCTTGAACTGAGGGGCCCAGAACTGGACACAATATTCCAGATGGGGTCTCACCAGGGCGGAGTAGAGGGGAAGGAGGACCTCTCTCGATCTACTGACCACTCCCCTTGTAATACACCCCAGGATGCCATTGGCCTTCCTGGCCACAAGGGCACAGTGCTGGCTCATGGTCATCCTGTTGTCCACCAGGACCCCCAGGTCCCTTTCCCCTACACTGCTCTCTAATATGTAATTTCCCAACCTATACTGGAACCTGGGGTTGTTCCTGCCCAGATGCAGGACTCTACACTTTCCCTTGTTAAATTTCATCAGGTTATTCCCTGCTCAACTCTCCAACCTGTCCAGATCCCGCTGGATGGCAGCACAGCCTTCTGGCGTGTCAGCCACTCCGCCCAGCTTAGTGTCATCAGCAAACTTGCTGATAGTACACTCAATTCCCTCGTGCAAATCGTTAATGAATATATTGAATAATATTGGCCCCAGTACTGACCCCTGAGGCACTCCACTAGATACTGGCCTCCAACTAGACTCCGCACCATTGACCACCACTCTCTGGCTTCTCTCTTTAACCCACCTCACTACTCTATTGTCTAGACCACACCTCCTCAATTTAGCTGTGAGGATGCTGTGAGAGACTGTGTCAAAGGCTTTACTGAAGTCAGGGTAGACCACATCCACCGCTCTGCCATCATCCATCCACCTTGTTAAATTCTCATAAAAGGCTATGAGATTGGTCAAGCATGACCTACCCTTGGTAAAGCCATGCTGACTGCCCCTAATGACCCTCTTATCCCTGATGTGCCTTGAGATGACACCAAGGACAAACTGTTCCATTACTTTCCCTGGGACAGAGGTGAGGCTGACCGGTCTATAATTACCCGGGTCCTCCTTCTTGCCCTTTTTGAAGACTGGAGTGACATTTGCTTTCCTCCAATCCTCGGGCACCTCTCCCGTTTCCCAAGACTTGGCAAAAATGATGGAGAGCGGTCTAGCAATGACTTCAGCCAGCTCCCTCAGCACCCGCGGATGCATCCCATCTGGACCCATGGATTTATGGATGTCCAGACTATTTAATAGCTCCCTAACCCAGTCCTCATCGACTAAAGCAAACTCCTCCATTGACCTGGCTTCATCCGGGGTCTCAGGGGTATGGGGCTCCCCAGGACAGCCTCCAGCAGAGTAGACAGAGACAAAGAAGGCATTCAGTAATTCTGCCTTCTCTGTATCTTCTGCCACCAGGGCACCCACTCCATTCATCAGTGGGCCTACATTGTCTCTGGTATTAGTTTTATCTGCTATGTATTTGAAAAAGTTCTTTTTGCTGTTCTTGACCCCTCTCACCAGCTGTAATTCTAAGGAGGTCTTGGCTGTCTTAGCTACCTTCCTACATCCTCTAACAGCAGCCTTATATTCCTCCCAAGTGGCCAGTCCCTGCTTCCATGACCTGTAAACTCTCCTCTTCTGCTTGAGCATACCCAACAGATCCCTATTCAACCACACAGGCCTCCTGGCTCCCTTCCTCGACTTCCTGCGTGTGGGGATGCTCTGATCCTGAGCATGGAAGAAGCAATCTCTGAATGCGATCCAGCTCTCTTGGGTCCCTTTTCCTTCAAGCAGTCTTGCCCATGGGATTTCCCCTAGCAATTGGTGACCCCGACGTGATCCATAAGGAGAATTTACAGAAGGGGGACGACTGCTGCAGGGAGCGAGCCCCAGCTGGAACAACTTGGCTGGACCGTGACCGGGACACAGTCTGCGGGCTGTGTGACTCCTGATTGATCACTACAGAAGCGACAGAGGAGGGATAAAGGATCCAATATCGTTGCAACGGACACCCAAAGAGGTGAGTAGATGGGGGCAAGAGGAGATGGGGCAGAATATTTTTAAAGAAGAAGAAGAAATACTGCGACTCCTCTCGCATATTCTCTCTAAGAGAGGGGTGAAGTATGAGGAGAGTAACCTCAAAAGACTATTAATTTGGTGCAGAGGCAGTGGGTTTCCTGCTGACCTGTTATGAGTTTTTCAAATAGAGACTTGGGAAAAAGTGGGAACTGTGTTGTGGAAGACAATCAGTCACAGTGAAAAATATTTTCTTGGCCTTGTAACCACCTGGAAACTGATAATTACTGCAGTGAAGCAATTAAAACCTGAAAAGACTGTTACGAGCATTAGTGACTCAAAACTTAAACTTGAACTTTGGGACGATTGTCGAGGGTTAAGATTGCGGGGTGACAATCAAACCCTGGCAGATGTATTGTTAACCTCCTCTCCCCCCCACTTCCCCCTTTTGCCCCTCCCTCTCCCCCCTTCCCACTCAGGACAGGCGATCGGGAGGGAAAGAAGGACAGAGAGAAGAGAGTTGGAAAAGTTAAAGATGTTTTACTAACGCTACTAATAAGAATAGAGAAAATAATACAAAATATACAAAACCAATCTTGTAAGTCTCAGCAACTGCAGAGCCAGCACCCAAAGTCCTGGATTAGACTCTGTAGCCAACCGGAGCTGGATTCAGTCTCTCACTAGGCCTCAGTTCGCAGGGACGACCAGCAAGGTCCTCTCCTAATGTCAGCCATGAGGAAAAAAGGGAAAAGGCAAAGGGACGAGATCCTCGTGATCTTCCACTTTTATATGAAGTATTCACGTGAATGGAATGTTATACACCATTGGTCAGTCTCTCGGTCATCAGTTTTCTTGTTGCCACTCTCGCGAGATGTCCATCCGTGCTTATCAATAAGCTTGCATTCCATTGCTAGGTTTAACTAAAACATGTGTTGGGTTCTCCAGGAAAATGCAGCTAACATGAAGGCTTTAGCTGACAGGCAAATTCACTAAAAGAGAAACTTGTTTTTAACAAAACCAGCACACCTCCCCTGCAAGCCTGTGTCTCAGCTGTGGAGAAACTGTGTGACAAACTGTCCAAGAGGGAGCATAGATTCTACTTGTTACCTGCACGGGTGCAAGTCACAGTTATTAGGAGAAGATGCCCTTCTGCAGGACCAGCTCGAGAGAAATGGAACACATCACAAGGTGAATTATGTTTTTTCCTGTGTGACCAGGGGGAATATATGAGTAATTCCACTGCTGACCTAGAGGCATGAGTACGTGAGTTGAAAAAGAAAGCTCCCAAGAGAAAAGTTGCTCTGGTTTCCAGTGAGCAGCTTTCCAGCCAAGGTAGATGGGATTCTTGTGTCTCCCTACCAGAGTCAATCAAAGAGAATTAGGGGGACCCTGCCCCTAGCCAGGTGGAGGAGAGGGACAATGGCAACCGAGTTTGACTGTGTGGATTCGATGGCCTGGTATGTCAGAACCACATGAGTATAAAGCCCTGGTAGACACTGGCGCACAGTGAACAATGATGCCATCAAATCATAAAGGGTCAGAATCTATCGGTATTGTTGGAGCGACTGGGGGAAACAAAGAATTGACTGTGTTAGAGGCTGAAGTGAACCTAACTGGAAATGAGTGGGAAAGGCACCCTATTCTGACTGGCCTAGATGCTCCATGCATTCTTGGTATAGCTTACCTCATGAGAGGGTATTTTAAGGATCCAAAAGGGTATCGATAGGCCTTTAGTATAGCAGCTGTAGAGACTGAGGACATTAAACAGCTGTCTACCTTGTCTGATCTCTCAGACAACCCTTCTGTTGTAGGACTGCTTAAGGTCAAAGAGCAACAGGTGCCGATTGCTACCACGATGGTGCACAGACAACAATATCGCACCAATCAAGATTCCCTGATCCCCATTCATAAACTGATTTGACAACTAGAGAATCCAGGAGTGACCAGTAAGACTCACCTTTCAACAGTCCTATATGGCCAGTGCCAAAGCCTAGTGGAGAATGTAGACTAATAGTAGACTCTCATGGCCTAAATGAAGTTACACCACTGTTAAGTGCTGCCATGCCGCACATGTTAGAACTGCAATATAAACTGGAGTCAAAGGCAACCAAGTGGTATGCTACAATTGACATTGCTAATGCATTTTTCTCTATTCCTTTGGCAGCAGAATGCAGGCCACAGTTTGCCTTTATCTAGAGGGGTATCCAGTACACTTGGAATCGAGTGCTGCAGGGGTGGAAGCATAGCCCTACTGTCTGCCATGGACTGATCCAGACTGCACTGGAACCAAGTAAAGCTCTGGAACACCTGCAGTTCATTGATGACATCATTGTATGGGGTGACACAGCAGCAGAAGTCTTCAAGAAAGGTGAGAGAATAATTCGAATTCTTTTGAAAGCTGGTTTCGCCATAAAGAGAGGTAAGGTCAAGAAGCTTGCCCAAGAGATTCAGTTTCTGGGAATTAAATGGCAAGATGGGCGTCGCCAGATCCCGATAGAGGTGATTAACAAAATAACAGCTATGTCCCCACCAGCTAACAAAAAGGAAACACAGGCTATCTTAGGTGTTGTGGGTTTCTGGAAAATGCATATGCTGGACTACATCCAGATTGTGTGCCCTCTCTACCAAGTGACTCGAAAGAAACATGATTTTCTATGCGGTCCTGAGCAACGACAAGCCTTTGAACAAATTAAACAAGAGATTGTACATGCAGTCGCCCTTGGACCAGTCCAGACAGGACAAGATATTAAGAATGTGCTCTATACTGCAGCTGGGGACAATGGTCCCACCTGGAGCCTCTGGCAAAAGGCACCAGGTGAGACTTGAGGTTGACCTCTAGGGTTTTGGAGTAGAGGATATAAAGGCTCGGAGGCCAACTATACTCCAACTGAAAAAGAGATACCGGCAGCATATGAAGGGGTCTGAGCTCCTTCAGAAGTGGTTGGTACTGAATCACAGCTCATCCTGGCACCCCAATTACCAGTACTGAGCTGGATGTTCAAGGGTAAGATTCCTTCCACTCATCATACAACCAGTGTTACATGGAGTAAGTGGGTTGCATTAATCACACAGCAGGCTCAAAGAGGAAAATCTAATTGCCCAGGGATCTTAGAAATGATCACAAACTGGCCAGAAGGCAGAGATTTTGCAATGTTACCAGAAGAAGAGGTGATGTGTGCTGAAGAAGCCTCACCATATAATGAATTACCAGATAATGAAAAGCAGTATGCCCTGTTCACTGACGGATCCTGTTGTCTTGTAGGAAAACATCGAAAGTGGAAAGCTGCTCTATGGAGTTCTACACAAGTCACAGAGGCTGATGAGGGACAAGGTGAATCAAGCCAGTTTGTAGAGGTAAAAGCCATACAGCTGGCGTTAGACATTGCTGAAAGAGAAAAGTGGCCAGTACTTTATCTCTACATTGACTCATGGATGGTAGCAAATGCCCTGTGGGGGTGGTTAAAGCAGTGGAAGTAAAATAACTGGTAGCACAGAGACCAACCTATTTGGGTTGCCTCCTTGTGGCAGGACATTGGTGCTTGGCTAGAGAACCTGACTGTAAAAGTACATCATGTAGATGTTTATGTGCCTAAAAGTTGAGCCACTGAGGAACACCAAAACAATCAGCAAGTGGATCAGGCTGCTAAGATTAAGGTAGCTGAGGTGGATTTTGACTGGCAATGTAAAGGTGAACTTCTTCTAGCTCAGTGGGCCCATGCTGCTTCAGGTCATCAAGGAAGGGATGCAAGAATAGATGGGCTCATGACCGAGAGGTGGACTGACTTAACCATAGACAGGTTATCCATGATTGTGAAACATGTGCTGCAATCAAGCAGGCCAAAAGGTTAAAACCTGTGTGGTATGGGGGGCAGTGGTTGAAAAATAAATATGGGGAGGCCTGGCAGATTGACTATATTATACTCCCTCAAACCTGCCAGGGCAAGCACTATGTCCTCACAATGGTGGAAGCAACTGCAGGATGGCTGGAAACATATCCTGTGTCTCATGCCACTGCCTGGAACACTATCCTGGGCCTTGAAAAGCAAGTCCTGTGGTGACATAGCACTCCAGAAAGAATCGAGTCAGACAATGGGACTCATTTTAAAAACAGTCTCATAAACAACTGGGCCAAAGAGCATGGCATTGAATGAGTATATCATATTTCCTATTGTGGCAGAATGCAAACCCCCCCTAACCCCCCCCCCTTCAGTATGGAAGGAGTAGGCACATCTCCCTCTCTCTCTGCTACTTGAGGCTAACAGCTTCTTTTCTTTGGTCCCGGAGCACTCTGGCCAGGGCCATTAGGAGAAGGGAGTGCCGAGGTGCCAGTGAGCCGCTGGGCACCTGCGGCCAGTGTGGAGGATGTTTGGAGGCTTCAGGGGCACCCCACAGCCGGTGTGGGGGTGCAGAGAAACTTCTAGAATGCCTACAGTCAGGTCTGATCAGCCTATAAAAACCGGGACTCTCGTCGAGACTTCGCCCATTGTCGCGGGTCTCTCGGAGCACGAGCGAGATGCCGCGGCCGAGAGCCCCCCTCCTCGGGATGGAGACTCTGCTTGCCTTGCCGCCACGTGTGTGAGTAAAACTTCTCACAGGATTGCGAGTATATTTATACTTTCCGTGCACATATGCACGTGTAACTTCCCATGCTTAATACAAGCACGTATAAAATTATTTCCTCGCACAGTCGCGAGTGTATTTATCCTTTCCGTGCACATATGCATGAGTAACTTTCCACGTTTAATACAAGCATGAGTAACTTTCCGTGCACATTTGCACGCGTACTTTAAATTAATTCCTCGCACAGTCGCGAGTGTATTTTCCTCCCGTGCTTCCACATAAGCACGTGTAGTATTCCGTGCACATTCGCATGTGTAAGTAAATTAACCCTCGCAGGATTGCGAGTGTATTATAAATTTACCCTCGCGGAATTGCGAGCGTACACTTTCTGTACCTGTATCTCTTTAAGAATAATCCCGCATCGTGTTCAGGCAAGTGTGTACTCCTCTGGGACTCAGGGGCGGCTCCGACATTGTTTTGGGTGAAGCCATGTGCATGCACTCTGTGGACCGCCTGTTGTACTAGTTGCTGCCCCTTAATAATTTTCCTCAACTGATATCCGAACCTATATTTAAGTCACTTTTGGAGTGCTAAAACCCTGTTTCTCACTGGTTTAATAAAAGTTGTTTTGGACCCTGTTGTCCCTTAAACTAGCCTCGGGGTGCCTCCGTGACACCTATCATGCACCATCCTCTGGGAAGATTGAGCAATACAATGGCTTGTTAAAAACTACCCTGAAGGCAATTGGAGGTGGAACTTTTAAAAACTGGGATAAGCATTTAGCACAAGCCACCTGGTTAGTTAACACCACGGTATCAATCAGTCGAGCTGGCCCTGCTTAGTCAGACCTTTTACACACAGTAGAAGGGGATAAAGTCCCTGTGGTGCATGGAAGGAATATGTTAGGAAAAGCTGTCTGGGTTATTCTTTCTTTAGGCAAAGGCAAACCCATCTGTGGGATTGTTTTTGCTCAAGGGCCTGGATGTACTTGGTGGGTGATGCTGAAGGATGGTGAAGTCTAATGTATACCTCAAGGAGATTTGATTCTGGGTGAGAATACTCAGTTTCAAACTGTATGATGTTAATTGCTGCATGATACTAAGTGTTTAGTAACTATCTTTTAGGTTGATGCAGTGTTGATGAAACCTGAGCTAGCTTCACTGAGTGGCGTTCAGTAACTTCCTCAAGACTGACATCCCTAAGCTGCAGTTCCTGGGCATGAAGTGCACCAGATTATACACCATCTCTCCTGCCTAGAGAGACTACTGTGACAGAGACCTGCAGCCATGAACTAAATGATCTTAACAAACTTTTTGTGAAGAAAGATGAATCATGAACTAGTGATATGTGTGTGTATATACATTTGAAGACAGGTAAAAAGCAGTAGTGATTTGGGTATGATGTAAATGGTATGGAATAAGGGGTGGAATGTCCTGGTTTTGTTTAAAACAAGACTGGGAATGGCAGGACATATGGCTCCAGCCACCTGGATGATAAAGGAAGATCAATACTAACATGACCATCTGAACCGCCAAAGTAGACTAATACTAACATGATTAAATCACAGCAATCAGTAAAAAAAAAGGTGGCCTTGACAAGTTACACAGGATTGTGTGTTTGTGAAGGAGTGATATCCCAGACCAGTAAGAATGATATCTCGGGCCAAAACACCATCCCCAGGATGTATGGCATGTGAGTGTTGGGTCTGAGCCTGTGTTTGGAATAACATTTTTTGAAAAAAACATCCTGTTTAATCTCTTGGTCCAGGCCCGTATCTGTAAAGCTATAAATGGAGAAAGGCTAATTAAAGAAGGCTCAGCTCAGCTCGGCTCAGCTCTGCCTGGGTCTGTTCTTGCTGCTAACAAGAACTCTGTGTCTGCATTTCTGTTTGCTTTTCCATATGCATGTCTGTATGCATCATTCTCATCGTTGCATAAGATCAGTTCTCTTTTAGTGAATTTTCCTTTCAGCTTAGTTCTTCTAAGTAACTGCACTTCTCTGATGTTGGCTGCATGTTTTTTCAGACACTGTTCACTCTGGAGCTGATAACAGTAGCAATGGTATGCAGAAGAGACACAGGTTTAGACTTATTGCTATGGCAGCCAAGGTTACTGATAAATTTTGCATGTCCTGTAAATTATAGGGGTGTATTTGCAAGGAGGGGAAGACAGAACAGGTGACCAAAACTGACCAACTAAGTATTCAATCCCATACACGTCATACACCACATAAAAGTGCGAGATCACGAGGGTCTCGCTCTCTTCAGCCATGGCCGGCATCTGAAGAGGACCCTGCCTGTTCTGCCTGTGATCTTTGGCCTAGTTCCAGGCCCTGCTGAAGAGAAGCTGCTAAATTAATGTATACTGTGATTAAGTTATAAAAGACACACCCATCATTAATCAATTGACATGATAAATGCTTTCTAATCACCTGCAAAACAAGAGGATAATTTTCAAATTTTAGATCCTCCTGCATGACAAGCTGGAGACAGAAGATTAAGTAATACATTGTTTAGAAGCAGAGTGCTTAGCTTATGTTTGACTAGTAATCAGTAGATATATTGTAAGTAAAAAAGTAATCAATTACTTCTGTAAGTGTGTACCAATTGCACTTCCATGAAGAACTGCCAATGTGGAGAGGTCAATCAGTGGACCCTCAGAAGCCCCCCTGAAAGAGGCAGCAGTAACTGTAAACGACGCTACATGGCAGCAAAGACTGTGAAATAAATAACTTCATACTAACCTAATGATTATGCAATTATTTCTTAGTATAGATGATAGCATGTTAAAAATTCCCAAAAATTGTAATGAATATGTAATAATTGTGTGAATATAAGCAGTGCAACAGCATCCAGTCCCAGTTCTGTCAATAAAGAATGCCTGCTTAACAGTATAATTGACTTTGCTGATAAGTTTATTTCTTTGTTTCACTGCATCCCTTAATCCAGTTCTGGTTTACTGCTGAGTCCAGCCCAGGACTTCCAGGTAGCTGCCCTGCAACCGCTGGAGCAATGCCAACTCCACTGCGGGCCAGCCGTGCTACACTGGGAAAGTCAAGATTGATTTTGTATTATTTTCTCTACTTATTAGTACCATTAGTAGAGCATTTTTAACTTTTCCAATTTGTCTCTCTCCCTTTTCCTCTTATTACTTTTCCTTAGTGGGGGGGCAGGGGGTTAACAGCATCTGCCATGTTTTATTGTTGCCCTGCAGTAAATGGTGACATTCCTGAAATACCCATCCCTTGATGATGATCTTTTATGTGGTCAGTCATGTTGTCAGCAGGAAAGAACAGCTGGAAAGAGGACCCTGAAGGCTGTTTACCCACAACCACTACAGTCTTAACATCACAGTTAACGGTATCCCCTGCATTCTCTTCTGGGTCAAGAGGATCTTGATTGTTTAAAAACCACACGCAGTTGGATTTGATGGAGAAGGCATTTGTTGTCTGTGCAACAGTGGATGTTGGAGATTCAAGCTGCAGTGAAGATAACATAATGTAAGGTGGAATTCTACTCTGCTGGCGAAACTAGTACCAGATAACAAGGCTAGTAAATAACTACTGAAAAAACAGACCTTGTAAGATGTGATATGGAGCCCCAGTATTCCAGGGGCAAGCTTCTTCCTGGAATGATCTGATACTGCAGGCAGCAAGGCAGCGTGGGTTATACGCTCTCAGACCAGTGTTTCACAGGGTACACAGAGGTACCTAACTGTCTTCATCTCTTTCAGTGCTGTAGTCAACCCCTGTGGCCAACCAATTTTGTGATTAGTGCATGTGAGACTGAAGTTACTGATCTTTTCAGCCTCCATTCCCTGGACAGCTTTAGTCTCCCATTCTTTCGTATAGCTGCTTGGGATAGTGAATAGCATATCTTGTGCTGAATATGAGGTCTTCAGGGTTGGCTGTGCATGACCTGAAGTGGCGTGTGGGAGATATGAGGGATTTTCTTGAAGTTACTGTGTGGATGGGTTTCTATAGAATGGATATTTGTTATTAAACTAGCCAGGCCCAAAAGAATTTCAAGGCCACCTTGGAAAGCTGAAAACACAACATAAACCAACAGACCTATTAGCAGTGAGACTCGGGCGCGTGGACAGCTTGTGAACATAGATGATATCCAATCAGCTAATGCATGCTTGGAGCATGGATGTGTAATCAGGAAATAACTGCATATATAAGGAGGTTTGTTTCTGTAATAAATGGCTTCACTTGAATTCATATTGGATTGTGTGGAGTGCATGATTTTTCGCCCTCTCAGTGGTGGACTACTCATTCTTTCAGAGGATGCATGCCAGTGGGTAGCAACAATAATAATTCTGTGATGGATGCACTTGACTCCTCCCCCAACCAAACCAGCAGCAGTTTGCTACAGGCTCCAAATGAGGTAAAGGCCTGAACAGTAGCCAACCCAATAACTCCTTTTAGGAAACTCACAAGGAAGCAGAACAACACACTGAACACCGATAAGTTGTGGGTGCAAGGAGTCTCATGCATACCTTTCCCGTTTGACTATGAGTCAATCACTTTATTCCATAAATATGACAGCCTGGGTGAGCCTACATTGAGCTCTCTCTACTAGACATGTCTGTATGGCAATGATCTTTTACTAATCACAGATCAATAGATGAGCCCAAGTTTTATATTAATCATTTAGCTTAAGTAAGTGCATTTCAGATAGAATTAATCACTTAGAATTATTAAATTATGTGATTTTTAATATACTGTCTGTTTCACGTTACTTAGTAAGCTAAATTTGCTGAAATCTTAAACTGTATGTTGTAAAGTTCTGCTCATATTTTACCAAAATTTTATCTACTTGCATTCTATCTTTGAAAACAAAATGGCTGCAAACCATAGACACAACCTGCAAGATAAGTCCTGTTTTGCACCTCATTGTGAAAAACAGGATTCATATAGATATATTAACACTTTCATGTGGGAGATTTGAGGGATTTTCTTGAAGTTAATGTATGGATGGGTTTCTATGAGATGGAGATTTGTTATTAAACTAGCCAGGCCCAAAGGAATTTCAAGGTCACCTCGGAAAGCTGAAAACACGACATAAATCAACAGTCCTATTAGCAGTGAGACTCGGGCACGTAGACAGCTTGTGAACATGGACAATATCCAATCAGCTAATGCATGCTTGGAATGTGGATGCGTGATCAGGAAATAACTGCATATATAAGGAGACTTGTTTCTGTAATAAATGGCTTTGCTTGAATTCATATTGTTTTGTGTGGAGTCCATGATTTTTCACCCTTGCAATGAGATGCATCCCAGAGTCCTGAAGGAATTGGCTGATGTAGTTGCCAAGCCACTCTCCATGATATGTGAGAAGTCATGGCAGTCAGGTGAAGTCCCTGGAGACTGGAAAAAGGGAAACAGCACTCATTTTTAAAAAGGGTAGAAAGGAGGACCCCAGAAACTACTGACCTGTCAGCCTCACCTCTGTGCCCTGGAAGATCATGGAACAGATCTTCCTAGTAGCTATGCTAAGGCACATGGAGGACAGGGATCTGATTCAAGACACCCAGCATGGCTTCAACAAGGGCAAGTTGTCCTGGTTTTGGTTAGTGAATTTTCCTTTCAGCTAGGTTCTTCTAAGTAACTGCATTTTTATGAAGTTGGTTGCATGTTTTTAGGACAGTGTTTGCTCTGGAGCTGATAACAGCTGATATTTCCAGTTTTACTGAGCTAATTGTAGGAATGGTATGCAGAAAAGACCCAGGTTTATCTTTTATTGCTATAGCAGCCAAGGCTGCTGATAAACTTATGACAAATAAATGTAGGGAGAGGCAGACAGAACAAGTGACCCAAATTGACCAACTAGGTATTCCATGCCATCCATGACATACTCAGTTTAAAGGTGGAAGATGACAAAGGACTGGCTGTCTTCATCCATGTGGCATCTTGTGAGAGTTGGTCCGAAGATGGAGCAGTATTTGCCTGAACATCGCCATCAAGAACTTAGAGAACTGAGGCCCTGACAGAAAGAATGCATGGACAATGACTTGGAGAGAGGCCCGAGAAGCATTGTGTTGCACTGGTTTCTCCGATACAGGGGGACTGCTGCTTACAATGGTTGTTGTGTGGACTTCGCCTGCTGCTTCAGCCAAACCAGCCCCCACCTCCTGAAAGTTATTGTTATGAGGGGTCTCTTCGACCCAGGGACAATAGCTGCCGTCCAGAAGATGTGTTCTCACCTGCAGCCTCAGTTACATGTGTCCCCCACCTGCTCCCCCAAACAATGGTCAACAAAAAGGAGTATGCCCAGAAGCTCGCCAAGGGTCCTGAGGTCACCCAATGGACCAGAGAAAGATCCCTGAATGCTGGACACGTAAGCGTTGGCAAAAGAAAGCATGAATCTTTCGAGGCTGCGCAGTACAAGCCTGGATTGCGAAATCAAGGCGGAGATTGGCCTCAAACAATGGGAGCGAGGAGGGGTGAAGAAGCATAAGAGATGACTCCCGAATGGACACCGTTGAAGATCTTCCCGCCAGAGGATCCCGAACTATGACGGAGGACCGGCAGGACTCCACAGGACCGGAGACCAGAGGGATGCTTCTGAAACTGGACTGGTGATAAACGCAACCTCATTTCTCATCTTTACTTTTCCCCATTTCTTTTCCCTTTTCTTTTTCTTACTCTCTCTCTCTCTATTGCGTGCCGCTTTATGGGCAAATTAATAAAGTAACACTGTTTGATTGAATTATAACCCCTTGGCATTTTGGTTGCCTTAATTTTGCACTTCGAGATCAAGGTAAACGAACCATCATGAGTCCGTCACCGAATGGACCGTGACACATCTGTAGAGGACCCTGCCTGTTCTCCTGCCTGCAATCCTGATCCTGATTCCAGTCTGTGAATCTCTGAATCTAGTTCCTGTCTACTGCCAAGTCCAGTCCAGGACTCCCCAATGTTTGCCCAGCACTGGCTGGCATGACGCCAGCCACCTGCAGGCCGCTGGGAAATTCAGCATTGGTTTTCTATATTTTGCATTATTTTCTCTAATTATTAATATTCATAGAATCATTTTGGTTGGAAGAGACCCTCAAGACTGAGTCCAACTTTTAACCTAACACTGGCACTAAACCATGTCCCTAAGAACCTCATCTACACATCTTTTAAACGCCTCCAGGGATGGTGACTCTACCACTTCCCTGAGCAGCCTGTTCCAGTGCTTCACAACTCTTTCCATGAAAGAATATTTCTTAATATCCAATCTAAACCTCCCCTAGTGCAACTTGAGACCATTCACTCTTGTCCTATTACTTGCTACTTGGGAGAAGACACCAACACCCTCCATGCTACAACCTTCTTTCAGGTAGTTGTAGAGTGTGATAAGGTCTCCTCTCAGCCTCCTTTTCTCCAGGTTAAACAACCCCAGTTCCCTCAGCCTCTGCTCATAAGACTTGTTCTCTAGGCACTTCACCAGCTTTGTCACCCTCCTCTGAACTCTCTCCAGTACCTCAATGTCTTCTTTGTAGTGAGGGGCCCAATAATGAATGCAGTATTCAAGGTGTGGCCTCACCAGTGCCCAGTACAAAGGGACAATCACTTCCTTAGTCCTGCTGGCCACAGTGTTCTTGATACAAGCCAGGATGCTGTTGGCCTTTTTGGCCACCTGAGCACACTGATAGCTCATATTCAATCGGCTGTTGATCAACACCCTCAGATCACTCTCTGCCAGGCAGTTTTCCAGCCACTCTTCCCTGAGCCTGTAGCATCACATGGGGTTGTTGTGACCCAAGTGCAGGACCAGGCACTTGGCCTTGTTAAACCTCATACAATTGGCCTCAGTTCATTAATCCAGCTGGTCCAGATCCCTCTGTTGAGCCTTCCTACCCTCAAGTAGATCAACACTCCCACCCAATTCGGTGTCATCTGCAAACTTAATGAGGGTGCACTCAATCCCCTCATCGAGATAATTGATAAAGAGATTAAACAGAACTGGCCCCAACACTGAGCCCTGGGGAACACCACTCATGAGTAGCCGCCAACTGGATTTGACTCCATTTACCACAACTTTTTGGGCCCAGCCATCCAGCCAGTTCTTTACCCAGCAAAGAATATGCCTGTCCAAGCCATGAGAAGACTCCAGGAGATTCTCCAGGAGAATGCTGTGGGAAACAGTGTCAAAGGCTTTACTGAAGTCTAGGTAGACAACATCCACAGCCTTTCCCTCATCCACTAAGTGGGTCACCTTGCCATAGAAGGAGAACAGGTTGGTCAAGCAGGACCTGCCTTTCATAAACCCATGCTGACTGGGTCTGATCGCTTGGTTGTCTTGTATGTGCAGCATGATGGCACTCAGGATGATCTGTTCCATGACTTTCCCTGGCACCAAGGTCAGACTGACAGACCTGTAATTCCCTGGATCCTCCTTTCAGCCCTTCTTGTAGATGGGAGTCACATTTTCCAACTTTCAATCAACTGGGATCTCCCCGGTTAGACAGGACTGCTGACAAAGGATTAAAAGTGGCTCAGTGAGCATCTCTACCAGCTCCCTCAGTATCCTTGGGTGGATCCCATCCAGCCCCACAGACTTGTGCATGTCTAAGTGGTGTAGCAAGTAACTAACCATTACCCCTTCATTCTGCTCCATATCCCTGTCTTCCAGCTGAGGGGACTGAGTACCTGGAACACAAATGATTTTACTATTAGACACTGAGGCAAAGAAGGCATTTAGTACCTCAGCTTTTCCCTCGTCCTCTGTTACTATGTTTCCCCCCACATCCACCGGAGGGTGGAGATTCTCCTTAGCCCTCCTTTTGTTGCTCAGGTATTTATAGAAACATTTTTTGTTGTCAGGATAGCAGTGGTCAGACTCAGCTCTAGTTGGGCTTCAGCCCTTCTAATTTTCTCCCTGCATAGCCTCACAATATCCTTGTAGTCCTCCTGAGTTGCCTGTGCCTTCTTCCAAAGGTCATAAATTCTCCGTTTTTATTTTTTCTTGAGTTCCAGCCAAAGCTCTCTGTTCAACCAGGCCAGTCTTTTTCCCTGCCGGCTCGTCTTTTGGGACAGCCTTCTCCTGCACCTTTAAGATTTCCTTCTTGAAGAATGTTCAGCCTTCCTGGACTCCTTTGTCCTTCTGGACTGCCTCCCAAGGGACTCTGTCACCCAGCCTCCTAAACAGATCAAAGTCTGCCCTTTGGAAGTCCAAGGTAGCAGTTCTATGAATCCCCCTCCTTTTCCAAAAATGGAAAACTCGATCATTTCATGATTGCTGTGCCCAACAAAACCTCCAACCATCACATCACCCACAAGTCCTTCTCTGTTCACAAACAGGTCCAGTGGGGCACCTTCCCTGGTTGGCTCACTGACCAACTGTGTCAGGAAGTTGTCTCCAGGAGCCTCCAAGACTGTTTTCTCTCTGCTGTGTTATATTTCCAGCAGACATTTGGTAAGTTGAAGTCCCTCATGAGAACTAGGGTTAGCGATCATGAGACTTCTCCCATCTGCCTGCAGAATATTTTATTTGCCTCTTTTTGCTAGTTGGGTGATCTGTAACATACTCCCATCACAATATCTGCCTTGCTGGTTTTCTGATTCTTACCCATAAACACTCAACCCTATCATCACCACCATCAAGCTCTAGACAGTCAAAATGCTCTCAAACATACAGGGCTATTCCACCTCTTCTCCTTCCTTGCCTATCCCTTCTGAAGAGTTTATAGATATCCATCCAGTTCCTGAGATCAGCTGATCAGTACCAGCTCAGCGGGTCCCAATTAAGCAAAATCTTCGAGGTACAGAGAAGCCTTTTTTTTTTCTCTGAGTTGGGCACTTTCGTTCTCGAGAGACCCAGAAGCTCCCGGCAGCCCTTGCAAGAGCAGGTGATGTGGAGTGGGCGTTACCACGGTGAGGGCGATCACACCCCCGCCCCTTGCCTTGAAAAAGCCTCTGGGAGGGCAATAAGGCATCACTGCTCGCCAGGCACTAGGAGGGGCAACCAGCTTGTGACGCGGGTGAGTAACACCCACACTGTGCTGCAGCAGCGCGTGTATAACTCATGCACTAGGGTGCACAGGTTGTCACTTTTTGCTTGTTAGACCCTCTCACTTATTGCCACTGTCCCAGACCGCTGCCGACCATGGTGACCTCCAGAAAGAGAACTTGTCTCAAAAAGACTGTAGCAATTCAGACTGACTGCCTGCTCCGAACCGTGGCTGTTCAGGTTTCCGGTTGCAGGGAATGCCAGAGCCTACTGCTGCCGGGGGAGGACAGCCAACATTCTACCTGCGTGAGGTGTGAGCAGATGCAAGATCTGCTCATCATGGTCACAAAACTTAAGGAAGAGGTCGTGATGCTGAGGTCCATCAGGGAGTGTGAAAAGGAGATCGACTGGTGGAGTAACTCCCTGGTGTGCCACTCAGAGAGGCTTCAGGGGGTTCCCCCTCAGAAGGTGATGGACCCCCTGCCCTGTCGGGAAGAGGGGGAAGACCCAAGACAGCCCCTGCCCTGTTGCTGTTGGGCAGAGGTAGAGCACCAAAAAGATGAGGAGGGTTGGAAGCTAGTTCCAGTTAGGCGCCGCAGGCAACCCCCCTCCCTACCTGCTTTGCTTCCCCAGGTGCCCCTCCGTAATAGGTTTGAGGCCTAGATCTTGAAGAAGAGGTAGGTGAGGATGTGGTGGAAGGCCCGCCTACAAGGTCACATAGAAAGAGGCAGTTGACTCCATGCCTCAAGACGGCCTCCAATAAGAAAGAAAGAAGGGTAATTCTAGTAGGCAATGCCCTTCTGAGAGGGACGGAGGACCCAATATGCAGAGTTGACCCTCATCGTAGGGAAGTTTGTATTCTACCTGGAGCCTGGATCAGGGACATCAATAGGACTCTCCCCAACCTGGTGCACCCAACAGACTACTAGCCACTGCTGATCTTCCAGACAGGTGGGGAGGAAGCTGCATCCTGCAGTCTGAGGGGAATAAAGAAAGATTTCAAGGCCTTGGGATGGATGGTAAAAGAGTCTGGGGCTCAAGTGATTTTTCTCTTTCCTCCTTCCAGTTTTGGGTGATGACATGGAATGGAATAGAAAAATTCAGTCCATAAACAACTGGCTACAAAACTGGTGTTACAGGCAGGGCTTTGGTTTCTTTGATAACGGCTGGTTTCACAAGACACCAGTCCAGACAGCGATACACGGGAAAGGTTTATCTCCCAGGGGCAAAAGGATGCTGGGACGGGAATTAGCAGGACTCATTTGGAGAGCTTTAACCTACACTCGAAGGGGAATGGGGTTGTAGCTGGGCTTGCATCAGTGGGGCAGCACTCTAGAGTTGGTGAAGGCTGGGAGGCCTCCCACCCCCCTAGGGTGAAATCGGTGTACACAGCTCGCTCTCTGAAATGCCTGTGCACAGCATGGGGAATAAGCAGGAGTTAGAAACCTGTGTTCAGGCAGGAGATTATGACCTGGCGGCAATTATGGAGACGTGGTGGGACAGTTCACATGACTGGAATGTGGTCATGGATGGCTATGTCCTTTTCAGGAAAGACAGGCCAGCCAGGCGTGGTGGTGGAGTTGCTCTTTACGTGAGAGAGCAACTACAATGTTTTGAGTACTGTCCAGGCATGGATGAGGAGTGAGTTGAGAGTCTATGGGTGAAAATTAAGGGGCAGGTGGGCAGGGGTGATACTGTTGTAGGTGTCTATTACAGGCCACCAGATCAGGGTGAGGAAGTTGATGAGGCCTTCTACAGGTAGCTGAGAGCAGCCTCACAATCACAGGCCCTGGTTGTGGTGGGGGATTTTAACTACCCTGCTGTTTGCTGGAAGGATTACTCAGCCAGCCAGCCACAGTCTAGGAGGTTCCTCCAGTGCCTTGATGATAACTTTCTGTTGCAAATGGTGGAGGAGCCAACCAGGAGAGGTGCACTGCTGGATCTCATCCTCACTAACAAGGAGGGTCTGGTTGAAGCGGTGAAGGTTGAGGGCTGCCTGGGTTGCAGAGACCGTGAAATGGTGGAGTTCAGGATCTTGTGTGTCAGGAAAAGAATAGCAAGCAGAATTACAACCCTGGAATTTAGCAGGGCAAACTTGGGCCTTTTCAAGCAATTGCTAGGGGAAATCCCATGGGCAAGGCTGCTTGAAGGTAAAGGGGCCCAAGATAGTTGGTTAGTGTTCAGGGACTGCTTCTACAAGGCTCAAGATCAGTGTTGGAAAGTAAAACGTGGGAAAGCAAGATGTGCGGTTCCAGCCATCTGGATGATAAAGGAAGATCAATACTAAAATGACCATCTGGACGGTCAAAGACATAATACTGACATAATAATATATAAAGGGCCTTGGACAGATTATTTTGAAGTATGTTTCTCATAATTGTAAAAAATTATAGCCCAGACTCGCGAGAATGGTATCTCGGGCCGGATAACCGCCCCCAAGTGCATGGGATGTGTCCTTGGGCCTGGTCTGTGAATGAATGGAAAAACAAGTGAGACAAACTTCACATGAGTTGAGTGTGGTTTTAATAGCAATTAGTGGAAAAACACCTTTTGTAAACACCTTAGTCCAGGCCCGTACCTGTAAATCCTATCAATTGTGTGCATACAAATCCAGCACATCGAGATGAGACACAGCCTATCACAGGGTTACGCAATTCTGGATACTGGAATAAAGCTAGCGTGCTAGAAAGAAAAATTACAGCTACTACACACAAAATTTTACCATCACATTCACGCAGTAAAGAACTAAATTACTCATGATCTTCTGTATTATCACAAAATGCACATTTTGAGTCAACGGATTCTCATGATTTAACAGACTGTGAACTTATCGTACCATATAACAAAGGCCTACCAAAATTGCAACATGCTTAAACAGATACCCACAAAGAAAACAGGTTAATAAGGAAAGCATCTTGCAGACTTTAACAAGTTTTCTGACCTGTGTGTTATCAGTTAATTCTCTCTCAGCTTGTTGAAGTTCAAATCGCCCCGCCTGTAAAACCGTCTGAAAAGATTTAATGATTTCTTGTCCGAGTGCTTTCCTATGTTTTAAAACACCTCCCGATACCAATTTTTTAGGAACACAACTGAAAACAATCATTCCTGACCCCATCTTGCAAGTAAAAACCTTGAGAAGAGGGAGGGAGGGGGGTAAACACTGGGCTGCTTGCAGCGTGAGTGGGAAAAGCAGGGAGAAGGTTTTACGGCGGACTTAAAAACAACTAATAAAAAAATTAACTCGCATTCCTGACAAGCTGCTTGATTTTCAGAGAGGCAATACACAGGAGCACATAATATGTACTGTGAAACTCGCAAATAACATGCTGATAGCAAACATTAGTGTTCTCTACTGCTAATTTCAACACCAGTGCTTCCTTAGCTTCTAAGTTTTCAACCTGCTTATTGATGGCCTCTTGAAGGTGGTCAATAAATTGCATGTAATTCTCATTGGGACCCTGATTAATAGTTGCAAATAATTTGGCTGCTTTGTTGGTTTCAGGCACCTCTCTCATAGCTTGATATGCAAGGTCTGCTGACTGCCTCAGGATTTCAGAAACTAATTGCGCCTCCAATTGTGGTGCCTCTAATTAGTGTCTGTTCCAAGAGTTGGGGGATACCTGCCCCTTTCAATTAATCCCCATCGTTCTGTCCTAAATGATCTATAGCTGTTATATTGCATAGGTCTACTTTTGCTTGAGTCTTTCATGGTTCTTATCTGATTTCAGAGCAACTCACACACATACTCCTTTAACTTTCCAAGAAAATGCTGCAAACCCTCATCCTCTTCCGAGTCATCAGGTAACACGGACTTGAACGGTCAGAACAGTGCACATTCTCTCCAATACTTTCTAGCATCATAATTATTCATATAACCTGAGTTCCCAAGCGCATCCCCTTTCCCGACACAATCAGCATGACCGCATTGATGACTGTTGGATTCATTCGCTAATACCTGATCTGATATTTCACACAGTTCTTTTGCCCAGTTCTTATCCGGCGACTCCTTCTGCTCTCTCATGGAAGTTGGAGAGTTAAAAGGTGGTAAAAGCAGATACAAATTGGTAAAAAGACTTGTTTACAACTTTAGCATTCTCAGCTTTCACAGGTTCTTTGGGCAAGTTGTCTGATTCCAATCCTTTTGACTTGCTGTTCTCATCAGGGTTTGCTAATAGTTGTAGGAGGACACCCGCTCGGCATTTTTCCTCCCCCCCGCCCCGGACTGCTGAACAATCAGAGGTGTTGAAAGCACAGCAGGGGATGGAGTAGAGAAGGTATCAAAGACACGAACCGGGTAAGCTTCACAACGACTTTCAGGATTCTTATCAGGCTGCAACGCTACAAAAACTCCAGCAGCAGCAGACCGTTCAGCCTTAAAATCTTTTATAAGCTTCCATGTAGTTACTAATGATTTAGCTTCTTTAACATCTCCATTGCTGACCTTATTCCATAATTTCTGCCTTATATCGTCCCAAAGTTCAAGTTTAAAAGCCTTCTCGGTTTCTCCCAGGTAGCTGTTAATTCTACACCAAACTAACGGTCTACGTATGTTACTTTCTTCCTATTTAAGTCCTCTCACAGAAAGAATATGCAGGAGGAGCTTAACTACGGCTTGTTCTTCAGAAAATACATTTTGCTCCATAACTTCACTCTTCCCTCCTCCTGCCCTCAGCCGCTCACCTTTTCCGGTGATCCGTCGACGAATTTATCCCCGGGACATCCGTACGCCTCTGTCCAGTCTCCAGTCCAGGTGAACCGCCTCCGGCTGGGCCGCTCCAGGCTTTTCCCTGATTGTAGTGAGACGCCATTCAGAGTATCACGTCGGGGTCACCATTTTTTGGAACGATAAAGGACTCAGCATTCTGATTCAATGTGAATCACACAAAGCCATTTATTACAGAAACAAACCTCCTTATATATGCAACTGTTCTCTGATCATGCGTCCACGCTCCAAGCATGCATTTGCTAATTGGATATCATCTATGTTCACGAGCTGTCCACGTGCTGAAGTCTCACTGCTGACAGGTCTGTTGATTTACACCATGTTGGGGCCTTGTTATTTCGAAGATGCTTCTCTCCCACGGCAGGTCCTGTTTCCAGCCTTGAAATTCCTGGCTGGTTCGGTAACAAATCTCCATCTAACAGCAACCCCTCTACAGCGCTGGATGGCAGCACAGCCTTCTGGTGTGTCAGCCACTCCTCCCAGCTTAGTGTCATCAGCAAACCTGCTGATAGTACACTCAATTCTCTCATCTAAATTGTTAATGAATATATTGAATAATACTGGCCCCAATACTGACCCCTGAGGCACTCCACTAGATACTGGCCTCCAACTAGACTCCGCACCATTGACCACCACTCTCTGGCTTCTCTCCTTAAGCCAGTTTGCAATTCATCTCACTACTCTATTGTCCAGACCACACCTCCTCAATTTAGCTGTGAGGATGCTGTGAGAGACTGTATCAAACTCTTTGCTGAAGTCAAGGTAGACCACATCCACCACTCTGCCATCATCCATCCACCTTGTTACATTCTCATAAAAGGCTGTGAGGTTGGTCAAGCATGACTTACCCTTGGTAAAGCCATGCTGACTGCCCCTAATAACCCTCTTATCCTTGATATGCCTTGAGATGGCATCAAGGACAAGCTGTTCCATTACTCTCCCAGGGATGGAGGTGAGGCTGACCGGTCTATAATTACCCGGGTCCTCCTTCTTGCCCTTTTTGAAGACTGGAGTGACATTTGCTTTCCTCCAATCCTCGGGCACCTCTCTCGTTTCCCAAGACTTGGCAAAGATGATGGAGAGCGGTCCAGCAATTACTTCAGCCAGCTCCCTCAGCACCCACGGATGCATCCCATCTGGACACATGGATTTATGGATGTCCAGACTATTTAATAGCTCCCTAACCCAGTCCTCATCAACTAAAGCAAACTCCTCCATTGACCTGGCTTCATCCGGGGTCTCAGAGGTACAGGGCTCCCCAGGACAGCCTCCGACAGAGTAGACAGAGACAAAGAAGGCATTCAGTAATTCTGCCTTCTCTGTATCTTCTGTCACCAGGGCACCCACCCCATTCATCAGTGGGCCTACATTGCCTGTAGTATTAGTTTTATCTGCTATGTATTTGAAAACGCTCTTTTTGCTGTCCTTGACCCCTTTCACCAGGTTTAATTCTAAGGAGGCCTTGGTTATCCTAGCTGCCTTCCTACATCCTCTAACAGCAGCCTTATATTCCTCCCAAGTGGCCAGCCCCTGCTTCCATGGCGTGTATAAATTATTTCCTCGCATAATCGCGAGTGTGTTTTCCTCCTGTGCTTCCACATAAGCATGTGTAATATTCCGTGCACATTTGCAAGTGTATTTCTCCTTGCGGGATTGCGAGTGTATTATAAAGTAATCCTCGCAGAATCGGGAGTGTACACGTTTGTACTCAATACGAGTACGTGTATCCCTTTAAAATAATCCCACGTGTGTTCAGGCAAGTGTGTACTCTTCCCGGACTCAGGGACGGCTCTGGCATTGTTGTTGGTGAAGCCACGTGCATGCACACTGTGGACCTCCTGTTGTATTAGTTGCTGCCCCTTAATAATTTACTCAACTGATATCCGAACCTGTATTCCAGTCAGTTTGGAGAGCTAAAACCCCATCTTTCACCGGTCAATCTCCTGAACAATTTTACTGAATAAAAGATTGTTTTGGACCCTGTTGTCCCCTAACTAACTTTGGGGTTCCTCCATGACAGTCTCTGGCAGAGTAGACAGAGACAAAGAAGGCATTCAGTAACTCTGCCTTCTCTGTATCTTCTGTCACCAGGGCACCCACCTCGTTCATCAGTGAGCCTACGTTGCCTCTGGTGTTAGTTTTATCTATCTGCCACATATTTGAAAAAACTCTTTCTGTTGTCTTTGACCCCTCTCGCCAGGTTTAATTCTGAGGCCTTAGCTTTCCTAGTTGCCTCCCTATACCCTCTGACAACAGCCTTATATTCTCCCCAAGTGGCCAGCCCCTCCTTCCATGATCTATAAACTCTCCTCTTCCACTTGGGCTTACCCAGCAGCTCCCTGTTTAACCATGCTCCCTTCCTTGACTTCCTACGTGTCGGGATGCTCTGACCTTGAGCCCAGTAGAAGCAGTCCCTGAACACTAATCAACTATCTTGGGACCCTTTACCTTCAAGCAGCCTTGCCCATGGGATTTCCCCTAGCAATTGCTTGAAAAGGCCCAAGTTTGCCCTGCTGAAGTCCAGGGTTGCAATTCTGCTTGCTATTCTGTTCCTGCCACACAAGATCCTGAACTCTACCATTTCATGGTTGCTGCAACCCAGGCAGCCCTCAACCTTTACTGCTTCGACCAGACCCTCCTTGTTAGTGAGGATGAGATCCAGCATGCATCTCTCCTAGTTGGCTCCTCCACCATCTGCATGAGGAAGTTATCATCAGTGCGCTGGAGGAACCTCCTGGACTGTGTCTGGCTGGCTGAATGGTCCTTCCAGCAAACATCAGGGAAGTTAAAATCCCCCACCACAACCAGGGCCTGTGATTGTGAGGCTGCTCTCAGCTACCTGTAGAAGGCCTCATCAACTTCCTCACCCTGATCTGGTGGCCTGTAATAGACACCCACAACAGTATCACCCCTGCCATCCTGCCCCTTAATTTTCACCCATAGACTCTCAACTCGCCCCTCATCCGTGCCCGGACAATACTCAATACACTGTAGTTGCTCTCTCACGTAAAGAGCAACTCCACCACCACGCCTGACTGGCCTGTCTTTCCTGAAAAGGACATAGCCATCCATGACCACATTGCAGTCATGTGTGCTGTCCCACCATGTCTCCATAATTGCCACCAGGTCATAGTCTCCTGCCCAACCACAGGTTTCTAACTCATCCTGCTTATTCCCCATACTGCACGCATCGGTATACAGGCATTTCAGAGACTGAATTGAGCACACCGATTTCACCCTAGGGGTATGGGAGGCCTCCAGTTCCTGTTTGCTGTGGAGTCCAGACCAGGACTTTCCAGGTGCCTTCTCTGTAGCTGCTGGAGCAATGCTGGCTCCGCCATGGGCAGCACTGCGCCGCCCTGGGACATTCAGGATTGAATTTGTACATTTTGAATTGTTTTCTTTATTTATTAGTAGCATTAGTAAAGATTTTTTAACTTTTTCCAACATGCAAGTCTCTCTCCCTTTTCCTCCTATTGCCTTTCCTTGTTGGGGAGGGTTGGGGGTAACAGAGAGCATCTACTGTGGTTTACTGATGCCCTGTAGTAAATTATGCCAGATCTATTGGCCCCCATGTGGGGCTTGAAAACGCTAAAATTTGACACTAAAAAGGGGCAAAATGTGGAGATTTTGGTGTTTTTAATACTGTGGCGCAGATTCAATTTTTTGGCATGGTGCCAGCTCATAGGGTTGAGATGTTCACAGGTCTGTGTGCTTTAGACATCATCTAGTAGTATTAAAGTAGATTGAATTACATTGGTTTAAAGATGCTGTGGCATAAGTTGTATCAATTAGTCTCTACACTGTGTTCTGCACTACCTTATTTGTGCTGGTCATATTTCACTAATAGTTTTGTGCATTCTATTACATCTGGAAACTGGATGGTGGTGATGATTTTACTTTGTGGTTTGGCACTGGTTTATTTTATTATACTCCAGCCGATAATGAATTGATATTCATTACTGTTGTATCTAGAGAAACTTCCAGTAGAGATTAAAGAGAAATATACCTACCTTTGTTTCAATTCGATAAGCCAATCTATAGAAAAACTGACTAATAATACCTTTCCTTTTACGTTAGGACAGATTACAGATGTTTTTGAGAGCTTTGAATATCCTTGGAGTTTTGACCGTACTTTGTTGGTATTGTCAGGTTTGCTGAATGTGTGTCAGTTCATGCTAGTGATAAGAGAGATGAGGTTAAATAAGAGGATTGCATTTTTTCTAACTCCTGAGACTTATGTTGTGTTTGCTCAAGCCTCGGCAACAGGCATGGCTATGGCTGCTGCCCGCCCCAAATGGAGCAAGGCAGCGAAAGCTACCGTTACAGTACCCGTAACCCCCCTGACAGCCTCAGCAAGTGACAAAGCATCTCCAGCTCCTACACAGAGCAAAGCAGCTAAGGCTGTAAACCCCCCCGACTGCCGCTTCTCCAGTCTCAAAGACTGACAAGGCAGCTACTCTACCCCCCCACACTGTGCACTGCTGCTGCTGCAACCACAACAGCCACTGTAATTATGTCAATACTGGTGACAGTAATTTTCTGGAAATAAATCGAGATATGGTGAGCCCATGTTGGCATCAGTTGCTGGTGTTAAGAGAGTCGCAAGAAGGACTGCTCATGCTGCAGATGATGGCCAAGGGGCATAATCACCCCAAGAGGCATCCTCATCAACACAAGGAGGAGAGGAAGTGACCAATCAATCCTTTTCTCCAAGTGAGCAGAAAGATATGCGAAAAGACTTCAGTTGTCATGAAGGCGAGAATGTTGTAACCTGGCTACTCCAGTGCTGGGATAATGGAGCTGATGGTCTGGAACTAGAAGGTGGGAAAGTCAAGCAGCTGGGATCTCTGTCAAGGGATGCCACCCTTGATAGGGCAATTTCAAGAGAGAATGACCCCTCCACCCTCTGGAGTAGACTCCTGACAGCCATGAAGGCAAGGTTTCCCTTTAAGGAAGATGTTATATGTAATCCAGGGAAATGGTATACTATGGGAGAGACGTATCCAGTTCCTGAGAGAATTAGCTGTGTGGGAGATCTATTTTGAGCCAAACAGCCAAAAGGGGACAGACCCAGAAAGAATCCTTTGTACACGACCTTTGTGACACAGGTTTGTACAAAGCGCACCACTGGCATATGCTAAGTCATTGGCATCAATGATCTGGTCAGCTGCAGCTCAACAAAACATTGCTGAAGTGATTAAGCAGCTTCAGGACTTTGAGGACAGCCTTGCTAGCTCTTTATGAGGTTGTGCCTTGACTGTGGAGAAACTGTGTGAAAAATCTGATGACTGGTTTGAAAAGCTGTTGAACGAAATCATAGCACTCAGAGAAGACAAGTTCCATTCACAACCTGTACAAACCTATGTTTCAACTATTAGGAGAAGGTGTTTTCAGTCTCAAGAGAGAGGACAGAAGAAATACACAAAAAGAGGCACACTGTGGTTTTTCATACGTGACCAGGGAGAAAACATGAGGAGATGGGATGGAAGACCTACCTCAGAACTTCAGGAATAAGTACGTGGGTTAAAAGGGAAAAATACTAGGAAAATGGCTGCTCCAGTTTCCAGAAGGGGTAGAAGAGATTCTGATCCTCTTGAAGGAACCTCTAATTCATACCCAGAGACTGTGCATAACACAAATTAGAGGGGTCCTGCCTCCAGCCAAGCGGAGGAAAGGGACAACAGAGTTTATTGGACTGTGCAGATACAATGGCCTGGTACAACAGAACCCCAAGAGTACAAAGCTTTGGTAGACACTGGTGCTCAATGCATGATAATCCCCTCAAACTGTAAAGGAACACAATCCATCAGTATTTCTGGAGTGACTGAGGGATCCCAGGAACTGACTGCAGTAGAGGCTGAAATGAACCTAAGTGGAAAAAACTGGCAAAAGCATCCCATTGTGACTGGTCCAGATGCTCCATGTATCCTTGGCATAGACTACCTCAGGAGAGGGTATTTTAAGGACCCAAAAGGGTATTGGTGGGCATTTGGTATAGCAGCTGTGGACACTGAGAATATTGAACAGCTGTCTACTTTGCCTGGTCTCTCAGAGGACCCTTCTGCTGTAGGACTGCTGATGTTTGACGATCAGCAGGTGCCAATTGCTACCACGACGGTGCATCGCCGGCAATATCGCACCAATCGAGACTCTTTGATTCCTATCCAGAAGTTGATTCGTCAACTGACGAGCCAGGGTGTGATCAGTAAGATTCACTCACTTTTTAACAGCCCAATTTGGCCAATGCGTAAGTCTAGTGGAGAGTGGAGACTAACTGTAGACTATCGTGGCCTGAATGAAGTTACGCCACCATTGAGTGCTGCTGTGCCTGACATGTTAGAACTTCAATTTGAACTGGAGTCAAAGGCAGCTAAGTGGTATGACATAATTGACATTGCTAATGCATTTTTCTCTATTCCCTTAGCAGCAGAGTGCAAGCCGCAGTTTGCTTTCACCTGGAGGGGCATCCAGTACACATGGAGTCGCTTGCCCCAGGGATGGAAACACAGTCCTACCATCTGCTATGGACTGATCCAGACCACGCTGGAACAAGGTAAAGCTCCAGAACACTTGCAATATATTGACGACATCATTGTATGGGGCGACACAGAGAAAGAAGTCTTTGAGAAAGGTGTATGAATAATTCATATTCTTTTGGATGCTGGTTTTGCCATAAAATGAAGCAAGGTCAAGGGACCTGCACGAGAGATCCAGTTTTTAGGAACACTAACACATCAATAACCCTCGTGTCTTTTCTGCCACACTGCTCTCCATTTGCAAACCTCCACTGAGATGGCAGACAGAAGGGCCTTGCTAGCACCCAATCCCTCAAACATTGGGTTTGTCTCTACTGTACTTGGCTTTCTCCCCTTCCCCCTTCAAATCTAGGTTAAAGCTCTTTCAATGAGCCCTGCTAACTCCTGTCCAAGGATCCTTTCCCCCTTTGAGACAGGTGCAACCTATTTGTCTCCAGCAGGCTAGGTGTCATATAAACATGATCAAAAAGCCCAAATTTTTACTCCTGACACCAGTCCTGCAGACAGGTAATGATCTGCTGGGTCTTTTTGTATCTTCTGTGCTTGTAAATATCCCAAGGATGGGTATCAAGAGGATGGGACCAGACTCTTTTCAGTGGTTCCCAAGAATAGGATGAGGGGCAATGGGCAGAGGCTGAAGCATTGGAGGTTCCATGTAAACATGAAGAGAAACTTATTTACTTTGAGGGTCACAGAGCACTGGAACAGGCTGTCCAGAGAGGTTGTGGAGTCTCCTCTGGAGACATTAAAAAACCACCTGGACGCATTTCTGTGTGATCTGCTCTAGGTGAACCTGCTTTAGCAGATGGGTTGGACTAGACAATCTCCAGAGGTCCCTTCCAACTCCAACCATTCTGTGATTCCCTCATGATTCCGTGCAACTGGGTGGACAGAGGAGAACACTACTTGTGTTTATTGTTAGTAAAGCTTTTTTTTTTTTTTTAAACTTTCCAACTTGTCTCTCTCCCTTTTCTTCCTCTTCCTTAGTGGGGAGGGCAGGGGTTAATAGAGAGCATCTGCCACACTTTGTTGCCCTGCAGTAAACAGTGACACAAGTCCTGCCTGATCAACCTATTGACCTTGATGGAGTGAGTACATCAGTGGACAAAGGAAGGGCTATGGATGTCATTTATCTTGACTTCTGTAAAGCCTTTGACATGGTCCCACACAACATCCTTCCCTCTAAATTGGAGAGATATGGATTTGATGGGTGAACTGTTCAGTGGATGAGGAGTTGACTGGATATTCACATCCAGGGGGTAGTGGTTAATGGCTCAGTGTCTGGATGGACACTGGTTACAAGTCTGTACTGGGACCAGTACTATTTAATATCTTCATCAGTGACATAGACAGCGGGATTGCATGCAGCCTCGGCAAGTTTGTGGAGTACACCAAGCTGAGTGGTGCCGTTGACACACCTGAGGGATGGGATGCCATCTACAGGGACCTGGGCAAGCTTCAGAAGTGGGCCCATGCAAACCTCATGAGGTTCAACAAGGCTAAGTGCAAGGTCATGTACCTGGGTCAGGGCAACCCCCGGTATCAATACAGGTTGATGAATGAAGGGATTGAGAGCAGCCCTGCAGAGAAGGACTTGGGGGTACTGGTGGATGAAAGATTGGACATGAGCCAGCAATGTGCACTTGCAGCCCAGAAGGGCTATTGTATCTTGGACTGCATCAAAAGAAGCGTGGCCAGCAGGTTGAGGGAGATGATTCTGTCCCTCTGCTCTGGTGAGACCCCACCTCAAGTACTGCATCATTACTTATTACAGGAAAGATATGGACCTGTTGGAGAGGGTCCAGAGGAGGGCCACAAAAATGATCAGAGGGATGGAACACCTCTCCTATGAGAACAGGTTGAGAGAGATGGGGTTGTTCAGCCTCGAAAAGAGAAGGCTCCAGGGAGACCTTATTGAGGCCTTTCAGTACTTAAAAGCGGCCTGTTACAATAAGACAAAGGGTAATGGTTTTAAACTAAAGAAGGGGAGATTCAGGCTAGACATGAGGAAGAATTTTTTTACAATGGGGGTGGTAAAACACTGGAACGGGTTACCCAGAGAGGCGGTAGGTGCCCCATCCCTGGAGACATTCAAGGCTGGGCTGGACAGGGCTCTGAGTAACTTGATCTAGTTGAAGATGTTCTTGCAGTAGGGTTGGACTAGATGACCTTTGATGGTCCTTTCCAATCTAAACTATTCTATGATTTTATGATCTATAGGATCAACCTCTAGAGAACTTGAATCTAACCGTTTTCACTAATGGATTTTCATACTATGTGATTGGAAAATGACACACGGGCTATGCAATGGTGAGAAAGTACTTGAAGAAGAACCTCTACAACTCCCAGTGAGTGCCCAATCAGCGGGTAAGTATTTATACCGACTTTAAATATGCCTTCAGATTGTGTCATGCAACAAGTATGCTATGGAAAGAATAGGATTCCTTAACACAGCAGAAAATAAATATTTCTGAAGGAACTGGAATCCAAATGTTGTTTGAAGCTATTAAGCTTTCAAGGGAAATCACAGCAGTATACTGTACTAAACAACACTTATAAAATTTTAGATATACAGTGACAGTTACATGTTCTATATCATCTGCAGTCCTCAGAACAGGTAGAAAGAATGAACAGGACTCCTAAAAATAAAATGGCTTGAACATGTAGCCAAGTGGGTTTGAAATAGATAAAGTTTTTAAAAATAGTGCTATGGGAATAAAGGCCGCTGTTAGAGGACGTAGGAAGACAGCTAGGATAGCCAAGGCCTCCTTAGAATTACAGCTGGCGAGAGGGGTCAAGAACAGCAAAAAGAACTTTTTCAAATACATAGCAGATAAAACTAATACCAGAGACAATGTAGGCCCACTGATGAATGGAGTGGGTGCCCTGGTGGCAGAAGATACAGAGAAGGCAGAATTACTGAATGCCTTCTTTGTCTCTGTCTACTCCGCTGGAGGCTGTCGTGGGGGACCCTGTACCCCTGAGACCCCGGATGAAGCCAGGTCAATGGAGGAGTTTGCTTTAGTCGATGAGGACTGGGTTAGGGAGCAATTAAATAGTCTGGACATCCATAAATCCATGGGTCCAGATGGGATGCATCCGCGGGTGCTGAGGGAGCTGGCTGAAGTAATTGCTGGACCGCTCTCCATCATTTTTGCCAAGTCTTGGGAAACGGGTGAGGTGCCCGAGGATTGGAGGAAAGCAAGTGTCACTCCAGTCTTCAAAAAGGGCAAGAAGGAGGACCCGGGTAATTATAGACCGGTCAGCCTCACCTCTGTCCCTGGGAAAGTAATGGAACAGCTTGTCCTTGGTGTCATCTCAAGGCATATCAGGGATAAGAGGGTCATTAGGGGCAGTCAGCACGGCTTTACCAAGGGTAGGTCATGCTTGACCAACCTCATAGCCTTTTATGAGAATGTAACAAGGTGGATGGATGATGGCAGAGCGGTGGATGTGGTCTACCCTGACTTCAGTAAAGCCTTTGACACAGTCTCTCACAGCATCCTCACAGCTAAATTGAGGAGGTGTGGTCTAGACACTAGAGTAGTGAGGTGGGTTGCAAACTGGCTTAAAGAGAGAAGCCAGAGAGTGGTGGTCAATGGTGCGGAGTCTAGTTGGAGGCCAGTATCTAGTGGAGTGCCTCAGGGGTCAGTACTGGGGCCAATATTATTCAATATATTCATTAACGATTTGGACGAGGGAATTGAGTGTACTATCAGCAAGTTTGCTGATGACACTAAGCTGGGAGGAGTGGCTGACACGCCAGAAGGCTGTGCTGCCATCCAGCGGGATCTGGACAGGCTGGAGAGTTGGGCGGGGAATAACCTGATGAAATTTAACAAGGGAAAGTGTAGAGTCCTGCATCTGGGCAGGAACAAGTCCAGGTTCCAGTATAGGTTGGGAAATTACATATTAGAGAGCAGTGTAGGGGAAAGGGACCTGGGGGTCCTGGTGGACAACAGGATGACCATGAGCCAGCACTGTGCCCTTGTGGCCAGGAAGGCCAATGGCATCCTGGGGTGTATTACAAGGGGAGTGGTCAGTAGATCGAGAGAGGTCCTCCTTCCCCTCTACTCCGCCCTGGTGAGACCCCATCTGGAATATTGTGTCCAGTTCTGGGCCCCTCAGTTCAAGAAGGACAGGGAACTGCTGGAGAGGGTCCAGCGTAGGGCAACAAAGATGATTAAGGGAGTGGAGCACCTCCCTTATGAAGAAAGGCTGAGAGAGCTGGGTCTCTTTAGTTTGGAGAAGAGGAGACTGAGGGGTGACTTTATTAATGTTTATAAATATATAAAGGGTGAGTGCCGTGAGAATGGAGCCAGGCTCTTCTCAGTGGCAAACAATGATAGGACAAGGAGTAATGGGATCAAGCTGGAACACAAGAAGTTCCACTTAAATTTGAGAAGACATTCAAGGCCCGCCTGGACATGTTCCTGTGCGACCTCACCTAGGCGTTCCTGCTCCAGCAGGGGGATTGGACTATATGATCTTTCGAGGTCCCTTCCAATCCCAAACATACTGTGATACTGTGATACTGTGATATTAGAAATACCCCTCAACAACCTCTAGGGTTGTCACTAGCAGAAACAGTGTTTAGCAGACATTTAGCTGTATCTGGGACTTTTGTCCCACTAGGACTAAACTCTTAAATGAATGGTTGATCCAGTATGTTTTATATATGCAACAAGACGTTGAAGGAAAAAGAAGTATGCTCAGTGGTATCAACCCACACCACTTGAAATATAGTTACGTGGCAGAAAGCCTGGGGAAGAAGTGTTAATTAAGGTGTTTTCACAAAAATCCAAATTATAACCTCGAAGGGAGTGGCCATATATTGTCCTACTATGTTCTTATTTTGTTGTTGTTTTCTTATTTTAAGTTTTAGGAAGAGAAAATTGGATACACCATTCTCATGTCAAGCAGGTCATGAATAGCCAACCAGCTAACGAATGACTATATTTGGAAGAATCCATACACTGAAAAGACTAAGTGGTAAATCTCACTACTCTTGGTGCTTTTAACCATGATGACCACTGCAGCATGACTAAGTATAAAATCGATGGGTAACCCACTGTAGTACAAAGTTAACAGGACTAAAGGGGAGGTAGTTCATAGATTTTTATGGGGCAGGTATCTAAACTCCTGAAAACCCCCTGGAACTCTACTCCTATATATTGGAAAGGGATGTGTTTGTATAAGAACCCTTTGCGATTTTTTATCCATAGATAACATCACTGTAGAGACAAATAATCATTAAAATACTTGTGCTTGTGGCTTTGCTGACATTGTAGGATGTGGTTTCAGTTATCCAGTTTCCATTATGTCTTATCAACTGTTACAGTCCAATTATACCTTAGTTCCTACTTCCTATCCCCATTAGAATGAATCCTGCATTGGTGAGGAAACTACAAAGACATAATGACTTGTATCAACTGTTAGAAAATGTCTGAAACAATGTACAAAAGACCCTAATTACCATCCATCATGATGTGGAAGAAATACATCGCATCACAGAAAGGGTAAAAAAGGATGGAGAACCCTAATGGTGGGAAACTTTTTTGGGTGGTCACCAACCACTACGGGATACTCCACCCAGTAGTAATTTTGTTAGCTCTGGTTACCCTGCTCAAGAGAGATGACTATTGTGGATGGAGTGAGAGGGATGCACTTCACTCGTAAGAGAGAAGCAACAATAAATTTTTTGATAGTGAGGTAACAAAGTTGGGGACTACGGTGGGTCCATGGATTCCCTGACGGAGGGCATGGGAACAGAAATTAGCCTTGAAGATATGAAGGCCTACCCGTGAGAAAGATGGGAGTAAAGGAATATCTGGAGATGTTAAGGATGTACCTATGAGAGAGAAGGGAGTAAAAGAGTAACATTGATGATAGCAAAATTAGTCAATGAGATGTTACTGCTGTAACTTGTAACCAATAGTGAAGAGACACACGAATTGTTAAAATTGCATGAAAATGCACTTGTGGCAATAAATGGTATCTACTACTTTCATCCTGGAAGAACTTGGTCTATGTCATTTGTCCGTCTCAACCAAGACATATGGTGACCCCAACGTGATCCTGCATGAAGAGGATTTCGCATGAAGAAGAGACAACGGTGAAGCTGTGACAGCCAAAGACAAACTGGGGAGACAGAGCCCGGTACAGCTGAAGATCCAGATCCTTGAAAAGACACCACGCCAAGAGCTGGTGAGCTACCGGGAATGGGGAGGGGGTGGAACTTATCTAAAGAAGAGGGTATTATATTATCTACATGGAAATTGCTTCTGAAGAAGCAGGGTATTAGCCTTCTGGAATTGACTTTACGAAGGATGTTACTATGGGGCAAAGCAGTACTGAAAGATCCAAAGAAACAACTGAACTGTTAACAACATGGCACTTGTTGCTGGAGACTTTGAGAGGATTAAAAGAGCAACAGGAACACGCAGAGACAGTAGAGAGGGGTGGCTTCCCTGGACTAGATTTGGAAAAAAAAAAAAGTGCACTGTTCCAAACCCTGAACCCCCCTGTTACTGATGATTCTCCAGCACCGTTCAAGTCCGCGTTATCTGATGACTCGGATGAGGATGAGGGTCTGCAGCATTTGCTTTAAAAGTTAAAAGGAAAAGGAGTATATGTACGTGTTTCCCCGAGATCAGATAAAAACCATGAAAGACTCAAAGCAAAATTTGACGTATGCAATGTAACAGCTATAGATCATTTAGGACGGAACGATGGGGATTCATTGAAATGGGCGGGTATCCCCCAACTCTTAGAAGATACACTAATTGGCACACCAGAATTACAGGCGCTATTAGTTTCTGAAATCCTGAGGCAGTCAACAGACCTTGCATATCAAGCTATGATAGAGGTGCCTGAAACCAACATAGCAGCCAAATAATTTACAACTATTAATCAGGGTCCCAATGAGAATTACATGCAATTTATTGACCATCTTCAAGAGGCCATCAATAAGCAGGTTGAAAACTTAGAAGCTAAGGACGCACTAGTGTTCAAATTAGCAGTAGAGAACACTAATGTTTGCTATCAATGTGTTATCTGTGAGTTTTACAGTACATATTACATGCTGCTGTGTATTGCCTCTCTGAAAATCAAGCAGGTTGTCAGGAATGTGAGTTTATTGTTTTACTGGATGTTGTTACATTTCTTTCTTTGTGGTATGGTTTCTGTAAGTGCACCATAAACCTTCTCCCCGCTTTTCCCACTTGCGCTGCAAGCAGCTCTGTATTTCCCCCTCCTCCCTCCCTCTTCTCATGGTTTTTACTTATGAGATGGGGTCGGAAATGACTGTTTTCAGTTGTGTTCCTAAGAAATCGGTATTGGGAGGTGTTTTAAAACATAGGAAAGCACTTGGAAATATGAGGAAGGAAGATCTTGTGAAATTAATGTAATTAATGGTGGCTGCTGTATAAGTTAGATGATTGGGAAAAGTGTCTGGAGAATGGAATCTTGAAGTACAACACTTCGTTGCAATTAATATTGTTCTTAAAGAGAGAAGAACAAGACAAAAATAAATCTTTACAAGAGATCATTGAATCATTTCAGACAGTTTTACAGGTGGAACGGTTTGAACTTCAACAAGCTGAGAGAGAGTTTGATAACACAGGAGTTACAGAAAAGATGCAGAAGTCTGCAAGATGCTTTTCATTATGTACCTGCTTTCTATGTAGGTATCTATTTAAATGTATTACAGTTTCATAATTCTTTGCCTGTTATATGGTACAGTAAGTTCATAGACTGTTAAATCAAGAGAATCCATGGACTCAAAATGTACATTTTGTGATAATACAGAAGACTATGCATAATTTAGCTCTTTGCTGCGTGAATGTGATGATAAGATTTTGCGTGTGATAGCTATTACTTTTCTTTCTAGCATGCTAGCTTTATTCCAGCATCCAGACTTGCGCAACTCTGTGCTGAGCTGTGTCTCATCTCGGCATACTTGTCCTGGTTTAGTTAAAAAACAAGTTTCCTTTTAGTGAATTTGCCTGTCAGCTAAAGCCTTCATATCAGCTGCAGTTTCCTGGAAAACCAGATACATATTTTGGTAAACATAGCAATGGAATGCAAAGTTATGATAACAACTGATGCATATCTCGCGAGAGGGGCAACGAGAAACAGGTGACCAAGGAACTGACCAACGGTGTATAACATCCCATTCACGTGAATATTTCATAAAAAAGTGGGAGATCACGAGGATCACGTCTTTTTTTCCTTCTTTTCCTTTTTCCTTATAGCCGACATCAGAAGAGGACCTTGCTAGTTGTCCCTGCGAACTGAGGCCTAGTGAGAGACTGAATCCAACAGAGTCCAATCCAGGACTTTGGGTGCCGACTCTGCAGTTGCTGAGACTTTCAAGATTGGTTTTGTATATTTTGTATTATTTTCTCTATTCTTATTAGTAGCATTAGTAAAACATCTTTAATTTTTCCAACTCTCTTCTCTCTGTCCTTCTTTTCCTCCCGATCACCTGTCCTTAGTGGGAAGGGGGGAGAGGGAGGGGAGAAAGGGGGAAGTGGGGGGAGGAGAGTAGGTTAACAATACCTCTCCCAGAGTTTTATTGTCATCCCGCAATCTAAACCCTCAACAGATAATTGGTGCCCAACATGGGGCAAGAGAAAGGGGTAAATTTGGAGATTTTTGGCTTTTCTACTGCTCTGACATACCTTTCAATTTTCTTGGCATGGTGCTAACTCAGAGAGTTGTGAGACTCGCGAGTCTGTGTGCTTCAGACATTATCTAGTGGTATTAAGGCAGAGTGAATTACACTGGTTTAAAAACGTTGTGGAATAAGATATATCAGTTATTTTCTACATTGTGTTCGGTGATACCATACTTGTGCTGGGCATTCTTTCTGAATCGAAGTATTAATTATATAACAACAAGAAACTGGACGATAGTTATGATGATACTGTGTGGTTTGGCACTGGTTTATTTCATTATACCGCAACCGCTAATGAATTTCTACTCGTTTCTGCTTTACCTTGAAAAACCTCCAGGAGAGATAAAGCAAAAAACAGCTATGTGTTTGCTAATTGGTCAAGCGAATCTTTAGAAATGCTGACTAACAATACTTTTGCTTTCTTGCTAGGAGAGTTTACAAATGTTTTAGAGAGCTTTGAATATCCTTGGAGCTTTGATAGAACTGTGATGGTGTTATTTGGTTTGCTGAATGTGTGTCAGTTTGTGTTACTGTTAAGAGAAATGAGGTTCAATAGGAGTTTTGCGTCTCTTTTTAGTCCTGAGATATGCGGTGTGTCTTCGGAAGCTTTAGCAAAAAACACTCCTAGCCACTGGAGAAAAAACAAAACAGTGAAAGCTGCTGCTGCAGCCACTGCTCCCCCCCATCACAGACACTGCTGCTTCGCAGGCCCAAGCTCCATCTCATCCGCATAGCTCCTCTGCCAAGATCGCTGCAGATAATGTTACTTCTCCAGCCTCAAAGCCTAACAAGGCAGCCCCTCCTTCCTCACACACTGGGCACTGTTGCTGCTGTAACCATAACAATCACTATGATTATGCCCATGCCAGTGACAGTCATTCATACTCTGGAAATGAATCAGATGATGGTGAGCCCATATCAGCATCAGTTGCCAGTTGTAAGAAAGTCACTAGAAAGACTCCTTGTGCAGCAGGTGATGGCACAGGGGCCACAGGGCCAACATCAACCCAAGGGGCATCACCAGCGCAGGGAGGAGATGAAGTGACCACCACTTGGTCCTTTTCTCCAGGTGAGCTTAGAGATCTGCGAAAGACTTCAGTCATCGTGAAAGCGAGAATATTGTAACCTGGCTGCTCCGATGCTGGGATAATGCGGAAGAAACAATTGAATTGGAAGGTGGTGAAGCTAGGCAGCTGGGATGTCTGTCAAAAGATTCCACCATTGATAGGGCAATTTCAAGAGAGCCTAACGCCACTACCCTCTGGACCCGACTCCTGGCAGCTATGAAAGTAAGATTTCCCTACAAGGAAGATTGTATATGCACATTAGGGAAATGGAACACTATGGAGGGAGGTATCCAGTTCCTGAGAGAATTAGCTGTGTGAGAGATCATCTCTTTTGGACCAAAGATGGGACAGACCCAGATAGAATTATTTGTACAAGACCTCTGTGGCGCAGATTTGTACAAAGTGCACCACCTGCATATGCTAAGTCATTGGCAGCAATGCTCTGGTCAGCTGAAGGTAATCAAAGGATTTCTCATGTGATTGAGTAGCTCTGGGACTTTGGGAACAACCTTGCTGGTTCTCTATGGGCTTGTGTCTCTGCTGTGGAGAAATTGTGTGAAAAATTTGATGACCGGTTTGAAAAGCTGTTGCAAGAGATCAAAGAACTCAGAGAAGACAGGTGCCATTAATGACTTGTATGAACCTATGTTTCAACTATTAGGAGAAGGACTTTTCAATCTCAAGAGAGAAGACAGAGGCAGTCCACAAAAAGAGGTTCACTGTGGTTCTTCCTACGTGAGCAGGGAGAAAACATGAGTAGGTGGCATAGAAGGCCTACCTCAGAAATTCAAGAACGAGTACATCAGTTAAAAGGAAAAACTCCTAGGAAAATGGCTGCTCCAGTTTACAAAAAGGGGCAGAAAAGATTCTGATGCTCTTGAAGGGACCTCTAATTCACACCCAGAGACTGTGCAAAACAGGAATTAGAGGTGCCCTGCCTCCAACCAGGTGGAAGAAAGGGATAACAGAGTCTATTGAACTGTACAAATACGCTGGCCTGGTATAACACACCCCCAGGAGTACAAAGCTTTAGTGGACATTAGTTCTCAGTGCACAATAATTCCTTCTAATTATAAAGGAACGCAATCCATCAATATTGTTGGAGTGACTGAGGGATCCCAGGAACTGACTGTTGTAGAGGCTGAAATGAGCCTAAACTGGAAAAACTGGCAAAAGCATCCCATTGTGACTGGTCCAGATGCTCCGTGCATCCTTGGTATAGACTACCTCAGGAGAGGGTATTTTAAGGACTCAAAAAGGTATAGGTGGGCATTTGGTATAGCAGCTGTGGACACTGAGAAAATTGAACAGCTGTCTGATTTGCCTGGTCTTTCAGATGACCCTTCTGTTGTAGGACTGCTGATGGTTGACGATCAGCAGGTGCCAATTGCTACCACGACGGTGCATTGCAGGCAGTATCGCACCAATCGAGATTCCTATCCAGAGGTTGATACATCAATTGGAAAGCCAGGGTGTGATCAGTAAGACTCGCTCATCTTTTAACAGCCCAATTTGGCCAGTGCGTAAATCTAGTGATGAGTGGAGACTAACTGTAGACTGTCGTGGCCTGAATGAAGTTACGCCACCACTGAGTGCTTCTGTGCCTGACATGCTAGAACTGCAATTTGAACTGGAGTCAAAGGCAGCTAAATGGTATGCTACAATTGACATTGCTAATGCATTTTTCTCTATTCCTGTAGCAGCAGAGTGCAGGCCGCAGTTTGCTTTCACCTGGAGGGGCATCCAGTATACATGGAATTGCTTGCCCCAGGGGTGGAAACACAGTCCTACCATCTGCCATGGTCTGATCCAGAACACGCTGGAACAAGGTAAAGCTCCAGAACACTTGCAATATATTGATGACATCATTGCATGGGGCAACACAGCGAAAGAAGTCTTCGAGAAAGGTGAGAGAATAATTCAGATTCTTTTGGATGCTGGTTTTGCCATAAAACGAAGCAAGGTCAAGGGACCTGCACGAGAGATCCAGTTTTTAGGAATAAAATGGCAAGATGGCCGTCGTCAGATCCCAATGGATGTGATCAACAAAATTGCAGCAATGTCTCCACCTACTAATAAAAAGGAGACACAGACTTTCCTGGGCATTGTAGGTTTTTGGAGAATGCATATTCCTGACTACAGTCACATTGTGAGCCCTCCAATTTGAGTGGGGCCAGGAAAAACTACAAGCCTTTGAACAAATTAAGTGTGAGATAACTCATGCGGTGGCCCTTGGACCAGTTCGGACTGGACTAGATGTTAAAAATGTGCTCTACACCGCAGCCGGAGATAATGGTCCTACCTGGAACCTCTGGCAGAAAGCACCAGGAGAAACACGAGGCCGACCCTTAAGTTTTTGGAGTCGAGGATACAAAGGATCTGAGGCCAGCTATACTCCAACTGGAAAAGAGATACTAGCAGCATATGAAGGAGTTCGAGCTGCTTCAGAAGTTATCGGTACTGAAGCACAACTCCTAGCAATTCAACTGCCGGTGCTGAGCTGGATGTTCAAAGGGACGGTTCCGTCTACACATCATGCAACCGAAGTTACATGGAGTAAATGGATTGCACTGATCACGCAACGAGCTTGAACTGGAAATCCCAATCGCCCAGGGATCTTAGAAGTGATTACAGACTGGCCAGAAAGCAAAGACTTTGGGATGTCTCCAGATGAGGAGGAAGTAACATGTGCTGGAGAAGCACCACCATATAATACACTTTCAGAGACTGATAAGCAGTATGCACTGTTCACAGATGGATCCTGTCGTCTTGTAGGAAAACATCGAAGGTGGAAAGCTGCTATGTGGAGTCCCACACGACAAGTTACAGAAGCCACTGAAGGACAAGGTGAATCTAGTCAATTTGCAGAAGTGAAAGCCATCCAGCTGGCTTTGGACATTGCTGAACGAGAGAAGTGGCCAGTACTTCATCTCTATACTGACTCATGGATGGTAGCAAATGCCTTGTGGGGGTGGCTACAGCAATGGAAGAAAAGCAACTGGCAGCGCAGAGGTAAACCCATTTGGACTGCCACACTGTGGCAAGACATTGCTGCTCAGCTAGAGAGCCTGCCTGCCAAAGTTCGTCATGTAGATGCTCATGTGCCTAAAGTCGAGCCACTGAGGAACATCTAAACAACCAACAAGCAGATCAAACTGCCAAGATTCAAGTAACTGAGGTGGACTTGGACTGGCAACGTAAAGGTGAACTTTTCTTAGCTCGATGGGCCCATGATGCTTCAGGGCATCAAGGTAGAGATGCAACACAGAAATGGGAGCGTGATGGTGGGGTGGACTTAACTATGGACACTATTTCACAGGTTATTCATGAATGTGAAACTTGTGCTGAAATCAAACAAGTGAAACGGTTAAAGCCTGTATGGTATGGGAGGTGATGGTTAAAGTATAAGTATGGAGAAGCTTGGCAGATTGATTATATTACACTTCCACAAACACGTCAAGGTAAGCGTTATGTACTTACAATGGTGGAAGCAGCCACTGGATGGTTGGAAACATATGCCGTACCTCATGCTACAGCCCAAAATACTATCTTGGGCCTTGAAAAGCAAGTCTTTTGGTGTCATGGTACGCCAGAAAGAATTGAATCAGACAATGGTACTCATTTCAAAAACAGTATTATAGACAATTGGGCCAAAGAACATGGTATTGAGTGGGTATATCAGATTCCATATCATGCACCAGCCTCTAGGAAAATTGAAAGGTACAATGGTTTGTTAAAAACTACACTAAAGGCACTTCTTGGTGGTGGAACCTTTAAAAACTGGGATTCACATTTAGCAAAAGCCACTTGGTTGGTCAACACTAGAGGATAAACCAATCGAGCCGGGCCTGCTCAATCAGAAATTCTTCGTACTCTGGAAGGAGAGAAAGTCCCTGTAGTACACATTAAAAATATGTTAGGAAAGGCAGTCTGGGTTACTCCTGCCTCAGGCAAAGGCAAGCCCATTCGTGGGATTGTTTTTGCCCAGGGACCTGGCAGCACCTGGTGGGTGATGCTTAAGGATGGAGAAGTTCGGTGTGTACCTCAAGGGGATTTGATTTTAGGTGAAAATATGCAATGCTGAACTGTATGATGTGAATTACCGCACTAACAATGTTTAATAAGTGTCTTTCAGATCAAGACAATGGTGATGAAACCAGAGCTACCTTCTTCGAGTGGCGCCTGACAAGTTTTTCGAAGTTGATGTCTTTAACCCACAAACAGTGGTCATGAGATGCACTTGTACCATCTTTCCTTCCCTGGGAGACTTTTGTGACAAAATGAGCTTAATGAACTTTTCAAAGGATGTTTCACTGATTAAGATTAATTACTCCTGTGTATATATGTACATTTGCGTGTATATATATATATATATATATATATAGTAGTAGTGATTCATTAGATTGTATTGATAGATTGTATTAATGAGGTTTAAGTATTTCCGTGAATGGCATATTATAAGGGGTAGAATGTCCTGGTTTTGTTAAAAACAAGTTTCTCTTTTAGTGAATTTGCCTGTCCCCTAAAGCCTTCATATTAGCTGCATTTTCCTGGAGAACCAGATACATGTTTTGGTAAACATAGCCATGGAATGCAAAGTTATTGATAAGCATGGATGGACATCTCGTGAGAGGGGCAACGAGAAACTGGTGACCAAGAAACTGACCAACTGTGTATAACATTCCATTCATGTGAATACTTCATATAGAAGTGGGAGATCATGAGGATCTCGTCCCTTTCCCTTTTTGCCTTTTTTGTCCCTTCTACTTATGGCTGACATTAGGAGAGGACCTTGCTAGTTGTCCCTGCAAACTGAGGCCTAGTGAGACTGAATCCAGCTCCGGTTGGCTGCAGAGTCCAATCCAGGACTTTGGGTGCTGGCTCTGCAGTTGCTGAGACTTTCAAGATTGGTTTTGTATATTTTGTATTATTTTCTCTATTCTTATTAGTAACATTAGTAAAACATTTTTAATTTTTTCCAACTCTTCTCTCTCTGTCCTTCTTTTCCTCCCGATCACCTGTCCTTAGTGGGAAGGGGGGAGGAGGAGGGGCAAAAGGGGGAAGTCGGGGGAGGAGAGGAGGTTAACAATACATCTGCCAGGGTTTTATTGTCACCCCGCAGTCTAAACCCTCGACACTGGGGAACTAGATACATGTTTTGGTAAACATAGCAATAGAATACGAGGTTATTGATAAGGACAGATTCACATCTGGCGAGAGGGGCAACGAGAAACAGGTGACCAAGAAACTGACTGTCGAGGGTTAAGATTGTGGGGATTGGGAAAGTGTCCGGAGAATAGAATCTTTAAGTATAACACTTTGTTGTTTCTAAAGTGAGAAAAGCAGGACAAAAATAAAACTCTACAAGAGATCATTGAATCATTTCAGACAGTTTTACAGGCAGAATGGTTTAAACTTCAACAAGCTGAGAGAGAATTAACTGATAACACACAAGTCATAGAAAACTTGCTGAACTCTGCGAGATACTGTTCCTTATTAACCTGTTTTTTTGTAGGTATCTGTTTAAGCACATTACAGTTTAAATAAGTGTCTGTTACATGGTACAGTAAGTTCACAGACTGCTAAATCATGAGAATCCATTGACTCAATATGTGCATTTTGTGATTATACAGAAGACCCTGAGTTCTTTACTGCGTGAATGTGATGATAAGATTTTGTGTGTGACAGTTGTTACTTTTCTTTCTAGCATGCTAGCTTTATTCCAATATCCAGACTTGCACAACTCTGTGATAGGCTCTGTCTCATCTCTATGTGCTAGATTTGGCTCTTTTGTATGCACACCAAGTGAAGAGCATATTTTTAACATCTTGTCCTGCCTGGACTGGCCCAAGAGCCACAGCATGGACTGTCTCCCACTTAATTTGTTCAAAGGCTTGCTGTTGCTCAGGGTCCCACTCAAAATCATTCTTCTTCCAGGTCACTTGATAAAGAGTGCTAACGATCTGACCGTAGTCTGGAATTTGCATTATCCAAAAACCCATAACCCCCAAGGAAGTCTGTCTATCCTTTTTGTTAGTTGGTGGAGACATAGCTGTTGATCACATCCATTTGGATCTGATGACGTCAATCTTGCCATCTTACTCCTAAAAACTGGATCTCCCATCCAGATCATTGACCTTACTTTGCTTTATAGCAAAACTGGTTTTCAGAAAAATTTGGATCATTCTTTCCCCTTTCTCAAAAAATTCTTCTGCTGTGTTGCCCCACACGATGACATTGTCAATGTATTGCAGGTGTTCCAGAGCTTTGCCCTGTTCCAGTGCAGTCTGGATCAGTCCATGACAAATGGTAGGGCTGTGCTTCTACTCCTGGAGCAGTTGATTCCAGGTGTCCTGGACGCCCCTCCAACTGAAAGCAAACTGGCCTGCACTCTGCTGCCAAAGGAATAGAGAAAAATGCATTAGCAATGTCAATTGTGGCATACCACTTGGTTGCCTTTGACTCCAGTTCATATTGCAGCTCTAGCACAGCAGCACTTAATGGTGGCGTGAATTAATTCAGGCCATGATAGTCTACCGTTAGTCTCCACTCTCCATTGGACTTTTGCACTGGCCATATGAGACTGTTGAAGACTGTGTGAGTCTTACTGATCACTCCTTGGCTCTCTAGTTAACAAATCCACTTATGGATGGGAATCAGAGAGTCTTGGTTAGTGTGATACTGGCACTGGTGCACCATCATGGTAGCAATTGGCACCTGCTGTTCTTTGACCCTCAGCAATCCTACAAGACAAGGGTCTTCCGAGAGACAGGGCAAGGTAGATAGCTGTTTCATGTCCTGTCTCCACGGCTGCTATTCCAAAGGCCCACCGGTACCCTTTTGGGTCCTTAAAATATCCTCTTCTGAGGTAGTCTATACCAAGAATACACGGAGCAACTGAACCAGTCACAATGGAGTGTTTTTGCCAGTCCTTCCCAGTTAGACTCACTTCAGCCTCCAGTACAGTCACCTGTTGGCATCCTCCAGTCACTCCAGAAATACTGATGGGTTCTGTCCCTTCATTGGTTGATGGAATTAGAGTACATTGGGTCCTGGTGTTCACTTGAGCCTTGTACTCTTGTGAGTCTGACGTTCCAGGACATTGAATCCACACAGCTTGTCCCTCTCCTCCACCTGGCTGGAGGCAGGGCCCCTCTAGTCCTGGTCATGGTACTCACTGCTTCCTTTTTGCAAGAATGAATCAGAAGCCCCTTCAAGAGGTTCAGAAGTAAGATCAGCCCTTCTACTCTGGGGGACTGCCCACTGGAAACTGGAGTAGCATTTTTCCTGGCAGAATCCCTTCTTGTGGTTGTCTTTCCTTGCAACTCATGTACACGTGCCTCTAGGACTGAGGTAGGTTTTCCATCCCATCTCCTCATGACTTCTCCATGGTCACACGGGAAAAGTTCTGAGGAGAAGTCTGTGGTGGCATTCGTGCAAGCAAGTGGAGCAACCGTGAGAGATTTAAATGGTTCTAAGGAGCACAAGCGATCAGGGCAAGCAAACAGGGGTGTGGGGGTTTGCAGTCAGGGCATGCAGGAAGTGCGCTGCAGGCTACTTGTAGGTCCACAACCCAAGGTAGTACTTGTGCTCTAGGTCTCTGCCATAATGGTGTGCACTCGCCTCAGAGTTAAAAACAGTGCGCTTGCAGGGAAAGCCCCTGAGATGTCTCATGCTTCCACCCAGACAGAACCAGTAAGGAAGGAGACTTCAGTACAGGTGGTATGTTGCAATGAGTACCCAGACCCTATTCCTGGAGAAAAGGTAAATACCTGCACAAGGTGTGCACAGGCTGATGATCTGCTATGTCAGGTGGTTGAGTTGCAACAAACAGTTAAAAGGCTGTGCAGTATTAGAGGAGGTGAGATGGTGATAGATAGGTGGTTACAGAACCATGCTCCTGTAGCAGACATCACTGAGAATGTAGTGGACATCACTGAGAATGAGGCACCTTGGACCCTGGTGACCCACTAAAGCAGGGCTCCATCTCAGTCTCCACCCTCCAGCATCACAACTGAAAACAGATATGAAGCTTTAACAGCTATAGGCATCAATGAGCAAGGTCTGCAAGAAGAAACTGTACCGGTAGCACACAGTGGATACCATAAAAAGAAACTAAGAGTGTTTGTGGTGGGTGACTCTGTTAAAGGGCACTGAAGCGCACATCTGCCATCCTGACCGGGAGTCACAAGAGGTATACTGCCTTCTGGGAGCTAAGATCCAAGATGTTGCTGAGAGGGTTCCACAACTTGTCAAGAGCACAGACTGCTATCCACTGCTGCTCTTTCATGGGGGGACAAATGACACTGCAAGCCAGAGCCTGGGCAGAATCAAGGAAGACTATAAAGCCCTAGGGGCACAAGTGAAAAATATTGGTGCCCAAGTTACCTTTTCCTCCATTCTGTAGTTGGATGAAAGGGGGTAGCCAGAAATAAATGCATAATGCACATTAACTCCTGGCTTTGAGGCTGGTGCCCTTGTGAGGGTTTTGACTTTTATGACAATGGGACATTCTTTTATGACTATAACCTGTTAGGGAGGGATGGAATCCATCTGTCTGAAAGAGGCAAGGGAATCTTAGGCAGTAAGCTGGCCAACTTGGTGAGGAGGGCTTTAAACTGAAGAGCTTGCGGAGTGGGGTCCTAAGTGGTAATGCTCATGCCATCACATCCAACTAGGGAACAAGCCAGGCCAACCACAGCAGCAACAAATATTCCTTAGCGGCCTCCCAAGATGAGAACCAGAAGACTCAAGGGTATGTACGGCTATGGTGGATCCTTCTGAACCCCTCATGGGACTGCAGCCTATTAATCTAGATGTAAAAATTCATATAATAACTCCAGACAATGCTGTATGGTTCTGTACCCTGACTTCTCCTCTTATTTTACATCCTTTGCTAATATCAGATTTTCGAGTTCTTTTATTTGGGGTATCTACGATGAATACCTGTACCTTATCTCAAGGAGACAGCATTGGAACAGTGTTATTGATGTTGAGAACAAGACATATTGTATTGAAGTTCAATTTGAAAAAGTACAAGCCAGATGTCTCCAAACTGTGTGGATAATCACCTCATGTCAGGTTATCAGACCCAGAGTAACATTAGCTGCAGAAGCTGGAACAACATATATGTATTACTGGAAGGTGATGACACCCCTGTTTTCTTCACCTACCACAGGTTGGCTCATCGTGCTTTGCTATCTTGTACTAAAAGCATATGCCCTGGATATGTTTCTGCAAGACCAATATGTAAATACTTAGATTTGGTTGGTCTCTACTGTAAATAACTCATCTGCCTTTTATATTAAGGGAAGACTAATGGCTGCAGATATTTTAAAAATGTGTTTTATTAGCATGTCAACCCTGGTAGCTGTATTACAGAATTATACTATGCTAAGGGATTTTGATATTAATGTTTCTTATTGCTGTTTTTTCTGAGTAGGTAATGGTTGTAAAAGCTGCTTCAATTTTGAAGGCATGTGCTGCTTTAGCATAGCTGATAAACTAGCCAGAATAGAAGATGACATATAACATATTCGGTACTAATGCATCAAGGGAAACAATCTAGTGATAATGCCTGGCTGAATGACTTGTTTAATTCCTTGACAAGAGAAATGGAACACCTGATTTAAAGCATTATTGTATGCGGTGATGAGAACAACGCATACAGACACGCATATGGATCAGAGTAATAATCAATTCTAGAGGCTGAATAATAGTTTTACAGAAACAATTGGGCAAAAAAACCCACATTCCAAGTATATCAATCTGTTTGCTTTCTCATCATATTGTCCTACAATAGCCACAGGTTGCCTCTGTGTTGTAGCTATAAATAGACAAATCTGCAAGTGTAATCAAATGCAGTCAGCCTGTAAGGTGGTCATAAACTTGTTCATCAAAGTCTCTAACCCCATTTTGGGTTTTGTATTTACTGGACATTGTTTTTCCTTAACGGCTCAAAGTCCTCTTTCAGTTCTGTCTCAGTGTAGTATTGGTTTTATCAATACTTCAGCTGCCAATACTAGTGGAAATACAGCATCCAAAATTTCCTTGGAGATTTCTTGCTTGCAGCAAGCAGATCTGTACCTTCCAAGCACCTTCTTATGGGACATGCAACTAAACAGAATTGTCAGAACATTTCTTCTCTTCAACATTTCTTCTCAGAAAACATTATTTGAGCTTACAGTTTACTTAACAAATCTTGACCCAAGAGAGGTATAGGGCTTTCTGGCAAACACACAAATACATCTGTTAAAACTTTGTTCCAAAATTGGCATTCCATTGGATTTTAAAAATGGCCTTTCTTTTTTTTCCCATGACCCCAAGAACTAGCACGGTAAATTTTCTAAGAAGTCCTTTGCAACTAGTTAACACAGAATCACACAGAATGTTAGGGATTGGAAGGGACCTCGAAAGATCATCTAGTCCAATCCCCCTGCCGGAGCAGGAACACCTATTTGAGGTTACACAGGAAGGCGTCCAGGCAGGTTTAGAATGCCTCCAGAGTAGGAGACTCCACAACCCTCCTGGGCAGCCTATTCCAGTGTTCTGTTACCCTCACTGGGAAGAAGTTTCTTCTCAAATTTAAGTGGAACCTCTTGTGTTCCAGTTTGAACCACTTACCCCTTGTCCTACCGCTGGATGTCACAGAGAAGAGCCTGGCTCCATCCTTGTGACACTCACCCTTTATATATTTGTAAACATTAATAAGGTCACCCCTCAGTCTCCTCTTCTCCAAGCTGAAGAGACCCAGCTCCCTCAGCCTTTCCTCATAAGGGAGATGCTCCACTCCCTTGATCATTTTGTTGCCCTGCACTAGACTCTCTCCAGCAGTCCCCTGTCCTTCTTGAACTGAGGGGCCCAAAACTGGACACAGTATTCCAGACGGGGTCTCACCAGGGCAGAGTAGAGGGGAAGGAGAACCTCTCTGGACCTATTAACCACTCCCCTTCTAATACACCCCAGGATGCCATTGGCCTTCCTGGCCACAAGGGCACAGTGCTGGCTCATGGTCATCCTGCTGTCCACCAGGACGCCCAGGTCCCTTTCCCCTACACTGCTCTCTAATATGTAATTTCCCAACCTATACTGGAACCTGGGGTTGTTCCTGCCCAGATGCAGGACTCTACACTTTCCCTTGCTAAATTTCACCAGGTTATTCCCCGCCCAACTCTCCAGCCTGTCCAGGTCCCACTGGATGGCAGCACAGCCTTCTCGCGTGTCAGCCACTCCTCCCAGCTTAGTGTCATCAGCAAACTTGCTGATAGTACACTCAATTCCCTCGTGCAAATCGTTAATGAATATATTGAATAATATTGGCCCCAGTACTGACCCCTGAGGCACTCCACTAGATACTGGCCTCCAACTAGACTCCGCACCATTGACCACCACTCTCTGGCTTCTCTCCTTAAGCCAGTTTGCAACCCACCTCACTACTCTATTGTCCAGACCACACCTCCTCAATTTAGCTGTGAGGATGCTATGGGAGACTGTGTCAAAGGCTTTACTGAAGTCAAGGTAGACCACATCCACCGCCCTGCCATCATCCATCCACCTTGTTACATTCTCATAAAAGGCTATGAGGTTGGTCAAGCATGACTTACCCTTGGTAAAGCCATGCTGACTGCCCCTAATGACCCTCTTATCCCTGATATGCCTTGAGATGACATCAAGGACAAGCTGTTCCATTACTTTCCCAGGGACAGAGGTGAGGCTGACCGGTCTATAATTACCCGGGTCCTCCTTCTTGCCCTTTTTGAAGACTGGAGTGACATTTGCTTTCCTCCAATCCTCGGGCACCTCTCCCGTTTCCCAAGACTTGGCAAAGATGATGGAGAGCGGTCCAGCAATGACTTCAGCCAGCTCCCTCAGTACCCGCAGATGCATCCCATCTGGACCCATGGATTTATGGATGTCCAGACTATTTAATAGCTCCCTAACCCAGTCCTCATCGACTAAAGCAAACTCCTCCACTGACCTGGCTTCACCTGGGGTCTCAGGGGTACAGGGCTCCCCAGGACAGCCTCCAGTAGAGTAGACAGAGAGAAAGAAGGCATTCAGTAATTCTGCCTTCTCTGTGTCTTCTGTCACCAGGGCACCCACCTCATTCATCAGTGGGCCTACATTGCCTCTGGTGTTAGTTTTATCTGTCACGTATTTGAAAAAACTCTTCCTGTTGTCCTTGACCCCTCTCACCAGGTGGAATTCTAAGGAGGCCTTAGCTTTCCTAGTTACCTCCCTACACCCTCTGACAACAGCCTTATATTCTCCCCAAGTGGCCAGCCCCTCCTTCCACGATCTGTAAACTCTTCTCTTCCACTTGAGCTTACCCAGCAGCTCCCTGTTTAACCACGCAGGTCTACTGGCTCCCTTCCTTGACTTCGTATGTGTCGGGATGCTCTGATCTTGTGCCCGGTAGAAACAGTCCCTGAACGCTAACCAACTGTCTTGGTCCCCTTTACTTTCAAGCAGCCTTGCCCATGGGATTTCCCTTAGCGATTGCCTGAAAAGGCCAAAGTTTACCTTTCTGAAATCCAAGGTTGCAGTTCTGCTTGCTATCCTGCTCCTGTCACATGAGATCCTGAATTCCACCATCTCATGGTCGCTGCAACCAAGGCAGCCCTCAACCTTTACCGCTTCAACCAGACCCTCCTTGTTAGTGATGATAAGGTCCAGCAATGCACCTCTTCTTGTTGGCTCCTCCACCCTTTGCATCAGAAAGTTATCATCAAGGCACTGGAGGAACCTCCTAGACTGTGGCTGGCCAGCTGAGTAGTCCTTCCAGCAAACATCAGGGAAGTTAAAATCCCCCACCACAACCAGGGCCTGTGATTGCGAGGCTGCTCTCAGCTGTCTGTAGAAGGCCTCATCAACTTCCTCACCCTGATCTGGTGGTCTGTAGTAGATGCCCACAATAGCGTCACCCTTGCCAGCCTGCCCCTTAACTTTCCCCCACAGACTCTCAACTTGCTCCTCATCCATGCCTGGACAATACTTAATAAATTGTAGTTGCTCTCTCACATAAAGAGCAACTCCACCACCACGCCTGGCTGGTCTGTCTTTCCTGAAAAGGACATAGCCATCCATGACCACATTCCAGTCATGTGTGCTGTCCCACCATGTCTCTGTAATTGTCACCAGATCATAATCTCCTGCCCTAACACAGGTTTCTAACTCCTCCTGCTTATTCCCCATGCTGCCCGCATTGGTGTACAGGCATTTCAGAGAGTGAGTTGAGCACACCGATTTCACCTCAGGGGTATGGGGGGCCTCCCAGCCCTCATGAACTCTAGAGTGATGCCCTACGCATGCAAGCCCAGCTACCACCCCATCCCCCTTCAAATCTAGTTTAAAGCTCCCCAAATGAGCCCTGCTAATTCCTGTCCCAGCATCCTTTTGCCCCTGCGAGATAAACCTTTCCCGTGTATTGCTGTCTGGACTGGTGTCTTGTGAAACCAGCTGTTATCAAAGTACCCAAAGCCCTGCCTGTAGCACCAGTCCTGTAGCCAATTGTTTAGAGACTGGATTTTTCTATTCCCGACCACATCATCACCCAAAACTGGAAGGAGGGCAGAGAAAATCACTCGAGCCCCAAATTCTTTTACCATCTGTCCCAAGGCCTTGAAATCTTTTTTTCATTCCCGTCAGACTGCAGAATGCAGCTTCCTCCCCATCTGTCTGGAAGATCAGCAGTGGGTAGTAGTCTGTCGGGTGCACCAGGTTGGGGAGCATCCTGGTGATGTCCCTGATCTGGGCTCCAGGTAGACTGCACACTTCCCTACGATGAGGGTCAACTCTGCAGATTGGGCCCTCTGTCCCTCTCAGAAGGGCATTGCCTACTACAGTTACCCTTCTTTCTTTCTTATCTGAGGCGGTCTTGAGGTGTGGGGTCAACTGTCTCTTTCGATGTGACCTCAAATGAGCCTTGCACCACATCCTCACATATCTCCTCTTCAAGATCCAGGGCCTCAAACCTATTACAGAGGGGCACCTGGGGAAGCAAAGCAGGTAGGGAGGGGGGTTGCCCACAGCCCCTAACTGGAACTAGCTTCCAACCCTCATCATCTTTTCTGTCCCCTACCTCTGCCTGACAGTGACAGGGCAGGGACTGTCTCAGGTCTTCTCCCTTTGCCCGACAGGGCAAGGGGTTCATCACCTTTTGGGGAATGTGTTGTATTAACTTGTCTGATCCTTCTGAATCTGTTCATAGTATTTTAGACAAACTAAAACAGCACATTAATAAGATTGTCATAGTAGAAGTAGGGTTTGACAAATGGTTTAAAAGCTTGGAAATAGGTGGGTAGTTGTTTGATCTTATTATATAAGGCTTAGCTACGTTATATGTAACTGTAATCATTGTTGTTAATCATCTATTCTATGCTGCAGTGTATTTCAAAGATGATTCAGTGCATTGTAAACAAGGCCTGGTTGGTTCAAAAACAAAAAGGGGGAGGTTTGAGGGATTTTCTTGAAGTTAATGTGTGTATAGATTTCTATTAGATGGAGATTTGTTACTGAACTAGCCAGGTCTAAAGGAATTTCAAGGAAAGCTGAAAACAGGACCTGTTGTGGGAGTGAGGCAGTTCTACAATAACAGAGCCTCAACAAGATGTAAATCAACAGACCTATTAGCAGTGAGACTCGGGCGTGTGGACAGCTCATGAACATAGACAATATCCAATTAGCTAATGCATGCTTGGAGCATGGACATGTGATCAGGAAATAACTGCATATATAAGGAGGTTTGTTTCTGTAATAAAGGGCTTCACTTGAATTCGTATTGGATTGTGTGGAGTCCATGATTTTTCGCCCTTGCAGTGCCCTGCCTCCAACCAGGTGAAGGAAAGGGATAACAGAGTTTATTGGACTGTACAAATACGATGGCCTGGTACAACACACCCCCAGGAGTACAAAGCTTTAGTGGACACTGGTGCTCAGTGCACAATCATTCCTTCTAATTATAAAGGAACTGTCACGGAGGCACCCCGAGGTTAGTTTAAGGGACAAGAGGGTCCAAAACAGCTTTTATTAAACTGGTGAGAAACAGGGTTTTAGCACTCCAAAGGTGACTTAAATACAGGTTCAGATATTAGTTGAGGAAAATTATTAAGGGGCAGCAACTAATACAACAGGAGGTCCACAGTGTCCATACACATGGCTTCACCAAAAACAATGCCGGAGCCACTCCTGAGTCCAGGAAGACTACACATTTGCCTGAACATGGTGTGGGATTATTTTAAAGGGATACACATACTCGTATGGAGTATGGGAAGTGTACACTCGCGATTCGGCAAGGGTAAATTTATAGTACACTCGCAATCCTGTGAGGAGAAATGCACGTGCAAATGTGCACGGAATATTACACGTGCTTATGTGGAAGCACGGGAGGAAAATACACTCGCGATTATGCGAGCATTAATTTATACACGTGCTCGTATTGAGCATGGAAAGTACGTGTGCAAATGTGCACAGAAAGTATAAATACACGTGCAAATGTGCGCAGAAAGTAGATACACTCACAATCCTGTGAGGGTTAATTTTACTTACACACTTGGTGGCAAGGTCAGCAGAGTCTCTGTCCCGGGGAGGGGGGGCCGTGGCTCCTAGCGGCAGTGGCTAAGCTCGTAACTCCAAGAGATCGTGCGCAAGACCACACATCTCGACGAGAGTCCCGTTTTTTATAACCTGATCAGATCTGACTGTGGGCATTACAGAAGCTTCTCTGCACCCCCACCCTGTCTGTGGAGTGCCCCTGAAGCCTCCAAACATCCCCCACACTGGTCGCAGGCGCCTAGCGGCTCTCTGGCACCTCAGCACTCCCTTCTCCTAACGGCCCTGGCCAGGGTGCTCTGGGGCCAAACAAAAGAAGCTGTTAGCCTCAAACAGCAGAGAGAGAGGGAGATGTGTCTACTCCTTCCATATCAAAGGAGGGAGGGGGAGAGAGGGGAGTTTGCATTCTGCCACAGGAACGCAATCCATTAATATTGTTGGAGTGACTGGGGGATCCCAGGAACTGACTGTTGTAGAGGCTGAAATGAGCCTAACTGGAAAAAACTGGCAAAAGCATCCCCTTATGACTGGTCCAGATGCTCCGTGCATCCTTGGCATAGACTACCTCAGGAGAGGGTATTTTAAGGACCCAAAAGGGTATAGGTGGGCATTTGGTATAGCAGCTGTGGACACTGAGAAAATTGAACAGCTGTCTGATTTGCCTGGTCTTTCAGATGACCCTTCTGTTGTAGGACTGCTGATGGTTGATGATCAGCAGGTGCCAATTGCTACCACGACGGTGCATCGCAGGCAATATCGCACCAATCGAGATTCTTTGATTCCTATCCAGAGGTTGATCCGTCAACTGGAAAGCCAGGGTGTGATCAGTAAGACTCGCTCACCTTTTAATGGCCCAATCTGGCCAGTCTAGTGACGAGTGGAGACTAACTGTAGACTATCATGGCCTGAATGAAGTTATGCCACCATTGAGTGCTTCCATGCCTGACATACTAGAAGTGCAATTTGAACTGGAGTCAAAGGCAGCCAAGTGGTATGCTACAATTGACATTGCTAATGCATTTTTCTCTATTCCTTTAGCAGCAGAGTGCAAGCCACAGTTTGCTTTCACCTGGAGGGGCATCCAGTACACGTGGAATCGCTTACCCCAGGGGTGGAAACACAGTCCTACCACCTGCTGTGGACTGATCCAGAACACGCTGGAACAACGTAAAGCTCCAGAACACTTGCAATATATTGATGACATCATCATATGGGGCGACACAGCGAAAGAAGTTTTCGAGAAAGGTGAGAGAATAATTCAGATTCTTTTGGATGCTGGTTTTGCCATAAAATGAAGCAGGGTCAAGGGACCTGCACGAGAGATCCAGTTTTTAGGAATAAAATGGCAAGATGGCCGTCGTCAGATCCCAATGGATGTGATCAACAAAATTGCAGCAATGTCTCCACCTACTAATAAAAAGGAGACACAGACTTTCTTGGGCGTTGTAGGTTTTTGGAGAATGCATATTCCTGACTACAGCCACATTGTGAGCCCTCTCTATCGAGTGACTCGTAAAAAGAAACAGTTTGAGTGGGGCCCAGAACAACGACAAGCCTTTGAACAAATTAAGCGTGAGATAACTCATGTGGTGGCCCTCGGATCAGTTCGGACTGGACTAGCTGTTAAAAATGGGCTCTACACTGCAGCCGGAGATAATGGTCCTATCTGGACCCTCTGGCAGAAAGCACCAGGAGAAACCCGTGGCCGACCCTTAGGTTTTTGGAGTCGAGGATACAAAGGATCTGGGGCCAAGTATACTCCAATGGAAAAAGAGATACTAGCAGCATATGAAGGAGGTCAAGCTGCTTCAGAAGTGATCGGTACTGAAGCACAGCTCCTCCTAGCACCTCGACTACTGTTGCTGAGCTGGATTTTCAAAGGGACAGTTCCCTCTATGCATCATGCAACCGATGCTGCGTGGAGTAAGTGAATTGCATTGATCATGCAACAAACTCTATTTGGAAGTCTCAATCGCCCAGGGATCTTATAAGTGATTACAGATTGGTCGAAAAGTAAAGACTTTGGGATGTCGCCAGATGAAGAGGAAGTAACACGTGCTGAAGAAGCACCACCGTGTGAAGGGGTTTCATTAGAAGGAGATATGTTGTTGAATTAGTCAGGCCCAAAGGAATCTCAAGGCCACTTCGAGAAGCTGAGAACAGAATCTGCTGTGAGAAAGAGGGGCGTTTCTTCATTAACAGGGCCTCAGCATGGCGTGAGTCATCGGACCTATCATCGGTGGGGCTCCAGCGTGTGGACTGCCCATGATACTCATTTAGCGAATCCATGCTTGGAGCGTGGATTCGTGATTAGAGAACAGTTGCGTATATAAGGAGACATGCTTCTGTAATAAATGGCTTTTGCGTGATTCACATTGAATCGGAGTGCTGAGTCCTTTATCGTTCCAACACCACCGTATAATACTTTTCAGAAACTCATAAGCAGTATGCACTGTTCATAGATGGGTCCTGTTGTCTTGTAGGAAAACATAAAAGGTGGAAAGCTGCTGTGTGGAGTCCCACACGACGAGTTACAGAAGCCCCTGAAGGACAAGGTGAATCCAGTCAGTTTGCAGAAGTGAAAGCCATCCAGCTGGCTTTGGACATGGCTGAACTAGAGAAGTGGCCAATACTTTCTCTCTATACTGACTCGTGGGTGGTAGTAAATGCCTTGTGGAGGTGGCTGCAGCAATGGAAGAAAAGTGGCTAGCAGTGCAGAGGCAAACCCATTTGGGCTTCCACACTGTGGCAAGACATTGCTGCCCGGTTAGAGAGCCTGTCTGTAAAAGTTCATCATGTAGATGCTCATGTGCCTAAAAGTCGAGCCACCGAGGAACATCGCAACAACCAACAAGTGGATCAAGCTGCCAAGATTAAAATAGCTGAGGTGGACTTGGACTGGCAACATAAAGGTGAACTTTTCCTATTTCAGTGGGCCCATGATACTTCAGGGCATCAAGGCAGAGATGCAATATATAAATGGTCTCGCGATCGTGGGATGGACTTAACTATGGACACTATTGCACCGAAATCAAACGAGCTAAACGGTTAAAGCCTGTATGGTATGGGGGCGATGGTTAAAGTATAAGTATGGAGAGGCTTGGCAGATTGATTATATTGTACTTCCACAAACACGTCAAGGTAAGCGCTATGTACTTACAATGGTGGAAGCAACCACTGGATGGTTGGAAATGTATGCCGTACCTCATGCTATAGCCCAAAATACTATCTTGGGCCTTGAAAAGCAAGTCCTTTGGCGACATGGTACACCAGAAAGAATTGAATCAGACAGTGGCACTCATTTTAAAAAAAGTATTATAGACAATCGGGCCAAAGAACATGGTATTGAATGGGTATGTCATAGTCCATATCATGCACCAGCCTCTGGGAAAATTGAAAGGCACAATGGTCTGTTAAAAACTACACCAAGGCATTGGGTGGTAGAACCTTTAAAAACTGGGATTCACATTTAGCAAAAGTTACTTGGTTGGTCAACACTAGAGGATCAACTAATCGAGCTGGACCTGCTCAATCAGAAATTCTATGTACTGTAGAAGGAGATAAAGACCCTGTAGTACACATTAAAAATATGTTAGGAAAGGCAGTCTGGTTTACTCCTGCCTCAGACAAAGGCAAGCCCATTTGTGGGACTGTTTTTGCCCAGGGACCTGGCAGCATCTGGTGAGTGATGCTTAAGGATGGAGAAGTTCCTCAAGGGGATTTGATTTTAGGTGAAAATATTCAATACTGGACTGCATGATGTGAATTGCCCTACTAACAGTGTTTAATAAGTGTCTTTCAGATCAAGACAGTGGTGATGACACCAGAGCTAGTTTCTTCGAGTGGCGCCTGACAAGTTTTTCAAAGTTGATGTCTTTGACCCACAAGCAGTGGTCATGAGATGCACTAGATGTACCATTTTTCCTGCCCTGGGAGACTGTTGTGATAAATAAACTTAATGAACTTTTCAGAGGATGGTCCACAGACTAAGAGAATGATGGATTACTTCTGTGTATATATGTACATGTGTGTGTATATATAGTAGTAGTGATTAATTATATTGTATTGAAAAGGTCTAAGTATGTCGTGAATGGCATGGTATAAGGGGTGGAATGTCCTGGTTTTGTTAAAAACAAGTTTCTCTTTTAGTGAATTTGCCTGTCAGCTTTTGGAGTGCTAAAACCCTGTTTCTGACCAGTTTAATAAAAGTGTTTTGGACCCTGTTGTCCCTTAAACTAATCTTGGGGTGCCTCCGTGACAATATGTATAGGCGTTCCTGGGGTTACCATGAATATGTAATGCCTTGCTGTATTTAAACACACCTCATATTGTTAGAAGGCACGCGAGATTAGAGGAAATATTCCTCTTGTGCCCGGTGCTGAATAAACATACCATCTTTATAACCCTGCAGGTTGTAAAGTTTTATGGCCTTATAGGTCGTAAAGTTGTTTCCGCACGTTACACTAGCCTTCCTTGTGTTTGCATCACTGCTCTTGGGGGCTTTGGATGTACACAACAGGGAGTGCACTGTCACTGTGTGCCTGAGCTGTTGTTCTGCTCCCTGCAGTGCCTAGAGCAGGCATGGGGCTGTGGGCTACTGAAAATTCAGGTGGAATTCAAGTGCCTAAATACATGCCATCTCTGGGATGTCAGTGTCTGGGGCACTGGATGGCACCAAGGCTGTGGTCTGTGTACTAAGTGTGGTGGAGCCCCACATCAGGGTGTTAAGTACCACTGCCCGTGCCACTCAGCACCTGTAATGAGCCCCAGCACACCCCAGGGCCCCACTGCTGCTGCTGCTCAGTGCCTCTCCCTCCAGTCCAGGTGGCCCTGAAGGCTGGGGTGAGCAGAAACCACTCCTCTTGTAACACATTACTTCTCCTTGTTGCCTTTTACACAGTCCCAAACTCACAAGCTTTTCACAGTGACCTGAGAATTCTGCCCTTAGGGCTCTCTTGCCCTTGCCCTGGATGTCATGCTCCATCCTTTTGGCCTAACACCAGCCCCTGCCTTTCTGCACTGTTTGGCAGGGACAATCTGCCCTGTTTGAGGTGCCAGGGATGTGGCAGACACTGTTCCATGTCACACATGGTGGCATGCACTGGCCTCACTGAGGCTGGGCCAGGCTGGATAGACTGTATGGCTTGTGTGTTGGCACCCCTGGTGCTGGGTTATATTTATAATGCTTCTGCAAGAGGCTTTGGGTTCACCCATGGACCTGCCAAAAACCTTGTGTCAAAAGCACAAGCTTGACAGATGTCCACAGAAGCAGATTGAGAAGCACTGCCAAAATGCAGTGGCAGAGAAGCATAGAATCCCTGATTGTAACCCAGAGAGATGGAATGGATGGGATGGGGGCTTTGACTGCATGTTTTACTTAGCATGTTGTACAGCACGAAGGAAGTGCTTTACCAACATCTCACATCTATCGATGCCATTGCCTCCATCACCTAACTCTACAGGGAGTCCTGGGGCTGGAAAGGCATCTGGTGGGGATGGGTATGAAGGCACCACAGGGCAGGAAGCTGGATTTGGGATGCCGATGTCACCTCTGCCACCGGTGGGCAGGTGTGGAGCAATGGTACAGGATGGAAGTTTGGATTAGGATAAAGTGGGAAGTGAGCCCAGGGAGCTGAACGAGGGTAATTGGGGGGGTATCCACATGTCCCTGGGGAAGGGAAGTTGTGGTCAGTAGATAGCAATGAGTCCTCCTCTCTGCAGGGGGACCTGTGGGGATAGAAGCTGCTGCAGAGGGGGAGTGAGAGCAGTTTTTTAAAAAAGACAACCACAGCTGACATGATTTTTTTTTTTTTTTTATGTGAGTGGGTGATTTTGCTTGCCTTGCTGGGGCAGCTTGCAGACAAAGCACACCATTACAAGGTGGGCAAAGCTGCATCCTCACAGGATGGAGACTAGATCGGCAGAATCTTTCAGGGTGCATTTGCATGTGAAGACATTTCTGCCCACCCTCTGGGGGAAGCAGAGTTCCTATGAGATGACCTGCGGACATGACCCATGGTAGGATTCAAATTACAGTGATTAGTGACTTGGCAAAAGTATATTATTATATCACAAAATTTAACAAGACTTTAGCAGCAAAACTTACAATGATATTACCTTTTGTGCAGGGTCAGTCAGGATGGAGTTAATTTCCACGCTGCCAGGATATCTGGGTATTCTATACCATATCCGGTCTCTGTCTCTTGGGGGGGTTCTGTTTCGGGGAGGGGGTGAGCCAGGGAGTGGCAGAGCTCCAGCAGGGATCACGTAGTTCCAGCGGGGACCACGTGTCTCTCTCTTGGTATTCAGGATGCAAATGGGGATTGGGGACAAGGGAGGGGGAAAGCAGTGGTGGTTTCAGCGCTGACTGTTACAGTGGTGAGCAGCCAGGTGGGAAAGGCGTATACAGTGGGGGAGGGTGGTCACGCAGCACTGTGTGCCCACCGTCTTTGTAGGTTCCTTTGTCACTGCTGTTACTGTTTGTTTGTCCTCCCTTGTTTTCTCCTTGCTGCCCCATTAAATTGTTTTTTATCCTAACCCATGAGTTTTTGCCTTTTTTTAATTTTTTTTTTTCCTTTTAATTCTCCTCTCCATCCCACTGGAGGCGGGGGAGGAAGTGGCACGTAGTTTTAGCAGCTGCCGGCTGAGGGGGAGGTGGGGCTAACCTACAACAGTCCTTTTTGGCGAGCCAGGCAGGAGAAAGAATAAAAAAGTTTGGGATTAAAAAAACCCAAAAAACAACAAAACCAAACCAAAACAAAAAAATCCAAAAACAAATGTAAGGAACATTTAATGAAGAACTGTTGTTTTTACATAACTGAGGACCTGGCACCTGACCCCAGCAGGGGAGAAGGACCGAGAGACATCAGACTATGAATCCTTAATGTAAAACACAGTCTCTTCCCGGAATATATACTGATACCTGTATACATACTGATACCTGTATTTACAAGTTAATTTAGGGGGAAGGGTATTGTATGTAAACTGAGGCAAGCCTCGGGGTAGTCTGTAAACAATGAAGTACCCAACCAATGGGGAACAGGGGAGGGAAATTGTGGTTGGGATTTTGGGGGGATATAAGCAGGGGTTTTTTGCCCTATTATGTGTGCCTACCTTCAGGTAGAACATCCCGTCTTGCAATATCGTTATTAAAAAGATTGCTTTGCTGAGAGATCCTGCCTGAGCCTATTATATTTGCAAAATAATTGTTTCCTACAACAAACAAAAAAACACCAAAAAAACCCAAAAAACACAGAGCTGACTGGAGTGTGTTAGAGCTCACACTATTAGTTAAGTGGTCATGATGTTTCTTTGTTTGTCCACGTGGCTGTGCCACTTGAATTCCTACATGCCCCGTATGTTCCCTGGAGTGCTGTTGGTAACATCTGACAAAAGGATTTGGTTTATCATAATGCTGTCCTGTATGATATCAACCTATGAGATTGTGATTTCCTTCCTTACACAGCTATATTGGTATTTTTATAAGATATTTTTGATTTTTCCATATCTCAGGTGCCACCTCTCAGAATTGATTAGTAATTGCACCCAGTCTATGGAGAAGACGGAGGGAGGTGAAATCTTCCCTCATCTCTTCACTTCTTTTTTCTCCTCCAGCTTGGGTCCAACAGTTTCTGAGGATTTTGGACACCCTGGGGATACTCAAGATAGCCTGATCTTCCTGTAATGTCTTCTGAATGTGTGCCAGGTCATATACAGGGTTACAAAAGGATATACTGGGAATATCACCCATAGATTTGCCCCAAGGGCGGATGAGCATGGGTGGAATGGTGTGTGGGAAAACATGGGCAGATATCTGGAGAATTTCTCACCTTTGACAGTCTGGAGTTTCACTCCTGAACAACTGCAGGACCTTGGTGAGGTGACAGAATATGTAAAAGGGAGATGCTCTAGTTATTCTAAAGAGGCACAACTTACTGTGCTGTATTGGGCCCTGGCCATTATCTATTAAACACTGCTCAACATCATGCAGTGCCCCCAGGGCAAAGGGGGTGGTAACAAACCCACAGGCACTGCGTCTGCTCCTGCCCTTGTGCCAGATGCTGTGGCTGCTCAGACGCCAGTGACAGGCACTGTGGCTACTCAAAGCCAGGCAACGGGCACTGTGGCTACTCAGACCCATGTGGCAGGTGCTGCAACTGAATCAGAGAACCAACCTGTTGGTCCTCTCCAGAAGAAGAACTACACAAAGAAATCAGTTTGCTTAGTGAGGGAAATTGATGACCCAGGCCCATCACAAGAACAGGAAAAGGAGGAGGAGGCAGAACCAGAGATAGTCACCCAATTGCTATCCCTGGGTGAGTTGCGAGATATGTGAAAGGATTTCAACTGCTGGGATGGTGAACACGTTGTTGCTTGGTTGCTCCGATGCAGGGATAATGGGGCAAGTAGCATGTAATTAGAAGGCAGGGAAGCTAAGCAATTAGGATCCCTGTCTAGGGCATTGACAAGGCGATTGGAAGGAAGACACAAACCCTCAGCCTCTGGAGGTGACTTCTGTCAGGTGTGAAGGAAAGGTATCCCTTCAAGGAAGATGTTACCTGTCACCCAGGCAAGTGGACCACCATGGAGAAAGGTATCCAGTACCTGAGGGAGCTAGCTGTTCTGGAGGTGATTTATAATAACACCAATAATGACGATCCACTCACTGATACCGATGAGATCCAGTGCATGCAACCCATGTGGTGGAGGTTTCTGTGAAGTACACCATCATCCCATGCCAGCTCATTGGCAGTAATGTCATGGAAAGAAGGCGAGGGACAAACGGTGTATCAGTTGGCTGGTCAGCTCCAGCAGTATGAGGGAAGTCTATCCTCCTCCCTACAGGCTTCCATCTTGTCTGTGGAGAAACTGCCCAATGTGCTAGCTGAAAAATTGTCCCAAGAGTTCCAGCATTTTGAAGACAAGTTTCGCTCCCCACCTGCATGGCCTTGGGTTTCAGCTACTCAGAATGAGCGTTTCTCCAATTAAGAGAGAGAATACAGAGGGTATTCAAAATGGGGCACCCTGTGGTTTTTACTGCGCGACAACGTAGAGGACGTGAGGAGGTGGGATGGACAACCTACCTCAGTCCTAGAGGCATGGGTACATGAGTTAAAAGGGGAGACAACCACAAGAGGACATTACGCCAGGAAAAATGCTGCCCCAGTTTCCAGCAGGCAGTTCCCCAGACAGACTAGAAGAGCTGACCTTGCCTCTGACCCTCTTGAAAGGCACTTCTGATTCATTCTTACAAGGAGGAAGCAATGAGTACCATGACTGGGACTAGGGGACGCGGCCTCCAGCCAAGTGGAGGAGAGTGATAACAGAGTTTATTGGACTGTGTGGATTCAGTGGCCTGGAACATCAGAACCACAGGAGTACAGGGCTCTGGTGGACACCGGGGCCCAATGTACTCTGATTCCATCAAACTATGAAGGGATAGAACCCATCAGCATTTCTGGGGTGACTGGGGGATACCAACAGCTAACTGTATGAGATGCTGAGGTGAGCATGACTGGAAAGGACTGGCAAAAGCACCCCATTGTGACTGGCCCAGATGTTCCATGCATTCTTGGTATAGACTACCTCAGAAGAGTGTATTTTAAGAACCTGAAGGGGTACAGGTGGGTTTTTAGCATAGCCTCTGTGGAGACAGAGGACATTAGACAGCTGTCTACCTTGCCTGGCCTCTCTCAGAGGACCCTTCTGTTGTAGGATTGCTGAAGGTTGATGACCAGCGGGTGCCAATTGCTACCATGACAGTGCACTGGCAGCAATATAGCACTGACCGAGATTCTTTGATTCCTGTCCATAACCTGATTCGTCAACTGGAGAGCCAAAGAGTGATCAGTAAGACTCACTCACCCTTTAACAGTCCCATATGGACAGTGAGGAAGCCCAGTGGAGAGTAGAGACTAACAGTGGACTATAGTGGCCTGAATGAAGTCATGCCACCATTGAGTGCTGCTGTGCTGGACATGCTAGAGCTACAATATGGAGTCGAAGGCAGTCAAATGGTATGCTACAATTGACACTGTTAATGCATTTTTCTCTATTCCTCTGGCAGCAGAGTGCAGGCCACAGTTTGCCTTCACCTGGAGAGGCATCCGGTACACCTGGATTCGACTGCCCCAGGGGTGGAAGCACAACTTCACCATTTGCCATGAACTGATCCAGGCTGCACTGGAGCAGGGCAAAGCTCCGGAACACCTGCAGTACATTGATGACATCATCATGTGGGGTGACACAGCAGCAGAGGTTTTTGAGAAAGGTGAGAGGATAATTCAGATTCTCCTGCAAGCTGGTTTTGCTATAAAACAAAGTAAGGTCAAGTGACCTGCATGGGAGATCCAGTTTTTAGGAGTAAGATGGCAGTACGGACGTCATCAAATTCCAATGGATATGGTCAACAAAATAGCTTCTATTTCTGCACCGACTAGTAAAAAGGAAACACAGACTTTCATGGGGGTTGTGGGATTTTGGAAAACGCACATTCCAAAATACAGTCAGATCATAAGCCCTCTCTATCAGGTAACCTGGAAGAAGAATGGCTTTGAGTAGGGCCCTAAGCAGCAGCAGACCTTTGAACAAATTAAGCGGGAGATAGCCCATGCCATGGCTCTTGGGCCAGTTCGGGCAGGACAAAATGTTAAAAATGTGCTCTACACTGCAGCTGGGGAGAATGGCCCCACCTGGAGCCTTTGGCAGAAAGCACCAGAGGAGACTCGAGGTTGACCCCTGGGATTTTGGAGTCGGAGGGATACAGAGGTTCCAAGGCCCGCTACACTCCAACTGAAAAGGAGATGTTAGCAGCATGCAAAGGGGTTCGAGCTGCTTATGAAGTGATTGGCACTGAAGCACAGCTCCTCCTGGCACCTCGATTGCCAGTATAGGGCTGGATGTTCACAGGAAAAGTCTCCTCTACTCATCATGCAACTGACGCCACATGGAGTAAGTGAGTTTCATTGATCACGCAATGGGCTTAAATGGGGAACCTTGATCACCCGGGGATCTTAGAGGTGATCATGGACTGGCCAGAGGGTAAGGATTTTGGAGTATTGCCAGAAGGGAAGGTGACATGTGCTGAAGAGGCCCCATCATATAATAAGCTACTCGAGGATGAGTAGCGTTATGCCTTGTTTACTGATGGGTCATGTCTTATTGTGGGAAAGCATCAGATGTGGAAATCTGCTGTGTGGAGTCTCATGCGGCAAGTTGCAGAGGCCACTAAGGGACAAGGTGAATCGAGTCAGTTTGCAGAGGTAAAAGCAATACAGCTGGCTTTGGGCATTGCTGAATGAGTAAAGTGGCCAGTGCTTTATCTCTATGCTGATTCATGGATGGGGGCAAATGTCCTGTGGAGGTGGTTGCAGCAATGGAAGAGGAACAACTGACAGCGCAGAGGCAAACTCATCTGGGCTGCTGAATTGTGGTGAGATATTGCTGCCCGGCTAGAGAACCTGCCTGTAAAAGTGTACCACATAGACAGCCATGTGCCTAGAAGTCGGTTCACTGAACAACATCAAAACAACCATCAGATGGATTGAGTTGCCAAGATTAAGGTGTCTCAGGTAGATCTGGACTGGCAACACAAAGGTTAATTATTCATAGCTCAGTGGGCCCATGATGCCTCAGGTCATCAGGGAAGAGACACAATATATAGGTAGGCTCATGATTGAGGGGTAGAATGACCATGGACACTATTGTGCAGATTATTCACAATTGTGAAACATGCTCTACAATCAAGCAAGCCAAGCAGTTAAAGCCTATGTGGTTCGGGGGCAATGGCTGAAGTATAAATATGGGGAAGCCTGTGTCACAGAGGCACCCCAAAATCAGTTTTAGGCAGGGAACAAGTTCCAAAACAGACTTTATTCTAGCCGGAAAAGTGCAACCAATCAGCTAACCAGAAACAGGGTTTATACAATTAGTTAGCACTCCGACAACGTAAAATACAGGTTCGGATATCAGTTGAGTAGATTATTGGGGTACAGCAAAATAAGAATAATGAGGATCCATAGCATGCATGCACACACTCACAAGAAACAAAACCAGAGCCCTCTGACTCAAGAGTACCCACAAGAAATAATCACTTGCCTGGGCTAGGTGAGGACTCTCACTTGCCTGGTTAGGCAAAGACTCATTCAAGGATAAACCCAGTAAATAACCACTCACCCAAACAATGAGGTGAGGTACTCTCAGTCCTGGGAAGTCTCCTTAAACAGTGTTCCAGTCTAAGGAGAGGGCTCTAGTTCACAGACCCACTGCTCCGAGAAGACCACTCCAAAAGGGGCCTTTGGTGGGAACCCCATTTTTATAGTCTGGTCAGATCTGGCTGTGGGCATTACAACATAGTCCAGAAGCTTTGCAGCTACTCTGGGCACTTCCTCTGCTAACAACCCTGTCAATTGACTCAGGGTCCCATTAAGGAGCCTGTCAATTGACAGAGAGTCCCACCCCTCCTGTCCCACCAGCTGGTGGAAGTGAAGTCACCCTGCCCCGGAGTAGGGGAGGATGTGACTATCAGCACCTTTGTGCCACCCTAGGTGTGTATGTGGAGGCAGGCACAGTGGGGCACAAAAGGTGCTAAAAGAGCCATCAGCTGCCCCATTGAAGGCTCTGAATCTCAGGGGAATGTGTAACTGCCACAGCCTGGCAGATTGACTGTATTACACTCCCACATACATACACCGCGCCCCATGCCACTGCCCAGAACACCATCCTGGGCCTTGAAAAGCATGTCCTATGGCAATATGGCACCCCAAAGAGAACTGAGTCAGACAACAGAACTCATTTCTGGAACAAACTCATAGACACTTGGGCCAAAGAGCACGGCATTCAGTGGATATATCACAACCCCTACCATGTACCAGCTGCTGGAAAAATCAAACAGTACAATGGACTGTTAAAAACTACACTAAGAGCAATGGGTGGTGGAACTTTTAGAAATTGGGATTCAAATTTGGCGAAAGTCACTTGGTTGGTTAACACCAAGGGATCTACCAATCGAGCTGATCCTGCCCAGTTGAAGCCTCCACACACTGTGGAGGGGGATAAAGTCCCTGTGATGTGAATGAAGAGTATGTTGGGAAAAGCAGTCTGTGTTTTTCCTCCTTGGGGTGTGATTTTTAGTATTGTAATGAGCTTATAATGAGCAAAGTTCAACTAAAGGACACTTTATCTAACAATCTCAAGATATATGTTAAACACGACTCAACTAATTGCACAGGTTCCAGGATATAGCATAATTATTTATCAGTTTATCAATTATTTATCAGCAGTGCTGGCTAAACGGAAGCCTGTTCCAGTGCTTCACAACCCCTTTCTTAAAGAAATTTTTCCTAATATCCAACCTGAACCTCCCCTGGCACAACTTGAGGCCATTTCCTCTCAACCTATCACTTGCTACTTGGGAGAAGAGACCAACACCCTCCATGCTACAACCTCCTTTCAGATAGTTGCAGAGAGCAATAAGGTCTCCCCTCAGCCTCCTTTTCTCCAGACTAAACAGCCCCAGTTCCCTCAGCCGCTCCTCATAAGACATTTTCTCTAGACCCCTCACCAGCTTCATTGCCCTTCTCTGAACTCTCTCTAGCACCTCAATGTCTTTCCTGTAGTGAGGGGCCCAAAATAGAACACAATATTCAAGGTGGGGCCTCACCAGCACTGAATACAGAGGGACAATCACTTCCCTAGTCCTGCTAGCTGCACTATACCTGATACAATCCAGGATGCTGTTGGTCTTTTTGGCCACCTGAGCACACTGCTGGTTCATGTTCAGCTGGCTGTCAATCAACACCCTCAGATCCTTTTCTGACAGGTAGCTTTCCAGACACTCTTCCTCAAACCTGTAGCATTGTATGGGGTTGTTGTGACCCAAGTGCAGGACCCGGCACTTGGCCTTGTTGAACCTCATACAGTCACTCTCAGCCCAATGATCTAGCTGGTCCAGATCCTTCTGTAGAGCCTTCCTATCCTCAACCAGTTCAGCACTCCCACTCAACTTGGTGTCATCTGCAAATTTACTGAGGGTGCACTCAATCCGTTGTCCATATCACTGATAAAGATATAAACAGAACTGGCCCCAACACTGAGCCCTGGGAAACACCACTTGTGATCATCCATTAGCTTCCTGCCTCACTGGGACTAGGGATGCAGCATTGGATGGGCATGGGATATGCAGGGTATGGGGGGATGAGCCCAACTGAGCCTGCATCCAGCTCTACCTCACCTCATCGTGGGCAGAACCTGCTCAGACAAGATCCAGAAGTTGGGAGGAGCCACCAGCCATACAAATCTGGGGTTGGTGATGGGGGAGCATCAAGGACACCACAGGGAAGGCTGTGGAGCTCTGGGGACATCACAGGAAGGCTGGGAAAGGAAAAGCACCTGTCCTGCAGGCAGGGCAGCAGGAGCAGGCACCCCTGGGAGCTACGTCCCTGCTGTCTGCCTCCATGCAATGTGTCAGCCCAGACCTGGCACCAAAGCTTACCTATGGTTGCAATGCAACACTGAGGGAGACTGTGGTCAGGGTGAGGAGAGTGATGCTAAGCCTGCCCATTATCCTCAGGAGTGGAAGCTTGCTGCCAAAATGGCTACTGCCTGGCTTTGTGGGAGGGTGTCCCGGCTCCCGGTCAGTCCCAGGAATGTCTGGGGACCTGGCTGAGGAGCTCCTCCATCCTCACAGCATGATGGTCCATGCTTGACAAGGCTGCAGCCAGAGCTGGGCCAAGGAGAGAGGCAGAGGAGCAGAGCAGGGTGTGTGGTCCTGACCAGGGGGCTGGTGGGAGTGATGACCATGCAGACATAGCAGAGGGGGCAGGAACTACGTGACTTCATTTATAAGTGAAGTTACATCCTTGAAAAATCAGATTTATTCTTCTGTCATCAATGCAGTGTGATGGTGCCAACCAGCCATGGAGTCCCTGGGTGACCTGGGAACTCTCCAGCTCCATCTGCTTAGGTGAGACAACAGCTGGATTGAGACAGATATTGAGCACTGAGACACCGGGCACTGAGATGTTCAGTGTTGAGACATTTGTAAACAGTTGCTAGGAACAGTCATTGCAGAATTGGTCATGTAGGACAGTCTTCTGCATGAAGTTAAGACATGTAAGTTCTGTTTCCCATGTAGCTGAGACAAGCAGTAATGATGGATCATGCCTGCACTGGAGCATGGCCAACAGCCGGACAAGAGCTGAACACGGAGTGTTTCGGGGAGTCTCATCTGACCCTGCTGGAGCTGCTGCAAGAACCCCTGCAACAGACACTCCTTCTCCATCCGGAGAGTGGCTGACTGATCCCCTATATGAGCATTACCCCATGCCAAGATCCCATGATTCTCAGTAGCCCTTCATCCCCTGTGAACTCCCCTGCCAGGGTTCCCAGCCTCATCCTCCTGCTCCCACTGGGCTCTCGAGGCTTTAACTTCATAGACCGTTTGGAGAAGTGGTTTTCAAGGGAAGCGCTGAGGTGGGGACTCACTCATGCTACTGGTGACAGCCACAGCAAGCGTTTGGGGAGGGTGAGGTTGAGAACGAGTCCTGAGGATTCAGGGGTGAGGGTGCAGGATGAGGGTGCAGTGGTGAGAATGAGGATGTGGGGATGAGGATGAGAGTGGAGGGGTGGCTTTTGATCAAAAGCTGAACCACCAGACACCTCAGCCAGTTGGGGCATACACTGGACAGGTTCTGGTCTATGCACTCCTCAGGAGCTGGAAGGCCTGAGAGCAGCCCCAGAGCCCAGCAGGAAAGGAGAGAGAGGAAGACTGGGGAAGGGCAGGTAGGGGCACCCTGCAAGAGGAAGAGAATGGTGGACAAGCCCTGACACTTGCCCAGGGCACTGTGTGCTTGCTACCCCAAAATCCCTGCCCCATCCGACAGCCTCTTCCTCTGGCAGCCCTGCAGCCCCCAGGCAGCACCCACTTGAAGCCCTTTGTGCCTCTCCCTGCACACATGGGTGCCTGCCTGGGGTGCTTATGGGCACCAAAGTTAGGAGATGTGAGTTCGGGATTAAGGAACTTGTGAGTTAGAAGCTTTGTGAGTTGATGAAGTGACGAATTAGTGAGTTCACGTTAGAGGAGTCCATGCAAAGGGCATTGAGCCCTTGTTTGACATGTCTGTTTGTTTTCTTTCCTAATGAGTGTAGTGAGTTTGCATGGCAAGGTTTTACTAGTGAGGAGGCTGTAGGTGTGGCTTCTGTGAGAAGATACCAGAAGCTTCCCTCATGTTCGACACAGCCAGTGCCAGCCAGCTCCAAGATGGACCCTCTGCTGGCCAAAGCTGAGTCGATCAGCAGTGGTGGTAGCACCTCTGTGATAACATTTAAGGGTAAAAACTGCTGGGAGAAAGGAGTGAGAATATGTGAGAAAAACAACCCTGCAGTCAGTGAAGAAGGAGGGGGGGGAGGTGCCCCAGGTGCCAGAGCAGAAATTCCCCTGCAGCCCATGGTGAAGACCATTGTGCTGGGTTAGCTGAAATTAAGGTAATTTTCCATGCAATTAGAATCTTTTCTTCTTAGTAGTGTCATGGATGAGTGATGTAGGGTCCTGTTTGCCACAGAGCAGTGTTTAGATCACTTAAAGTGTGACTTGAAGCAAGCTCTCAGGCGTCAAAGTTTGCATAAATAAATAATTTAATGGAGTAGTACAGCAGCAGGGTTGGCTCGAGCTGGGTGCCTTCGCAGAGGTCCCAGACAAGCATTGAAATCCCTGGGTAATTATACCCTTACAGACTATTTACCTGCCCCTCACACCATGATTCACTCCAATAGCAATATTTGAATCTGGGATCTTTTTGCTTCTTGTTGGATCCTTTCAAGGAGTTCAGAGAGGCTTTTGTATTGTTTAGCTGAAGACGTTGTTTCTAGTCCATAGCCGCTTCGTGTCAGCCTTGAAGGTGTTATTTTGTCTGAATGAATCTTATTTCTTCCCAGCAAAAACTGCAAAACAGGCCTTATCTTGCAGGTGTCCATGATGGTCTGTAGCTTCTTTTGTTTTCATTAAGTAGATACAAGTTTGAGGAATATGAGCAGAACTTTACAACAAACAGCTTAAGATTTCAGCAACCGGCAGACAGTAGTCTGCGGGCTGCATGACTCCTGACTGATCGCTACAGAAGCAACAGAGGAGGGATAAAGGATCTGATATTGTTGCAACAGACACCCAAAGAGGTGAACAGCTGGGGGCGAGAGGAGATGGGGTGGAATATTTTTAAAGAAGAAGAAATACTGCGGTTCCCCCCCATATTCTCTCTAAGAGAGGGGTGAAGTATGAGGAGAGTAACCTCAAAAGACTATTAATCTGGTGCAGAGGCAATGAGTTTCCTGCTGATCTGTTAGGAGTTTTTCAAACAGAGACTTGGGAAAAAGTGGGAACTGTGTTGTGGAAGGCAATTAGTCGCAGTGAAAAAGATATTCTCGGCCTTGTAACCTCCTGGAAACTGATGATTACTACACTGAAGCAATTAAAACCTGAAAAGACTGTTATGAGCATTAGTGACTCAAAACTTAAATTGAACTTTGGGACGATATAGGGCAGAAATTATGGGATAAATTCAGCAATGGAGATAAAGAAGCTAAATCATTAGCAACTACATGGAAGCTTATAATTACCACCTTAAAAGATCTTAAGGCTGAACAGTCTGCTGCTGCCAGAATTTTTGCAGCGTTGCAGCCTGATAAGTATCCTGAAAGTCGCTATGAAGTTTACCCGGTTCGTGTCTTTGATACCCTCCCTATTCCATCCCCTGCTGTAGCTTTGGCACCCCCGATAGCTCAGCAGTCTGGGGCGGGGGGAGGAAAAATGCCGAGCGGGTGGCCTCCTGTACCATTGCTCAACCCTGGTGAGAAAAACAAGTCCAGAGGACTGGAGTCAGACAACTTGCCCAAAGAACCTGTGAAAGCTGAGAATGCTAAGGTCGTCAACAAGTGTACTCTCAGTCCTTTTACCAATTTGTATCTGCCTTTACTGCCTTGTAACCCTCCAACTTCGATGAGAGAGCAGGAGTCACTGCATAAAAAATGCACAAAAGAACTGTGTGACAAATTAGATCAGCTAATAGCGAGTGAATCCAACAGTCGGCAATGCAGTCATGCTGATTGTGACAGGAAAGGGGGTGCTCCTGGGGACTCAGGTAATACGAATAATTATGATGCTAGAAAGTATTGGTGAGAATGTGTACTGTTCCAAACCCCTCTGTTACTAATGATTCTGCAGCACTGTTCAAGTCCACATTATTTGATGACTTGGATGAAGATGAGGGTTTGCAGCATTTTCTTGAAACGTTAAAAGGAAAAGCAGTATGTGTACATGTTGCCCCGAGATCAGATAAAAACCATGAAAGACTCAAGCAAAATTTGACCTATGCAATGTAATTGCTATAGATCATTCAGGATGGAATGATGGGGACTCCTTGAAAGGGGCGGGTATTCCACAACTCTTGGAACAGACACTAATTGACACACCACAATTTACAGGCACTATTAGTTTCTGAAATCCTGAGGCAGTCAACAGACCTTGCATATCAAGCTATGATAGAGGTGCCTGAAACCAACAAAGCAGCCAAATAATTTACAACTGTTATCAGGATCCCAATGAGAATTACATGCAATTTATTGACCATCTTCAAGAGGCCATCAATAAGCAAGTTGAAAACTTAGAAGCTAAGGAAGCGCTGGTGTTGAAATTAGCAATAGAGAACGCTACTGTTTGCTATCAAGGTGTTATCTGCGAGTTTTACAGTACATATTACGTGCTTCTGTGTATTGCCTCTCTGAAAATCAAGCAGTTTGTCAGGAATGTGAGTTAATTGTTTTACTGATTGTTGTTAGAATTGTTTCTTTGTGGTATAAGTACATCGTAAAACTTTCTCCCCACTTTTCCCACTCATGCTGCAAGCAGCCCTGTGCTTTCCCCGCCCCCCCTCCCTCTTCTCATGGTTTTTACTTTCGAGATGGGGTCAGGAATGACTGTTTTCAGTCGTGTTCCTAAGAAATTGGTATTGGGAGGTGTTTTAAAACATAGGAAAGCACTTGGAAATATGAGGAAGGAAGATCTTGTGAAATATTGTAATTAATGGTGGCTGTGGTATAAGTTAAATTATTGGGAAAAGTGTCCAGAGAACAGAATCTTGAAGTATAACACCTTGTTGCAATTAATGTTGTTTTTAAGGTGAGAAGAGCAGGACAAAATAAATCTCTACAAGAGATCATTAAACCATTTCAGACAGTTTTACAGGCAGAACGGTTTGAACTTGAACAAGCTGAGAATTAACTGACAACGCACAGGTCAGAAAACTTGAAGTCTGCAAGATGCTTTCCTTATTAACCTGTTTTCTTTGTAGGTATCTGTTTAAGCATATTACAGTTTAATAGGTCTTTGTCTGTTACATGGTACAGTAAGTTTATAGTCCATGAGAATTCATGGACTCAAAATGTGCATTTTGTGATATTACAGAAGATCATGAGTAATTTAGTTCTTTACTGTGTGAATGTGATGGTAAAATTTTGTGTGTAGTAGCTGTTACTTTTCTTTCTAGCATTCTAGCTTTATTCCAATATCCAGACTTGTGCAACTCTGTGATAGGCTGTGTCTCATCTCGATGTGCTGTATTTGGCTCTTTTGTATGCACATCATGTAAAGAATCCTGGTTTTGGGATAACAGTTGTAGCACCCCAGATGAGACACTATTAAAAGCCTTGCCCAGTCCAGCTTGCTGCGGGGGCGGGGGGGCAGGTGCCGATGGGGCTCCAGCAGGCACTGACCTGTTTTTTCAGGGATACCCAGCGGTACCTCTGCCTGGCTGAGCAGTAACCAGTCCAAAGGTACTATGCAAAAACTGAAATATTGTCTCGAATAAGTGTAACTGTGATCTATCTGCATATTTGAACTTGGTCTTTGATTTTCATATCTGAGCTCAGTATTTTAATTTGCATATTTATGTTTGGTACCAAAATAATTTTGTTTGGGGAGATAATTACAAAATGGGAACCGGTTCCACTGCTAAAATTCCACCTTGCTCTCCCTTAGGATGCATCCTTACGCATTAGAGTAATTGCTTATATTTTTATCTAGTAATTTTGAGACCAGAAAAGAATTTAAGTTGTTAAACTCTAATTCGCATTGAAAAAAACAAAACAAAATAAAACAAACAACAAAAAAACCAAAACACCTAAATGCTATGATGGATGTGAACTTGGTATTGTATGAAGTTGCATTTAAAAGTTGCTAGAATATGAACTGATTTGGATCTAGGAAAATTGAATAATGGATTGATGTTTAATACACTGTTTTTTGACATCTGTAAATTTTAAATGTAAATTAAGCCAGTGGATCCATAGTTCTAATGAAGCTGGGAAATTAAACCAAAATTTTATTTTAATAGACTTATTGTGTGGTAACTAGTTGGAAGAGACTTCTTAGTAAATTCACCGTGCTAGTTTTTGAGGTCGTGGGAGAGAATGAAAGAAAGGCCGTTTTTTGAGACCAATGGAATGTTAAATTTGGAACAAAGTTGTACCATATGAATTCTTGTATTTGCCGGAAAGCCCTATACCTCTCTTGGGTCAAGATTTGTTAAGTAAATTGTAAGCTCAAATAACGTTTTCTGAGAATTCTGTTTAGTTGCATGTCCTACAAGAAGCTGCTTGGACGGTGCAGATCTGCTTGCTTCAAGTGAGAAATCTCCAAGGAAATTTCGAATGCTGTATTTCCACTAGTATTAACAGCCAATGTTTCGATAAATCAAATACTACACTGATAGAACTGAAACAGGACTTCGATCCGGTAAGGGAAAACAATATCCAATAAATATGACAGCCAAAATGGAGTTAGAAACTTTGAGGAATAAATTTATGACAACCTTACAAGGTAACTGCATTTGATTGGACTTGCAGATCTGTCTATTTATAGGTACAACATAGAAACAACCTGTGGCTATTGTGAGACAGTATGATGATATTGCTAACACACTGATATACCAATTGTTACTCTGATCAAGAAATGCAGGGAATGAATTTAAGTCTTAATAGGCCATGATCCTTTTGTCATATATGTACCATTTGTGAAATCTAATTTTGATTTTTTTATTTTTGCAGTCTATGTCCTTGTAAATTGCACTAGCTGATTTTCTTAACAGCACAGCTTTTGGCATGCCTAAATGTAAATTACTGCAGAACGTGCAAGTCTTTAACATCAGGTCACAGACCATCCTTGTATTTGGTCTGATCCTACATGCTTGCACAGTTTTTGTTGATGGTTCTGGGAAGTTTCATAAAGCTGAAGTGGTCTGGCGTGAAGATAACAATTGTCATCATTCTGTAAAAATTATTGAAGGTTCAACCCAATTAGCAGAACTTGGCACAACTTTACATTACTTAGAGCTTTTTAAGGAGGAACCTCTAAATTTGATTTGTGATTTTGAGTACGTAGTCAAGATCCAACGCACGTATCTGATTCTGAACTGTATTTTTTTTTAAACGAAAAGGGGGAGAAGTAAGGAAAACACCACAAACCCAGTTGTCAAAAGCATTGTATGTGATGAATCACTTATATCTAAGTGGTGCAGCCCAAATTTGCCCTGTGATGAAACACTTTGCAAGTATGACCCAAAAACATGCTAAATCAGAAAGAACCTGCATTAGTTATGGTCAAATCACTAGTTAATGGTAAATGGAAAAGGCCACATCAATTGATAACCTGGGGAAAAGGTTATGCTTGTGTCATTACAGGCCGAGGATTGAAGTGAATTCAACAAAGATTCAACGGATGCCGATGGACAGGAGGGAGATAAGTTGTGAGGACTGTTTCAGATGTAAATCATGGATCCTAATTCAGTGTTATAGATGCTCACAGACCTGGTGGTCTAGAAGCCTATTAGCAAGCAGGTGGTGTACCTTCTGTGGAGAACGGCAATTTGAACAAACAGCAGGAGAGCCGAAAGGGCGATATTACGCTTGGATAGTCAATGCAAAAATGAGGTAGAATTATGAGACATTCCTACCATAGTATCTACTGCACTCCTTCTCCCTAGTCTAGCAGCTGGTAAAGCTTTAGGAGACATATCAAAGTTAAGTTATTGGTCTTTTAAACAGGCTAATCTAACTTCTGAGATACTAACTCAATTAATAGTAGATGTTGATGGTATTAGGCATGCTACTCTACAAAATCACACAGTTATAGATCTTTTACTTTTAACACTAGATCATGGTTGTGAAGAATTGGAATGTGTTGTATTAACTTGTCTGATCCTTCTGAATCTATTCATAGTACTTTAGACAAACTAAAACAGCATGTTACTAAGATTGTCATAGTAGAATTAGGGTTTGACAAATGGTTTAAAAGCTTGGGAATAGGTGGGTAGTTGTTTGATCTTGTTAAATTATGCTCAACTGCATTGTATGTAATTGTAATTATGTTGTTAATCATGTGATTGTATGCTGCAGTGTATTTCAAAGATGATTCAGCGTGTTGTAAACAAGGCCTGGCTGGTTCAAAAACAAAAAGGGGGAATTGTGGGAGATTTGAGGGATTTTCTTGAAGTTAATGTGTGGATGGGTTTCTATTAGATGGCGATTTGTTATTAAACTTGTCAGGCCCTAAGGAATTTCAAGGCCACGTCGGAAAGCTGAAAACACGACGTCAGTCAACACATCTATTAGCAGTGAGACTTGGGCGCGTGGACAACTCTTGAACATAGACAATATCCAATCAGCTAATGCATGCTTGGAGCGTGGACGCGTGATCAGGAAATAACTGCATATATAAGGAGGCTTGTTTCTGTAATAAATGGCCTTTCTTGAATTCACGTTGGATTGTGTGGAGTCCATGATTTTTCACCCTCACACCTGCCCCCCAGAAGTAACTCGATCCAGTCTCCCCCTCTAGCACCTTGATGGCCCCACATAAATCCCTTACCAGCCAGCATATGCTGGCATTGCCTTCTGCATCACCCCAGTGCCCAAAATGGAGGCTGACTGTAAATTTGCTTTAGAGGAACAGCACATAAGAGGTCAATGAAGGCAGATTTCTTCTCTTTGTGGGTCTTCTTGTACCACCACCTGAAGTATCTGCAAGCAAGGGAAGGAGAGGTATGAAAGATGACAGAAGCTGGCATCACTGCACAGCAGGGTCTGACTGGCACACATTGCAGCTGCCCCTCTTGTATAAATGTACAAAAGTGACCTATGTCCCAGGGTGTGAGGGGTGACATCCCCTGCTATCCATCTGCAGTGTGTATCAGAAGACGTGAGTAGGCACAGCTCAGGCAGCACAGGGCTGCTTGCAAGGGCACAGTGTGAAAACAGAGCACTCCAATACCCAAGAGCAGGACTCCCAGCTCATGCAGGGAGCTTTCCCAGCCACCCCCACTGAGAAGCAGCAACACACACACACAAGGACCTAAAATCAGCAATTAGTAATAAAATAAGTTAATAAGAATAAGGGTCTATGCTGGTTTGACTGAAAATGGGTTAATTTTCTCCGTGCAATTAGAAATCTTTCTTTTTCATAGCTAGAATGCTCATTATTTAAACTCAGTTTGAGAACAAGCAGATAACACCCCAGCACAGAGATAATGTTTGTAATTGCTCTGGTCTGAGAGCCAAGGACATTCTGAGTGCCTTGCTTACAGGTGTGAGACAGCGAGGAAGAGGGGCAGAGATGGGGCAGAGCTTGACTGACATCCAGACTGATCAATAAGAGTATTCCATCCCATTAGCGTCATGCTTCAGACTTAAGGGAAGTTGGGACCTTCCAATTTTGGCTTGTTAAACCACGACAGGGTCATAGATTTTAGGCACTTATGAAGTTTAATAAGAATAAGCTTCACAGATGCTAGGTTTTAAGCACTTATTAGGTGTTAAGTCACAAGGATGGAATTTGTTGAGGTAAGCAGGAGAAGGTTAGGAGACAATGCCCTTGTTCTCAGAAGATAAGGTGGTGAGACCAGCATAAGGATCGGTTCATACTGGTTTTGCGGTTACAAGCCGAATAACAAAGGAATATAATGCATATGCAAAGGATTTCCTGGAAATGTAATGAATATGTATGTTCCATGTGGATAAAACCTGTGTCAGGGAATTGTTCGGGGCCCTCACTAGACAGAGCTATCCTGTGAGAGTGCCTGAGTGACGCACGTCAGTCATTAAATGGAATGCTTGCTTTTTAAACCTTAAACCCTGGTTTTAGAAGTTTCTTCAATTTGCCAATTTTGCGGTATCCCCACCACCATGCCTGGTAGGGCACATCCTGCTAAGGTAAGTCTCAGAACGGAGGCACAAGCTGGGAGAAGCCATACACTGCTCTGGGGATGTGAGCCTTGCTCTTCCACCTCCATGTCTCCATTGCCACACACAGCCCTGCCACATCCCAGTGCTACATCCCCAGGAGAAGATCACACGGGGCAGCCTTGCCCTGTAGGAAGTGATGCCTGCTGTCTGCAGCTGGCAGGATCCCAGAGACTCACCTCTGCTTTCACACCAGCTGTGCAGCCAGGCACTGCCCATCAGATAATTTCTCACCCAAAGGCCTCAGAATCAAGAGACACTCAAACAGGGGCACACCCACACCTGGGTGTGCCAGCACCACTCCAGGCAAGAGGAGCAAGGCTGAGGTCCCAGGTCAGCACTCATAAGGGACTGGCTTTTGCTAATGAACCACCCCAAGTTAAATCTTCCATCTGGAGACAATTAGCATACAGAAACCAGCTACCAGATTAGAAGTAGCTGCTGAACTCCCCTGAGCAAACAAACAGGCAAGACCCAAGTGATGGCTCCACAGTGCCAGGTGGGCACATGAGCTCCTGTGGTGGGGAACATCCCTGAGCTACCCGTGAGCACTAATGCTATATCACTGAGAGGAGAAAGCCACCCCAGCTGGGAGCCCACAGCCTGTTCTGCTCCAGCAGCTCACAGGATGCAAAGGCCAGGCAGTGGGCAGTGAGTACTATTACCTCAGGACATGTAGCCCTAGTTTAATGGGGATGGGGGCATCAAAGGGGAGAGACTCTTCCACAACAAGCCCTGCTCCTACACACACTTCCCCAGCAAAAACAACCCACTCTTACCTTTTTGGCTGTGTGATAACCAGACATTCACTTTATTCACCAACTTTTAAGGTCTCCGAAGCCCTCTTGGGATGATATTTTCTGGGATGCAGTCATAGGACACAACTGCAGACTGCTCTCTGTTCCTATGTACTCACCTTCATGTTTGACTGTTTAAGGACATTTTGCCTGCAGAGGTCCAGGGCATAAAGAGAACCTGCTTGTCCTGCATGACCGCCCTGAATCAGGGCCTGCTGCTATCTTCAAGCTACATCTGCTGCAAGTGTTCTTCTCCTAGCTGAGACAGCCCCGGCTTTACACTGCTGAGGCGAGGTTTATGGCAGCATGCTTGCTCTCTGTCTCAAGGAAATGATATTTTTATTATTTTCTTTAAACCTAGTATCAGAGAAAAAAGATACCCAGGCAGAGCAGCTGCAGCACAGGCCAGCAGGGCATCCTGGCTCCTTGGAAAGGACATGATTGATACTGCAAATCGGCCACGTAAAAAAACTTCTAAAACCAAAATTTGTGGGTTTAAAAGCAAGCATCCTTTATTGGCGTGCCGCCAACTCCAGGGGATCCATCCTCGGGGAGGGGGGCAGAAGAAGTTCCAGGCACAGGTTATATCCATCCAGATCATACATATTCATTACATTTCTTGGAAATCCTTTGCATATGTATTACATGCCTTTGTTATTTGGCTTGTAACCTGCTTGCACTGGTGTCACCACCTTATCTTCTGAGAGCAAGGGCATTGTCTCCTAACCTTCCCCTGCTTATCTTAACAAATACCATTCTTGTGACTTGATGCCTAACACCTAACATCTGTGAACCTTATTCTTATTAACTTAGTAAAATCTACAACCCTTATTTGTATAGACTTATTTTATTACTAATTGCTGATTTTAGGTATCAGACGGAGGGATTTAAAAAAGCATTTATTCCAGGAGCACACAGCAGGAGAGGTTTGAGATTTATAGTCACTGCTCGAGCTCTTTTGCTGTCTCAATAGCAAACTTCCCCTGACAGCTTCTCCCCACATGGCACAGGCCAAGAGGAGAAGATGCTCGATGTCCAATTGCTGGCTATTAACAGCTTTCCCAAGGCTGCAAAATAACCAGGAGAAAGTCTTTGTGTTCTGCAACACTAAAAGCCCTGCCAGGGCCAGAGGGCATTTTTTTCCCTTCAAATTGGCAGCAGAATTAAAACCTGTCCAAACATCACCCAGACATTCTGGATTTGTGCTGTAACACCCTCCCAGGGCGCACCAGCCACCTCTGTGGAAACCTGTCTGCACCTCTCCTCCTGCCCTGCCAGCCCCAACACCTGCCGCAGCCCACAATCTCCAGGGCATCAGACTGAGTGCTGCCAAGCAGAGCCCTAAAGAGAGCGCATGTGCCCCGCCTGGATGTTGCCATTCCCCTACTGTCACAGCACTCAGTCCTCTCTCCATGCCCACTGTTGGGTTTTTTTTTGGCAGGTGTGCAAGCAGAGCTGTCCAAGCCATGACTGAGGTGTTGGCCAAGATGGACCGTGGGCCTGTGTTCCTGGCAGGGGAGGTGCTGGAGTTTGTGATCACTTTTACCAACCTGTTATCAGCCTTGTCCACCTGCACCAGCAGGTATGGCAGCCCATGCCAGTGGGCCCCTTTTTGCACATGAAACCTTGTGGTGGCAGTGCTGTCTGGAACAGCCCTCCCTCTGAGCAGCCAGGTATAGTTATGGCTGGTTTGTGGGGCAATGGTGCCAGCTCAACCACTGGTGACTTCCCTGCCTGAGGTACTCCCTTAAGGGTGCTTTGTGCCATCACTATTTCAGGACTGAAACTGAGATAATAATTCTGGTTTTATGCCCCCAAGAGAGAGACAAGAAAAAAGTATGCAATTATAGATGCTCTCAGGTGAGCCCTCAGCAACAAGGCTACTGGCAGAAAATGAAGCCAAACTGGCTGTTGAAGCAGGATATCTAGTTACACCAGGGTGACAGTCTCACAGGGCAACATTCAGACAATGTCATTGTTTCCTACATTTATGGAAGGAACTCTCTCTGTGTAGCAGCTTGCTTACTTATCAGTGTGATCCCTGCCTTCAGAGCTGGCAGTCAAAGGGATGAGCAGTACCTAGAGGGAGAAAGAGGCAGACTTCTGTGTCAGCATTTTCTATGGCCCAGCCTTTGCACACTGCCTCTTCCCTCATCATTACTATGTTCAAAATAGTCAGTGAAGAAAAATGAGAAGATGGGAGCTTCCTATATTGGTTCACAGGGAGTGACTCCGCATCATAAGAAGTCACCCAAAGCCTCCGTGTCCACTGAGTGTGTGGTCTTGTCTGATTCTCCTGGGGGTGGAGAGTGCTTTCTCATCTTAGGCCCTTCCTGAGAAGTGTCCATTTCCAGCTGTCAGGTTCAGCATCTTTTATGAAAAATACACATTTTACAGGTGTCGAGGGTTCTGATTGCGGGGTGACAATAAAACTGTGGCAGACGTATTGTTAACCCCCTCTCCCCCCCTTCCCCCTTCAACCCCTCCCTCTCCCCCCTTCCCACTAAGGACAGAGAGAAGAGAGTTGGAAAAATTAAAAATGTTTTACTAATGCTATTAATAAGAATAGAGAAAATAATATAAAATATACAAAACCAATCTTGAAAGTCTCAGCAACTGCAGAGCCGGCACCCAAAGTCCTGGATTGGACCCTGCAGCCAACCGGAGCTGGATTCAGTCTCTCACTAGGCCTCAATTCGGAGGGACGATTCACAAGGTCCTCTCCTAATGTCGGCCATAAGCAAAAGGGACGAGATCCTTGTGATCTCCCACTTTTATATGAAGTATTCACGTGAATGGAATGTTATACTCGGTTGGTTTCTTGGTCACCTGTTTCTCGTTGCCCCTCTCGTGAGATGTGAATCTGTCCTTATCAACAACCTTGCATTCCATTGCTATGTTTACCAAAACATGTATCTGGTTCTCCAGGAAAATGCAGCTAATATGAAGGCTTTAGCTGACAGGCCAAATTCACTGTCGAGGGTTAAGATTGTGGGGTGACAATAAAACCCTGGCAGAGGTATTGTTAACCTCCTCTCCCCCCCCAACTTCCCCCTTTTGCCCCTCCCTCTCCCCCCTTCCCACTAAGGACAGGCGATTGGGAGGGAAAGAAGGACAGAGAGAAGAGAGTTGGAAAAATTAAAAATGTTTTACTAATGCTACTAATAAGAATAGAGAAAATAATACAAAATATACAAAACCAATCTTGAAAGTCTCAGCAACTGCAGAACCAGCACCCAAAGTCCTGGATTACACTCTGTAGCCAACCTGGAGCTGGATTCAGCCTCTCACTAGGCCTCAGTTCACAGGGACGACTAGCAAGGTCCTCTCCTAATGTCGGCCATAAGCAGATGGGAAAAAGGAAAAGGGAAAAGGGACGAGATCCTCGTGATCTCCCACTTTTATATGAAGTATTCACGTGAATGGAATGTTATACTCAGTTGGTCAGTTTCTTGGTCACCTGTTTCTCATTGCCCCTTTCGCGAGATGTCCATCCGTGCTTATCAATAACTTTGCATTCCATGGCTATGTTTACCAAAACATGTATCTGGTTCTCCAGGAAAATGCAGCTAATATGAAGGCTTTAGCGGACAGGCAAATTCACTAAAAGAGAAACTTGTTTTTTAACAAAACCAGGGCATTCACTAAAAGAGAAACTTTTTTTTTAACGTAACCAGGACAACAGGTGATTATTTGATGAACCCATCTCCAGTGCTTGCAGTCTCAGCAGCAGCAAAGAAATCTCTTGTACTACTGCTGTAGGGCTTCTTTTTTTATTGCCTTCCTTAACTTTCCATCTTTTCTTCCTGGTTCCTCTTCTCTGCTGAATTAAACTTTCAAATTCAGCTGTGGCATAAGCATCTAGCTTTCTGGTTTTGTCTTGTGTGGTGACAGTGCTGTTTTTCCCAGTTCTGAAACATGTGGGACTGTAAAGGTACCAAGTGGAGCAGTTTTTGAGTTTCGCAGCAGTTACCAGAGCTTCATTTGGGAATTTCAGGTGTGTTGTGATCTGTAGAAAGCTGCCCCTTGGAAAAAGAAAACTTTTTAAAATAAAAAAGCAGGTGACCAAACTGATGAGACCTGGCTAAGTCATATGAGTGGCAACACCAAACAGATTGGTGGTTTGGAAATTGAAGCTGTGGGTTGCATAGAGGTAGTACTTATGAAGAAAGGCTGAGGGAGCTGGGTCTCTTTAGTTTGGAGAAGAGGAGACTGAGGGGTGACCTTAATAATGTTTATAAATATATAAAGGGTGAGTGCCATGAGGATGGAGCCAGGCTCTTCTCAGTGGCAAACAATGATAGGACAAGGAGTAATGGGATCAAGATGGAACACAAGAGGTTCCACTTAAATTTGAGAAGAATCTTCTTCTCAGTGAGGGTTACAGAGCACTGGAACAGGCTGCCCAGGGAGGTTGTGGAGTCTCCTTCCCTGTAGCCTAAATAAGGCAGAGTAGAGGGGTAGGATTATCTCCCTGACCTGATGGTCACACTCTTTTTAATGCACCCCAGGATACCATTTGCCTTCTTGGCCACAAGGGCACATTGTTGACTCATGGTCAACCTGTTGTTGTTCTTATCTGCAGTGTTGTTTTCCAGCAGGTGCACCCCTAACCTACACTGATGCCTGGGGTTATTCCTCCCCAGGTGCAGGACCCTACACTTGCCCTTGGTGAATTTCATTAGGTTCTTCCCTGCCCAGTCCTCCAGTCTGTCCAGGTCTCGCTGAATGGCAGCACAGCCTTCTGGTGTGTCAACCCTTCCTCCCAGTTTTTTTCATCAGCAAACTTGTTGAGGGTGCACTCAGTCTTTTCATCCAGGTCACTGATGAAAAGGTTGAATAGGACTGGACCTAACACTGACCCCTGGGGAACCTCACTAACTAGAGGCCTCCAACCAGGCTCTGCGCCATTGATCACAACCCTCTGAGCTCTGCCATCCAACCAGTTCATGATCCATCTGTCCCGCCCCAACAGATGGGATGAGGGATGAGTTAACTCTAGACGTGACACGCGCCCTGACTCAAGAGATGAGACCAGGTGTGAGTTAACTCTGGGTTAATTCTGTGCAGTTATGTGAAGTGAATGACAGACAATCACCTCCAGGGTCCAATTCAATTGTGAGTTTTACTAAAAGTACTTGTTGGAATATTGGTTACAGTGAATGGTGACTTGGCAAAAGTATAACAGAACTTATCAACACATTAACAGCAAAAATCCTACTACGAGCGATATATTGGCAACCATCAGTAGCTATAATATGAAATTTAACCAGAAATCAACAGCAGAGCTTAAAGATGGTGTTATCCTTATATGTTCAAAAGGGAAAGGGAGAAAGAGAGTGGTAGAGAGGGAAGGAAAACTAAGGTATAAAGGAGAGAGAAAGAGAGTAATATATATACTGAAGGAGAGACAAAGAAATGGGGGTATAGAAAAAAGGAGCGAAAGAAAGAAAGAAAGAAAGAAAGAAAGAAAGAAAGAAAGAGAGGGATCCAGTCTCTTACAGCCCCACAGCGTGGATGACAGGACTTGTACGATGTTGTGTAGCCTCGATGTTCCATGGCGAGGATGCTGGGGTCAGGAGCGCAACATCCTCCTATGTCTGGTTCAGAGTGAGGGTCCTCAGGGTGCTGGTATTCTCTTGGTGAGGCCAAGCTGGTATTCCCTTCGGTGAGACTGGTAGGCCCTACCTGTGATGTTTTAGATGAGCTTTTTATAGCTCCCAGAGTAGAGGAAAGTCGGGGGGGGGGGGGGGTGGGGGGGGTGGGGAGGGGGGGAAGTGGTGATTGCGAAAGAGGGACAAGTCTGGACAAGTCCTGGGCCACGTTAAAAGGGTCTCAACTTTTCCCCTTTGTTTGCAGAGCTGGGCATATCAGGAGATGGGGCTATGTGCCCTCTAGCACATCCTCCATCTCTGGGCGGTCAGCTAGCCTGATCTGTGGCTCGTTAGCTCCTCGTTGATATGTAGATCACAGTTCCCCTTGCTCTGAATGTGTCATCTCCTGGCTGAACTGGTTTCACCACAATGTTATCAACCATGATCCTCATCAATACACAACACCATATCACCATGCATTCATCCAATCCACACTTCTTGAGCTTGCCTATGAGTAGGTTGTGAGAGTCAGTGTCAAAAGCCTTACTGAAGCCCTCTGAAGAGGACCCTGCCAGTTCTGCTTGTGATCCGAGGCCTAATTCCAGGCCCTACATCCCTGAATCCAGTTCCGGTTTACTGTGGAGTCCGGCCCAGGACTTCTGGGTGCCTGCCCTGCAGCTGCTGGAGCAACACCAGCTCTGCCATGGGCCGCTGCTGCACTACACCGGGGAATTCAAGATTGGTTTTGATTATTTTGTATTATTTTCTCTATTTATTAGTAGCATTAGTAAATCTTTTTAAACTTTTCCAGCTCATAAGTCTCTCTCCCTTTTCCTCCTATTACCCTTCTGAGTGGGGAGGGCGGGGAGTTTACAGAGAGCATCGTCCAGGGTTTATTGTTGCCTTGCAATAAATGGTGACAGATGGGAAGCAGTACGTTCTTGTTGGGGTGGAAGTGGTGTCAGGAGTTACCCAAGCTGCAGCCACTGTGAGAGTAACTGGGGATAACACAGTGAAAGGCTTGAAGCTATGGTTTAGTTATCTGCCAAAACCCCAATCCATCCAATCAGATAACGGTATCCACTTCACTGTCAGGGTGGTTCAGGAATTGGCAAAAGGCAAAGGAATATTTCACGTCCCCTACTATCCCTTAAGATAAAGGGAGAGTGGAAAGAACAAACAGATTACAGACTCAGTCCCTGAGGTCAGCTGATCAGAGACAGATCAGCCGGAGCTACGTTGGCAGATCCCGTGGTACAGGGGTTTTTTCAGTTTTTAGGTTTTGATTTTGCGACCTGGAAGCATCTGGCAGCCCTTGTGAGAGCGGCTGATGTGGCGTGGGTGTTACCACGGTGACAGCCAGAGATTTAAAATCGGTTGAAACTCAAAACTAGCACTCAGTCCCCGATGTCGGCTGATTGGAGCCAACTCAGCTGGAGCCATGTCGGCAGATCCCGTGGTACAGGGAGATTTTTGGTTTTTGGGTTTTGATTTTGCAACCCAGAAGCACCTGGCAACTCTTGCAAGAGCGGCTGACATGGCGTGGGCATTACCACGGTGATGGCGATCACACCCCCACCCCTCGCCTTGAAAAAGCCTCAGAGAGGGCAGTGACCCGTCACTGTCCACCAGGTACTGGGAGGGGTGACGAGCGTGTGAAGCGTGTGAGTACCACCCACAATGTGCTGTAGCAGTGGGTGTGGTAGCTCGTGCAGCGGGGTACAGAGGTTTTGTCCCTCCTTGCTTGTTAGACCATCTCACCTATTGCCAGTGTCCCAGACTACTGCTGATCATGGTCTCTTCCAGACAGAGAGCTTGTCACAAAAAGACTGTGGCAACCCATACAGAGGGTCTGCCCCAAACCGTGTCTCTACAGGTGTTCAGCCGCAGGGAGTGCCAGAGCCTGCTGCTGCTGGGGGAGAGAGGCCAGCATTCCACCTACGTGAGGTGTGAGCAGGTAGAAGATCTGCTCAGCATGGTGGTGAAACTTAAGGAGGAGGTTTAACACACTGAGGACCATCAGGGAGTGTGAAAAGGAGATCGACTGGTGGAGTAAATCCCTGGCATTCTAGTCAGAAAGGTCCCAGAGAGATACCCCCCAAAAGGTGATGGACCCATGCCCTGTCGGGCAGAGGGGGGAAGACCCAAGACAGCCCCTGCCCTGTTGCTCTTGGGCAGAGGCAGGGGACCAAAAAGATGAGGAGGGTTGGAAGCTAGTTCCAGTTAGGCGCCGCAGGCAACCCCCCTCCCTACCTGCTTTGCTTCCCCAGGTGCCCCTCTGTAATAGGGCCCTGGATCTTGAAGAAGAGGTATGTGAGGATGTGGTGCAAGGCCTGCCTACGAGGTCACATAGGAAGAGGTGGTTGACTCCACGCCTCAAGATTGCCTCTGATAAGAAAGAAAGAAGGGTAATTGTAGTAGGCGATTCCCTTCTGAGAGGAACAGAGGGCCCAATATGCGTAGTTGACCCTCATCATAGGGAAGTCTGTCGTCTACCTGGTGCCCGAATCGGGGATATCACCAGGACACTCCCCAACCTGATGCACCCACCAGACTACTAACCACTGCTGATCTTCCAGACAGGTGGGGAGGAAGCTGCATCCCGTAGTCTGAGGGGAATGAAGAAAGATTTCAAGACCTTGGGAAGGTTGGTGAAAGCGTCTGGGGCACAAGTGATTTTTCTCTTTCCTCCTTCCATTTTTGGGTGATGACATGCGATGGAATAGAAAAATTCAGTCCATAAATTATTTGCTACAAGACTGGTGCTACAGGCAAGGCTTTGGATTCTTTGATAATGGCTGGTTTTATAAGACACCAGTCCAGACAGTGATACGTGGGATAGGTTTATCTCACAGGGGCAAAAGGATGCTGGGAAAGGAATTAACAGGGCTCATTTGGAGAGCTTTAAACTAGATTCGAAGGAGGATGGGGTTGTAGCTGGGCTTGCACCAGTGGGGCAGCACTCTAGTATTGATAAAGACCGGGAGGCCTCCCACTCCCCTTGGGTGAAATCGGTGTACTCAGCTCACTCCCTGAAATGCCTGTGCACCAATACACACAGCATGGGAAATAAGTAGGAGGAGTTAGAAACCTGTGTTCGGGCAGGAGATTATGATCTGGTGGCAATCACAGGGACATGGTGGGACAGCTCACATGACTGGAATATGGTCATGGATGGTTATGTCCTCCCCAGGAAAGACAGGACAGCCAGGCAAGGTGGTAGAGTTGCTCTTTACGTGAGAGAGCAACTACAATGTATTGAGTACTGTCCAGGGGCAGATGAGGAGCAAGTTGAGAGTCCGTGGGTGAGAATTAAGGGGCAGGCTGGCAGGGGTGATACTGTTGTGGGTGTCTATTATAGGCCACCAGATCAGGGTGAAGAAATTGACAAGGCCTTCTACAGGCAGCTGGGAGCAGCCCCACAGTCACAGGCCATGGTTGTTGTGGGGGATTTTAACTACCCTGCTGTTTGCTGGAAGGACTACTCAGCCAGACATCCACAGCGCAGGAAGTTCCTCCAGTGCATTGACGATAACTTCCTGATGCAAATGGTGGATGAGCACACTAGGAGAGGAGCACTGCTGGATCTCATCCTCACTAACAAGGAGGGTCTGGTTGAAGCAGTAAAGGTTGAGGGCTGCCTTGGTTGCAGCAAGCATGAGATGATGGAGTTCAGGATCTTGTGTGGCAGGAACAGAATACCAAGCAGAATTGCAACCCTGGATTTCAGCAGGGCCAACTTTGGCCTTTTAAAACAATTGCTAGGGGAAATCCTGTGGGCAAGGGTACTTGAAGGTAAAGGGGCCCAAGATAGTGGGCTAGCAATCAGGGGCTGCTTCTTCCAAGCTCAAGAGCAGAGCATCCCGACACATAGGAAGTCAAGGAAGGGAGCCAGAAGACCTGCATGGTTAAACAGGGAACTGTTGGGCAAGCTCAAGTGAAAGAGGAGAGTTTACAGATCATGGAAGGAGGGGCTGGCCACTTGGGAAGAATATAAGGCTGTTGTCAGAGGATGTAGGGAGGCAACTAGGAAAACTGAGGCCTCCTTAGAATTAAACCTTGTGAGAGGGGTCAAGGACAGCAGAAAGATCTTTTTCAAATACGTGGCAGATAAAACTAACACCAGAGGCAATGTAGGCCCACTGATGAATGGAGTGGTTGCCCTGGTGACAGAAGATACAGAGAAGGCAGAGTTACTGAATGCCTTCTTTGTCTCTGTCTACTCTGCCAGAGGCTGTCCTGAGGAGCCCCGTACCCCTGAGGCCCCAGAGGAAGGCAGGACAATGGAGGAGTCTACCTTGATTGATGAGGACTGGGTTAGGGAGCAATTAAGCAATCTGGATATCCATAAATCCATGGGTCCGGATGGGATGCACCAGTGGATACTGAGGGAGCTGGCTGAAGTTATTGCTAGGCCACTCTCCGTCATCTTTGCTAAGTCATGGGAGACAGGAGAGGTGCTTGAAGACTGGAGGAAAGCAAATGTCACTCCAGTCTTCAAAAAGGGCAAGAAGGAGGACCCAGGAAACTACAGACCAGTCAGCCTCACCTCCATCCTTGGGAAGGCAATGGAACAACTTATCCTTGGTGCCATCTCAAGGCATATCAAGGATAAGAGTGTCATTAGGGGCAGTCAGCATGGCTACACCAAGGGCAAGTCATGCTTAACCAAACTCATAGCCTTTTATGAGGACATAACGAGGTGGATAGATGATGGCAAAGCTGTGGATGTGGTCTACCTTGATTTTAGTAAAGCATTTGACACAGTCTTCCACAGCATCCTTGCTGCTAAACTGAGGAAGTGTGGTCTGGACAATCAGGTACTGAGGTGGACTGTGAACTAGCTGAAGGAAAGAAGCCAGAGAGTCGTGGTCTGTGGGACAGAGTCTAGTTGGAGGACTGTATCTAGTGGAGTGCCTCAAGGGTCAGTACCGGGACCAGTACTATTCAATATATTTGTCAATGACTTGGATGAGGGAATAGAGTACACTGTCAGCAAGTTTGCCAATGACACCAAACTGGGAGGAGTGGCTGACATGCCAGAAGACTGTGCTGCTATCCAGGGAGACCTGTACAGGCTGGAGAGTTGGGCAAGGAAAAATTTAATGAAATATAACAAGGGCAAGTATAGAGTCCACCACTGATCACAACCCTCTGAGCTCTGCCATCCAGCCAGTTCGTGATCCATTTCACAGGCTATCAGGTTGGTCAAACATGATTTCCCTTTGGTGAACCCATACTGACTACTCCTGATAACCTTCTTTTCCTCCACGAGCTTGGAGATGACATCCAGAATGAGCTGTTCCATCACCTTTCCAGGGATGGACGTGAGGCTGACTGGCCTGTAGTTTTCTCAGTCATCCTTCTTGCTGTTTTTGAAGACTGGAGTGACATTGGCTTTCCTACAGTCCTCAGGCACCTCTCCTGTTCTCCAAGACCTTTCAAAGATGATGAAAAGTGGCTTTGCAGTAACATCTGCCAACTCTCTCAGCACTCATGGGTGCAACCAATCGGGGCCCATGGATTTGGGGATGTCCAGTTTGTGTAGACAATCTCTAACCTGTTCTTCCTCAATCAAGGAAAAGTCTTCCTTTTGCCTGACTTGCTCTTCTGTCTCTAGGGTCTGGAATACCTGAGGGCCAGTTTTAGCAGTAAAGAAGGAAGCGAAGGAGGCATTCAGTAACTTTGCCTTCTCTGTATTATCCATCACCAGTACATCCTCCTCATTCAGCTGCAGACCTACATTTTCTCTAACCTTCCTTTTGCTGCTGATATACTTGAAGAAGCCCTTCTTGTTGTCTTTGACCTCCCTGGTCAGATTTGCTTCCAAGTGGAGCTTGGCCTTCCTCACTGCATCCCTGCATACTCTAACATCTTCTTTGTCTTCCTCCCAGGTGGTCTGTCCCTTTCTCCACATGTCATAAACATCCTTCTTCCACCTGAATTTTGACTGGAGTTCCTTACTCATCCATGCTGGCTTTTTACTCCCTTTACTTGATTTTTCCGTATAGGGATGCATCAGTATTGGCCTTGGAGGAAGCAATGTTTGACTATTTAGCCAGCTTTCTTGTACCCCCTGACCTTCTATAGCCCTATCCCATGGTATTCTTCCAAGTAGAACCTTGAAGACACCAAAGTTCGCCCTGCTGAAGTCCAAGGTTTTAGTCCTACTTATTTTACTGCTTCCTCCACCATCCTGGTTTTGTTAAAAGCAAGACCAGTTCTCTTTTAGTGAATTTCCTCTCAGCTAAGTGCCTTCTAAGTGCCTGCATATTTTTCTTGGATACTGTGCTTGGTGCTGATAAGAGGACCAATGGAATGCTGAAAAAGCTCGTGTTTAGATATATTACTATGGTAACCAAGGTTAACTGCTAACAGGACATATTTGGAAGGAGGGGCAGACGGAACAGGTGACTAAAACTGACCAACTGAGTATTCCATCCCATAATCGTCATACCCCTATATAAGAGAGTGATCACAAGGGTCTAGTGCTCTTCGACCATGGTCGGCATCTGAAGAGCACCCTGTCTGTCTGCCTGCAATCTGGAAGGCCTCAGGACCTGCATCCCTGAAATCCAGTTTCCAGTTTGCTGTGAAGTTCCACCCATGACTTCCGGGTGCCTGCCCTACAGCTGCTGGAGCCACATCAGCTACACCCACCCAGCTCAACCACTGCAGGAGTGACGCCAACTCCATATCAAGCATTCAAGACTGGTTTTGTATATTTTGTATATATTTTCTATTTATTAGTAGCATTACTAAAACCCTTTAAAACCTTCCAACTTGAAGTCTAAATCTCTCTTCCTTCCTTCTTATCTTCCTTATTATCTTTCCGATCTAAAGGAGAGGGTGGATGGAGGGTGAGGAGGTAACAGAGAGTGTCTGCCATGGTTTATTGTTGCCAGTGCCTTAAACCTTGACATCCACGCAGGATCCTGAACTCCACCATCTCATCATTGCTGCAGCTGAGGCTGCCCCCAACCGTGACATCTCCAACCATTTCTTCTTGGTTTGTCAGGACAAGGTCCAGCAGCACACCTCTCCTCGTTGCCTCCTCCACCATCTGTGTCAAAAGGTTGTCACCAATGATCATAGAATCATAGAATCACAGAATCATTTATGTTGGAAGAGACCCTCAGGATCACTGAGTCCAACCATAACCTAACTCTAGCACTAAACCATGTCCCTAAAAACCTCATCTATATGCCATTTAAACACCTCCAGGGATGGTGACTCCACCACTTCCCTGGGCAGCCTGTTCCAATGCTTCACAACCCTTTCCGTGAAGAATTTTTTCCTAATATCCAATAAAACCTCCTCCAGTGCAACTTGAGGCCATTTCCTCTTATCCTATCACTTGCTACTTGGGAGAAGAGACTAACACCCTCCATACTACAACTTCCTTTCAGGTAGTTGTAGACAGCGACAAGGTCTCCCCTCAGCCTCCTTTTCTCAAGGTTAAACAGCCCCAGTTCCCTCAACTGCTCCTCATATCACCTATGCTCCAGGCCCCTCACCAGCTTCTTCGCCCTCCTCTGCACTCTCTCTAGTACCTCAATGTCCTTCTTATGATGAGGGGCCCAAAAGAGAACACAATACTCAAGGTAGGGCCTCAGCATTGCTGAGTATAGTGGCACAATCGCTTCTCTAGTTCTGCTGGCCACACTATTCCTGATACAAGCCGGGATGCTGTTGGCCTTTTTGGCCACCTGGGCACACTGCTAGCTCACATTCAGCCGGCTGTCAATCAACACCCCCAGATCCTTTTCTGCCAGGCAGCTTTCCAGCCACTCTTCCCTGAGCCTGTAGTGCTGCCTGGGGTTGTTATGACTCAAGTGCAGGACCCAGCCTTTGGCCTTGTTGAACTATATACAATTGGCTTCAGCCCAACAATCCAGCTGGTCCAGATCCCTCTGTATGGCCTTCCTACCCTCCAGCAGATCAACACTGCTACCCAGTTTGGTGTCATCTGCAAACTTACTGAGGGTGCGCTCAATCCCCTCATCCAGATCATTGATAAAGAGATTAAACAGAACTGGCTCCAATACTGAGCCCTGGGGAACACCACTTGTGGCCGACTGAATTTGGTTCAGTTCACCACGACTCTTTGGGCCTGGCCCTCCAGCCAGTTCTTTATCCATCACCGAGTACTCCCATCCAGGCCATGAGCTGCCAGCTTCTCCAGGAGAATGCTGTGGGATACGGTGTCAAAGGCTTTAATGAAGTCTAAGTACATAACAGGCTGGAGAGTTGAGCGGGGAAAAATTTAATGAAATATAGCAAGGGAAAGTGTAGAGTATTGAATCTGAGCAGGAACAACCCCAGGTTCGGGTATAAGCTGGGGACTGACCTGTTAAGAGAGCAGCTTAGGGGAAAGGGACCTGGGGGCTCTGGTAGACAGCAGGATAACCATGAGCCAGCACTGTGCCCTTGTGGCCAAGAAGACCAATGGCATCCTGGGATGTATTAGAGGGGGGTGGCTAGTAGGTCCAGAGAGGTTCTCCTTCCCCTCTACTCTGCCCTGGTGAGACCACATCTGGAATATTGTGTCTATTTCTGGACTCCTCAGTTCAAGAAGGACAGGGAACTGCTGGAGAGAGTCCAGTGCAGAGCCACAAAGATGATTAAGGGAGTGGAGCATCTCCCTTATGAGGAAAGGCTGAGGGAGCTGGGTCTCTCTAGCTTGGAGGAGACTGAGGGGTGACCTCATTAATGTTTACAGATATCTAAAGGGTGAGTGTCACGAGGATGGAGCCAGGCTCTTCTCTGTGACAACCAATGATAAGATAAGGGGCAATGGGTATAAACTGGAACACAGGAGGTTCCATTTAAATTTGAGAAGAAACTTCTTCTCAGTGAGGGTGACAGAGAACTGGAACAGGCTGCCCAGGGAGGTTGTGGAGTCTCCTTCTCTGGAGACATTCAAAACCCGCCTGGACACCTTCCTGTGCAACCTCATCTAGGTGTTCCTGCTGTGGCAGGGGGATTGGACTAGATGATCTTTTGAGGTCCCTTCCAATCCCTATCATTCTGTGATTCTGTGATCCACAGCCTTTCCCTCATCTACTAGTTGGATCACCTTGTCACAGAAGGAGATCAAGTTGGTCAAACAGGACCTGCCTTTCATAAACCCATGTTGACTGGGCCTGATCAAATGTTTCTCTTCTAAGTGCTGTGTGATGTTACTTAAGATCATTCACTCCATTACCTTGCCCGGCACCAAGGTTAGATTGACAGGTCTTAGTTCCCTGGATCCTCCTTCCAGTCCTTCTTGTAGATGGATGTCACATTAGCCAACTTCCAGTCAACTGGGACCTCCCCAGTTAGCCAAGATAGATAGATAGCTGAAAGTTAGCTTATAGATAATGGAAAGTGGCTCAGTGATCACCTCCGCCAGCTCCCTCAGCACCCTTGGGTGTATCCCATCTGGCCCCATAGACTTGTGAGTGTCCAAGTTGTGTAGCAGGTCGCTAACCATTTCCCCTTTGATTATTTGGGCTTCATTCTGCTCCCCATCCCTGTCTTCTGGCTCAGGGGGCTGAGTACCTGGAGCACAACTGTTCTGACTATTAAAGACTGAGGCGAAGAAGGCATTTAGTACCTCAGCCTTTCCCTCATCCTCTGTCACTATGTTTCCCTCTGCATCTATCAGGGGATGGAGATTTTCCTTAGCCCTCCTCCTGTTGCTAATGTATTTATAGAAACATTTCTTCTTGCCTTTCACAGTCCTAGCCAGGCTCAGCTCTAGTTGGGCTTTGGCCCTTCTGATTTTCTCCCTGCATAACCTCACAGAATTCTTGTATTCTTCTTGAGTGGCCTGCCCCTCCTTCCAAAGGTTATAAATATTCTTTTTCTTCCTAAGTTCCAGTTGCAGCTGTCTATTCAGTCAGGCTGGCCTTCTTCCCTGCCGGCTTGCCTTCTGGCACACAGGGACAACCTGCTCCTGCACCTCTGAGATTGTGGGAATAGCAAGACGTGTGATAAAGGAAGATGGATACTAACATGACCATCCAGACGGTCAAAAAAGAAATAATACTAACATGAATAAATCACAGGAATTAGTCAAAATATAAAGGGCCTTGGACGAGTTGTACTGAAGTATGTTTTTCATAATTGTAAGGAGTGATAGCCCAGGCTCTTGAGAATGGTATCTCAGGCAGGAAAACCACCCCCAAGTATATGTGACGTGTGAATGATGTTGGGCCTGGTCTGTGAATTTGTGGGAACGTGACTGAAAACAGACGCAACACGAGTGTGGTATGTTTGGAATAACAATTATTGAAAAAACATCCTGTCTAACTTCTTAGTCCAGGCCCATATCTGTAAACCTATAAATTGTGGATGATTAATAAAGAGGGCCTTAGCCTGACTCAGCTCTCTCTGTTCTGCCTGGCTCTGTGCTCCCTCCTGAACACAACCTCTGCCTGTGTGTGTGTCTTTGTCTGCATCTCCGTGTGCGTCGTTCCTCATTGCCGCATAAGATTACCTTCTTGAAGAGAGACCAGCCTTTCTGGACTCCTTTGTCCTTCAGGACTATCTCCCAAGGGACTCTGCCAACCAGCCTTCTGAACACATCAAAGTCTGCCCTTTGGAAGTCCAAAGTAGCAGTTCTGCTGACCACCCTTCTAACTTCTCCAAGGATAGTAAACTCAATCATTTCATGATCACTATACCCAAGGCGACCTCCAACCGACACGTTGCCCATGAGTCCTTCTCTATTTACAAACATCAGATCCAGTGGGACTCCTTCCCTGGTAGGCTCACTAACCAGCTGTGTTAGGAAGTTGTCCTCCATGCTGCCTGCAAAATATTTCATCTGCCTCTACATCCTGGCTGAGTGATCTGTAACAGACCCCCACCAGGATGTCTGCCTTGTTGCCCTTCCCCTTGATTCTCACCCACAGACACTCAACCCTATCACCACCCTCCTCAAGTTCCAGACAATCAAAAACCTCCCTAACATACATCGCTACCCCACCTCCTCTCCTTCCTTGCCTATCCCTTCTGAAGAGTTTATAGCCATCCATTGCAGCGCTCCAATTATGAGAATCATCCCACCATGTTTCTGTGATTGTAGTGGTAGTAAATTCGACGAATCCAGACGCCGGCATAAGCTCTTTGATCGAACGGGCGGGCCGGGCGAGAGTAAGGAGTCTAATTCAATGTGAATTTACCATCCGTACTCTTTAATGAACTCTTAAACAACACTGAATATCAATGTCCCCGAGACCACGTTTTTCCAAGCCTTATATACTCTATACCAAAAGGCCATGCGGCAAGTGCAGGCTACAATTGGTTACACTCACAGTCACTCATCCCCCCCCACTATGGCGATTGGCTGCAGGGCACTGCTCACAGACTGTTCATGCGTAGCGGCAACGCCCCTCCTGCAGCCTGGGTCGAGGGCAGAGCAGCTTCTGTTTACTTTCCTTTTGTCTCTGGTGTCTCAGGGAAATCCTTCCGTGTAGCACAGCCGCATCAAGCCCTGGCTTGTTCACAGCACACAGCCAGAGACTCTCCACAATTCCTCCTTTTTTTTTTCTTTTTGGACAAGCCAGGATTGATTAGCTGTGTGTTCTAATCCTTTTTTGATATGTGATAAAAAACAACTTATACATAACATATAAATAACAACAACAATCAACGTAAACAGTGCACTTTGCAATAAACCTGAGGTATTCCATTGCCGTTTAAATATCGCAATGGATTGATTAAACAAATTCCAAGAACTTTGGTTTAAAGATACTCAACTTATAACAAACGATGTGCTGGGTGTTGATAAACTTACTCAAGAGGTAGTGGTGTTTAAAGATCTACTTATATAACTATAGTACGCATACATGTCACAGCTAAATCAATGCAAAGGTTACACCTCACTCTGTGACCTCCGAGGGTTCTGCTGCAGGGAGTTGACTTGGTTGAGTTTGTTTCAACTCCGGCTTTACTGCTCGGCTTGGAACCCACAATGGACCTTGATCTGTGGAGAGACACATATACCCTCTACCATTAAAAATAACAGGTACTGGTCCCTTCCACAATCCAGTGGTGGGATCACGATATCTCACCATGAATTCCGGTAAAGTGTTTTTCCTTCCTAGTCTGATCTGATAATGATGAATGATCACAGGAGGCTCCTCATGGTCTCCAGTTAGACATAAATAATTCAAGGTAAACAACACCTTTGCTAAACGCTGTTGACAATCTAACTCTTCCTGCTTCTGTTTGCTCAAATACCCTTTAATCATTTGATGTGCTCTCTCGATGATTCCTTGGCCTGTTGGGGAATGAGGTATACCTGTAACGTGTTTCACTCCCCATTTCATTAGAAAAGTTCTAACTTTCTGGCTAACATAGGCAGGGCCATTGTCTGTCTTAATCTTTTCTGGGACACCCATTACAGCAAAACAAGCTGTAAGATGTTTACATACATGTAGTGCTTTTTCTCCTGGTAAAGCAGTAGCCCATATCATTTTTGGAAAAGTATCGATTGTGACATGCACATATTTAAGTTTTCCGAATTCTGGCACATGTGTCACATCCATTTGCCATACTTCTAAGGCTTTTAAACCTCGAGGATTGACACCGATTCCTATACCTAACATCTGGCTTCCACACTGAGGACATGCCTGTACAATACTTCTTGCTTCATTTAAAGTTAAATCAAATTGTCTTTGGAGACCTCTGGCATTCTGATGAAAGCTCTCATGACTTTGTCTCGCTTGTTGGAATTTATCTGTTGGAGGCATGTGCTGTACTGAACTTACTAAACTATCTGCAATTTGATTTCCTTCACCTAGACCAAGATTCCATTGATGACTGCGGATGTGAATCACACAACAGGGTTCTTTTCTTTGATTTAAAATAGCTCTCAATTGTACAAACAATTTTCCTAATCGAGGATTATTCGATTGTCTTAACAGGGCATTTTCCATTCTGGGTATTACACCTGCTACATACAAAGAATCTGTGACAACATTTAAAGCAGATTTCAGCCAATTATTTAAGGCCCATATTACTGCCGTGAGCTCTAAAGTCTGCAATGAATCCTCTTTTGAACCTTCAATTAAATGCTGTTTCCATTGACTATTCTCTTGCCAGACACATGCTGCCTGGTGTCTTCGTTTTCCTGCATCTGTATATACTGTAAGGCCTTCAACAGGTTTTGCTTTTACTTTGCTTCTCTCTAACCACTGATTTGTTCTAAGGAATTGCCATAGTTTACCTTTTGGTTGTCGTGAATGTACCTTGCCTATAAATCCTAATAATGCATTCTGTATAGGCATCGAATGTCTCAGCCACCATTCTAAATCGGCTCCATTTATCGGAATACTGATGTCATCTGGTTCCTGACCGCTAATTTCTAATATTCGAGATCTTCCTTTTCGAATCAATTCTCCAATTGCTTCTGGTCTCGTTTGAATACTGAATTTTGGTTGGACACTGAGAAAAATCCACTCTAATAATCGCAAATCATTTTCTGTTTTCAATCTGACAGTGGCACAAAAGGAAGAATCTGTAGCAACATCTATGGGGAATTCCCCGTTTTTGTTTTGCCACTGGCAGATGATTGCACACGGATGTTCTAGATTGCTAATAAGGAGGGAAATTGGTCGATCAGAAAGTCTTCGGCTAGACCAATTTGTCTGTACTTTTTGTATAATATCAGAAAGACATTTGAGATGCACGGACTCTAAGCTTATTTTCTTAGCTGGATCACCTCCTTTTAGAAGCGAAGTAAGAGGTGCTATATCATTGTTAGTAATGCCGACGCAATTTCTAATCCATTGTATGTCCCCTAACAATTTTTGGACATCATTTAATGTTTGTAAATCAGTATGTAATTCAATTTTTTGTGGACGAATCTGTGCATCACAAATGGACCAACCAAGGTATTTCCAAGGTGCAGACTTCTGAACTTTCTCTGGAGCTATGACCAACCCCTTTTCTTTGAGTTTGATCGTAATTTGGACTATGGAACTTTCTGTGAACTCAGCTTGTTGACAGAACAGAATATCATCCATATAATGATAAATAATTGTTTGTTTCCATGATGCACGAATAGGTTGAAGTGCCCATGCAACATACATTTGGCACAGTGTAGGAGAATTTTTCATACCTTGCGGTAGCACTACCCACTCATACCTTTTAGCTGGTTCCGCTTTGTTTACTGAAGGCAGTGTAAATGCAAAACGCTGTGTATCTTGTTCATGAAAAGGAATGGTAAAGAAACAATCCTTTAAATCTATAATTAGAATATGCCAATTTTCTGGTAACATTACAGGTGATGGTAATCCAGGCTGTAAAGCACCCATGGCTTGCATTTGATCATTTACCTTTCGCAAGTCATGTAATAATCGCCACTTTCCACTCTTTTTTGGTATTACAAAAATTGGGGTATTCCATGGACTAGTAGAAGGCTTGATATGGCCTGCAACTAATTGCTCTTCTACTAATTCACGTGCCTTTTGCAGTCACTCTTCTGTTAATGGCCACTGGTCAACCCAAACTGGGCTATCTGTTAACCAGGTCAATGGAAGGTTGGGCAACTGCTTTCCAGTGACCACTAAGGAAAAGGCAAAGTAGTTAACACAGCACCAAGTTGCCCCAAGACATCACGGCCAATAAGCGCCTCAAGGCTGCTTGGCAATTCCATTACATACACCCTAAGGGTAACACATTGACCTTCAGGGAAACTAATCGAAATGGGATCAACACTTATATTTGGAGTAGTTTGACCCCCTACTCCAGCTACAGTGGAAGAGATTGATTTTTGAAGTTTCCAATTTCGTGGCCATTTGAATTGACTAATGATGGAGACATCAGCTCCAGTATCAAGCATTGCATTTACCTCTACAACAACAGTAGAATCAGACTGAAATAGTTGCACACGTAACATGGGACGCTGAGTCATTGATGAGGTGAAGCAAACTGCAGGACCTGTCGATCCAAATCCTTTATCATGCCTTTGTGTTGAGGATGCTGGAGGAACTCCTGGAAGCATTGGTAGGCAGTTTTCCAGTGCTACTACCTGAGCTATTCTACTCCCAGAAGGAATAAAAATTGGCGGATGCAGAGTGTAGGCCAGGATTTGAACAGTTCCTGTGAAATCTGCATCAATTATACCTGGTATTACTATAAGACCTTTGATACTAGCAGAAGAACGGCCAATCAATAGGCCTCCAATGAGACTATCTTGTCGAAATAAAGGTCCTTTAGCATTAGTTGGTATTCTATGAATTGCAGTATTGGTCAATGTTATATCTACTGCTGTCTCCACATCAACTCCGAGGCTTCCTGCGGTGCTTGGCTTGTTGAGGTGAAAGAAGCCTGGTTCACGGTTGGTCACTGATTGTGATACAGGTTCGGAGATGTTCTTTGTGTCCGGTAGCTGCTGAACGTATACCATAGCTTGTGGTTGTTTGTTTTGCTTGCTGCAAAATTTTCCAATTGTGTGGTTCCCATACCGTTGTCTGAGTGTTCATATTTTGAATTACCGGTAGGGCTAATTTTGCTGGAGACCAATCACCTTCTAGGATGGCATCTTTGATGACCCCTGACCATCTGCCACGTCGGAGCTGTGGTTGGTCAGTAGAATCTATAGGCACCTTTGATTGCATTGTTTGTGAAGGGCAAGCCGGTTTTTGAAACTCAATTTGTTCCTTATTTTTCTCTACATTTGACACTCTTAAGTTGTTCAAGCTTGTTGGTAATAACTTGCAGTAACTGCTCTACTGCTTGGGGTGAGCCCAATGATGTAGGAGGAGGCTCACAAAAAACTTCCGCGGGTGCTTGCGGAGGCAAAGTTTGAGGCGGCCCCGGCCCCGGCGACGGCGCCGCGGCCGGGCCGGGCCGGGCCCCCACGTTTTTCTCGGAGGGAGGGGGGGCGTCCGGCTCGGGGCAGGGCAGAGGCGGAGCGGTAGGAGGAGGGCGGCACTCAGGGCCTCCCACATCCGGACAGTCGACCAGTTGCACTTCCGCCTTCTTGGCACATTGCCCCAGAGACTCGGAGGGGGAAACTTCCGGTTCTTTGTTTACGAGCCGCGCAGTTTCTAATCCGCGTTGCAGATCGGATTGTGAAAGTATTGGCTGAGCCGGGACCCCGCGACCACCCCGAACGGCAGGCAGACCCCACAGAGTAGCCCACAGGCCCCTCTTTTCTTTTGGACAAGTTTTATCAGTCCAGGTTTGTTCTGGGACAAGCGCCTCCGCGGCTCTTAGGGCGGCACGCTGTTCCGATTTCATAACTTCTAATGATTCTAATACGGTTTTCCACAATTCTCTCACAGCTTTAATTTCTTTCTCTTCTTCCTCTCTGATAGTTTTGTCCCACATAGTGTCCCCCACTGATCTCCATTCCGTTGGGGAAAACAAAAGTGGAACTTCTCCAAAGTGTCCCCACTTCTGAGCTAAAAAAATCAATGTGATTAGCTTTTCCTGTGACGATTCAATACCTCTCTTAGAGAGAATAGTCGTCAGCAGTGCCGCGGCTGTTTCAATATCCATTATCTTATCAGCGCGGTCTTAACGTAGGATGCGAGTGGCCAGCTCGACAGGTGCCCGTCTTTTGATATCGGACTAAGCACACTATCCCACACCCCGGCTTGGCTCCGTTTTTTATGAACGCTGCTTACCGCAGTAATTTCGATCCGGAGCGTTATGCTTTGCTAACGATCCATCCTTCTGCTACCATATGTAGATCCGGAGCGTTATGCTTTGCTAACGAACCATCCTCTGCTACCATTTGTAGTGGTAGTAAATTCGACGAATCCAGACGCCGGCATAAGCTCTTTGATCGAACGGGCGGGCCGGGCGAGAGTAAGGAGTCTAATTCAATGTGAATTTACCATCCGTACTCTTTAATGAACTCTTAAACAACACTGAATATCAATGTCCCCGAGACCACGTTTTTCCAAGCCTTATATACTCTATACCAAAAGGCCATGCGGCAAGTGCAGGCTACAATTGGTTACACTCACAGTCACTCATCCCCCCCCACTATGGCGATTGGCTGCAGGGCACTGCTCACAGACTGTTCATGCGCAGCGGCAACGCCCCTCCTGCAGCCTGGGTCGAGGGCAGAGCAGCTTCTGTTTACTTTCCTTTTGTCTCTGGTGTCTCAGGGAAATCCTTCCGTGTAGCACAGCCGCATCAAGCCCTGGCTTGTTCACAGCACACAGCCAGAGACTCTCCACATGTGATGGCAATTATATCACAGTTTTTCTGACTCCCAAGGGCTTCCAGCTCCTTCTGTTTGTTGCTCATGCTGCATGCATTTGTATTGATGCACTTCAGCTGAGTCATTGATTCCACTGGGTTGGCACACTGAAGGGCCTCGCTAGTACTACCCTCAGATACCGGCATGTCACCCTTGGGTGTGCCTCTGCCACACCTGGTTTCCTCCCCCTTCAAATCTTGTTTACAGTCCTCTCAATAAGTCCTTCTAACTCCTGCCCCAAGATCCTTTTCTGCTTTTGAGACAGGTGCATCCCATTTGTTGCTAGCAGGCCAGGTGCCATGTAAGCTGATTCATGATCAAAAATCCCAAAATTCTGCCAGTGACACCAGTCCTGCAGCCAGGTATTGATCTGCTGGGTCTTCCTGCATCTTTCCTCATCATACAATGCAGCTGTGGGGATAGAGGAGAACACTACTTGTGCTCCTGATCCCTTGACCAGTTGTCCCAAGGCCCTGAAGTCTCTCTTGATCATCTTTAGCTTTCCCTTTTCACTTTCATTATTGCCCACCTGAAAAATTATTAGTGGGTAGTAGTCTGAGGTCCTAACCAGGACAGGAAGTTTCCTTCTAACATCTTTAACCCTGGCCCCAGGGAGGCATCAGACTTCCCTAAGAAGTGGGTCTGGCCTGCATATACAGCCTTTTGTTCCCTTTAGAAGGGAGTCTCCTACAACCACAACCTGCCTTTTTTTCTTTGTGGGAGCTGTTTTGATGGAGGATGCAGGGTGACTTATTCTCTGCAGCACGTCCAACTCAGTGGAACTGACTCCCTCGATGTTGTTGTTTGGTTCCACTTACAAGGCCTCATACCTGTTTTACAAGAGAACCTGGGAGGATGGGGTGGTCACAGTAGGAACCCTCCTCATTCTGCACCAGACAGGAACTTGCTGCCATTTCTCCTAGTTCCTGAAGTTGCTGCGTTCCACATCCTGAGCCTCTTGCCTGTTGGACAGAGGCACCTGGGAAGGTGGGTTGGGTAGGGGGATGTTTCTCCTGCCAACCTTAGTGTGGACTTGTTTCTCTTCACCCCTTTCCCTTGACCTGCCTTCTTCAGTCAGGGAAGGGGAGGAGACAGGAATCCCTTGATCTTCTTTCTTGCTGGTGGTGGTCTTGCCCCCAGGCAGCCAGAGTTTGATCCCACCAGGATCTGTAGGAAACTCCTGGACTGGGCATGCTTAGCTGTGTTGCCTACCCAGCAGATGTCAGGGTGATTGAAGTCTCCCATGATGTTGAGGTTTTGATTGCGGGGTGGCAATAAAACCGTGGCAGATGTATTGTTAACCCCCTCTCCCCCCCTTCTCCCTTCAGCCCCTCTCTCTCCCCCCTTCCCACTAAGTACAGGTGATTGGGAGGGGAAAAAAGGACAGAGAGAAGAGAGTTGGAAAAATTAAAAATGTTTTACTAATGCTACTAATAAAAATAGAGAAAAATAGTACAAATTACACAAAACCAATCTTGAGAGTCCCAGCAACTGCTTTGGCACCTGAATTCCTGGATTGGACTCTGCAGCCAACCGGAACTGGATTCAGTCTGTCACTAGGCCTCAGTTCGCAGGGACGACTAGCAAGGTCCTCTCCTAATGCCGGCCATAAGGAAAAAGGGATGAGATCCTTGTGATCTCCCACTTTTATATGAAGTATTCACGTGAATGGAATGTTATACTCCATTGGTCAGTTTCTTGGTCACCTGTTTCTCATTGCCCCTCTCGTGAGATGTGAATCTGTTCTTTATCAATAACCTCGCATTCCATTGCTATGTCTACCAAAAATGTATCTGGTTTTCCAGGAAAATGCAGCTGATATGAAAGCTTTAGCTGACAGGCAAATTCACTAAAAGAGAAACTTGTTTTTAACAAAACCAGGACACATGAGAACCAGGGCATGTGTTTGTGAGGCTACTTCCAGCTGTCTGTAGAAAACTTCCTCTTCCTGATCAGGTGGCTTGTAGTAAACACCCACAACAGTATCACCCTTATTAGCTTGTCCCTTAATTTTTACCCATAGGGATTCAACTCACTCGTCAACCCCCCTCAGGCAGAGTTCAAGACATTCAAGTTGCTCTCTCACATAAAGTGCAACTCCTCCACCTCGCCTTGCTGGCCTGTCTTTCCTGAAAAGTACATAGCCCTTCATGACAACATTCCAGTCATGTGAGCTGTCCCACCACGTCTCCATGATAGCAATGGGTCCAGTCCTGTTCCACTTGTTCATCAGTGACCTGGATGAAGAGACCAAGTGCACCCTCAACAGTACTGACCCTTCCACTTTTTGCGACCAACACCCACAGTGGCATCTGTGCAGAAGATCAAGGATTATGTAAGCAAGCAATCCGGAAGCAAGAACTTGACATATACAAGCACTGGCAGCGCACCCACCACTGGAGGACTACTTTGCCCATCATTCTCATAGTGGAATCTGAGAACCAGAGGACTATTTCACCCATCATACACATTGTGGGATCTGAGAGTGGTGATATCTCTTTTTCTCCCTCTCTCTTTATTCTTTTGCTTTTATTTTTAATAAGTAATAAGTCATGTAAAGTATAAACCCCACAAGCATTGTAAATCTTTCTATTAGCAAATTATTTGCCATGTGAGCTGAGCCACAAAATAAAAGCCTTTGTTTATGGACTTCAGGTATTGAGTATATTCCAACCAAGGGGATCAACGAATCTGAGTCAAGGTATGTATGTGACACCACCCAACTTGGTGGCGTCTGCAAACTTACTTAGAGTGCACTCAATCCCCTCATCCAGATCACTGATAAAGATATTAAACAGAACTGGCCCCAATATTGAGCCCTGGGGATTACCACTTGTGACTGGCCACCAACTGGATTTAACTCCATTTACCACAACTCATTGGGCCCAGCCATCCAACCAGATTTTTATCCAGAGAAGAATATGCCCATCCAAGCCATGACCAGACAGTTTCTCCAGGAGAATGCTGTGGGAAAGTGTTAAAAGCTTTATTAAAGTCCAGGTAAACAAAATTTGCAGTGTCGCAGTTTAGCCCCAGTTCCACCCCCAGCCAGCAACTAAAACCATGTGCCACTTACTCACCCCTTCCCTGCCCTGGTAGGATGAGGAGGAGAATCAGGAAACAAAAGGCAAAACTTGTGGGATGGGATGAGGACAGTTTAACGGAACAGAGAAAACAAAACAAAACAAAGCAAAACAAAACCCACAACAATAACAATGACAATAGTGAAAGAACACACAAAGCGATGGATACACAACACAATCTCTCACCATGTGGCTGCAGCTCGCCTCCTCCCGACCACAGTCTGCGCCAAAACCTCCCCCTGTCCCGGACAGCAGCTCACTCCCTAAACACAATAGCACCAAATCGTGTGGTCCAGAGAGAACCGAGAGTGCCCCAGACTGTCACACTCCTGGCAGCGAGAGATTCAGTATATTCCACCCCTTATTCTATACCTTTTCTGTCATGCTCAGGTCTTAGACTTACCAATACATTTCAGTTAATTACTACAACTTTATATATATATGTGCACATAGATATTATTCCCTTAGTCCACAGCATCATCTCATCCCTCTAAAATGTTCATTAAGTCCACTTAGTCTGTGACTTTGTATTCTGTCTGTCAAGATGGTCTCCTGGGGCAAGAAAGATGGAGTGCCATGTTGGAGTGTTGCATTGTGGCATGCTACATCTGGAACTCATAGCTTGTGTATCTGATGTAGTTCATGCCTGTGGTTTGCAGGTCAAAGGTGTCAACCCTGAGGAGGTGGCTGGATGCCAGTTGTTGAAGACAGCTCTGGTTTCATGATTGCTGGGCTTTCTTCAGTTTTGTTGAAGTTCATTCTTCATTGACCTGAAAGGTACTTACTGAATACTGTTAGTATGGTGTATGGTATTATGGAGCAATTACCTGTGAGAGATGTGAGGGATTTTCTTGAGGTTGTTGTGTGGATGGGTTTCTATTAGATGGAGAATTATTTCTGAACTAACCAGGCTCAAAGGAATTTCAAGGTCAGCTCGAAAGCTGAAAACAAGACCTGCTGTGGGAGTGAGGCAGTTCTACAATAACAGGGCCTCAAGAAGATGTAAATCAACAGACCTATTAGCAGTGACTTGGGCGCATGGACAGCTCGTGAATATGGACAATATCCAATCAACTAATGCATGCTTGGAGTGTGGACGCGTGATCAGGAAATAACTGCATATATAAGGAGGCTTGTTTCTGTAATAAATGGCTTCGCTTGAATTCATATTGGATTGTGTGGAGTCCATGATTTTTCGCCCTCGCAAGTGGTGACCCCAACATGATCCATAAGGAGAATTTACGGAAGGGGGATGACCACTGCGGGGAGAGAGCCCCAGCTGGAACGGCGCGGCCGGACTGTGACCGGGACGCAGTCTGCAGGCAGCGTGACTCCTGATTGATCGCTACAGAAGCAACAGAGGAGGGATAAAGGATCTGATATCATTGCAACAGACACCCAAAGAGGTGAACAGCTGGGGGCGAGAGGAGATGGGGCAGAATATTTTTAAAGAAGAAGAAGAAATACTGCGGCTCCTCTCGCATATTCTAAGAGAGGGGTGAAGTATGAGGAGAGTAACCTCAAAAGACTATTAATCTGGTGCAGAGGCAATGGGTTTCCTGCTGATCAGTTAGGAGCTTTTCAAACAGAGATTTGGGAAAAAGTGGGAACTGTGTTGTGGAAGGCAATTAGTCGCAGTGAAAAAGATATTCTCGGCCTTGTAACCTCCTGGAAACTGATGATTACTACACTGAAGCAACTAAAATCTGAAAAGACTGTTATGAGCTTTAGTGACTCAAAACTTAAACTTGAACTTTGGGACGATATAGGGCAGAAATTATGGGATAAATTCAGCAATGGAGATAAAGAAGTTAAATCATTGGTAACTACATGGAATGTAGTTGGGTTGTTCCTACCCAGATGCAAGACTTGCTCTTGTTATATTTCATTAAATTTTTCCCTGCCCAACTCTCCAGCCTGTCCAGGTCTCGCTGGATGGCGGTGCGGCCTTCTGGTGTGTCAGTGACTCCTCCCAGCTTGGTGTCATCAGCAAACTTGCTGATAGTACACTCTATTCCCTCCTCCAAATCGTTGATGAATATATTGAATAATACAGGCCCCAGTACTGACCCCTGAGGCACTTCACTAGATACAGGCCTCCAACTAGACTCCACCCCATTGACCATGACTCTCTGGCTTCTTCCCTTCAGCCACTTCACAGTCCACCTCACTACCCGATCATCCAGACTGCACTCCCTCAATTTAGCTGTGAGGATACTGTGGGAGACTGTGTCAAATGCCTTATTCCAGTCAAGGTAGACCACGTCCACCTCTCTGCCATCATCCATCCATCTTGTTAGGTCCTCATAAAAGTCAATGAGGTTGGTCAAGCACAACTTCCCTTTGCTGAAGCCATGTTGACTGCCCCTAATGACCCTATTATCTCTGATATGCTTTGAGATGATACCAAGGATAAGTAGTTCCATCAGTTTCCCAGGGATGGAGGTGAGGTTGACTGGTCTATAGTTACCCAGGTCCTCCTTCTTGCCCTTTTTGAACACTGGAGTGACATCTGCTTTCCTGCAGTCCTCAGGCACCTCTCCTGTTACCCAAGACCTAGCAAAGATGATGGAGAGCGGTCCAGCAATGACCTCAGCCAGCTCCCTCAGCACCCACGGATGCATCCCATCCGGACCCATGGATTTATGGATGTCCAGATTGCATAACTGCTCCCTAACCCAGTCCTCATCAAACGAGGCAAACTCCTCCATTGTCCTGACTTCCTCTGGGGCCTCAGCAGTACGGGGCTCCTCAGGACAGCCTCTGGCAGAGTAGACAGAGACAAAGAAGGCATTCAGTAACTGTGCCTTCTCTGTATCTTCTGTCACCAGGGCACCCACCTCATTCATCAGTTTACCTACATTGGTTCTGGTGTTAGTTTTATCTGCCACGTATTTGAAAAAGCTCTTCCCGTTGTCCTTGACCCCTCTCACAAGGTTTAATTCTAAGGAGGCCTTAGTTTTCCTAGTTGCCTCCCTACACCCTCTGACAACAGCCTTATATTCTCCCCAAGTGGTCAGCCCCTCCTTCCATGATCTATATACTCTTCTCTTCCACTTGAGCATAACTTCATTCAGGCCACGATAGTCTACAGTTAGTCTCCACTTGTCACTAGACTTACGCACTGGCCAAATTGGGCTATTAAAAGGTGAGCGAGTCTTACTGATCACACCCTGGCTTTCCAGTTGACGGATCAGCTTCTGGATAGGAATCAAAGAGTCTCTATTTGTGCGATATTGCCGGTGATGCACCGTCATGGTAGCAATTGGCACCTGTTGGTCGTCAACCATCAGCAGTCCTACAACAGAAAGGTCCTCTGAGAGACCAGGCAAAGTCGACAGCTGTTTCATATTCTCAGTGTCTATGGCTGCTATGCCAAATGCATACTGATACCCTTTTGGGTCCTTAAAATACCCTCTCCTGAGGCAGTCTATTCCAAGGATGCATGGAGCATGTGAGACAGTCACAATGGGATGCTTTTGCCAGTTTTTTCCAGTTAGGCTCATTTCAGCCTCTACAACAGTCAGTTCCTGGGATCCCCCAGTCACTCCAGAAATACTGATGGATTGTGTTCCTTTATAGTTTGAGGGGATTATCGTGCACTGAGCACCAGTGTCCACCAAAGGTTTGTACTCCTTGAGGCGTGTTGTACCAGGCCATTGTATCTGCACAGTCCAATAAACTCTGTTGTTCCTTTCCTCGGCCTGGCTGGACGCAGGACCCCTCTAATGTGTGTTATGCACAGTCTCTGTGTACAAATTAGAGGTTCCTTCAAGAGGATCAGAATCTCTTCTGCTCCTTTTGTAAATTGGATCAGCCATATTCCTAGGAGTTTTTCTGTGGGAGATTTGAGGGATTTTCTTGAGGCTGAGTTGTGGAGGGGTTGCTGTTAGATGGAGATTTGTTACTGAACCAGCCAGGAATTTCAAGGCTGTGAACAGGACCTGCCATGGGAGAGAAGCAACTCTGAAATAACAAGGCCCCAACGTGGTGTAAATCAACAGACCTATTAGCAGTGAGACTCGGGCGCGTGGACAGCCCGTGAACATGGACAATATCCAATCAGCTAATGCATGCTTGGAGTGTGGACGCGTGATCAGGAAATAACGGCATATATAAGGAGGTTTGTCTCTGTAATAAATGGCTTCTCTTGAATTCATATTGGATTGTGTGGAGTCCATGATTTTTCGCCCTTGCATTTTTCCTTTTAACTGATGTACTCATTCCTGAAGTTCTGAGGTAGGCCTTCTATGCCACCTTCTCATGTTTTCTCCCTGCTCACAGAGGAAGAACCTCAGTGAACCTCTTTTTTGGGCTGCCTCTGTCCTCTCTCTTGAGATTGGAAATGCCTTCTCCTAATAGCTGAAATGTGCAAGTGGTGAATGGAACCTGTCTTCTCTGAGTTCTTTGATTTCCTGCAACAGCTTTTCAAACTGGTCATCAGATTTTTCACACAGATTCTCCATGGTCGAGACACAAGCCTGTAGAGAGCCAGCAAGGCTGTCCTCAAAGTCCCAAAGCTGCTTAATCACATCAGAAATGCTTTGTCTGCCTCCAGCTGACCAGATCATTGCTGTGAATGACTTTAGCATATGCAGGTGGTGCGCTTCATACAAACCTGCGCCACAAAGGTCGTGTACGATTGATTCTGTCTGGGTCTGTCCCCTCTTGGCTGTTTGGCTCAAAATAGATGATCTCCCGCACAGCTATTTCTCTCAGGAACTGGATACTTCTCTCCATAGTATTCCATTTCCCTGGTTTACATATACAATCTTTCATAGCTGTCAGGAGTCGGATCCAGAGGGTGGTGGAGATGTTCTCTCTTGAAATTGCCCTATCAAGGGTGGAATCCCTTGACAGAGATCCCAACTGCCTGGATTCCCCACCTTCTAGTTCCATACTCTCAGCTCCGTTATCCCAGCATCAGAGCAACCAGGTTACAACATTCTCTCCTTCATGATGACTAAAATCTTTTCACATATCTCTCAGCTCACTTGGAGAAAAGGATTGAGTCATTTCCTCTCCTCCTTGTGCTGATGACACTGACCCTTGGGTTGGTGTTGGCCCTTTGCCATCATCTGTAGCATGAGTAGTCTTTCTTGTGACTTTCTTACAACTGGCAACTGATGCCGATATGGGCTCACAATCTCTTGATGTATTTCCAGAGTCTAAATGACTGTCACCAACATTGGCATAATTACAGTGGCTGTTGTGGTTACAGCAGTAGCAGTAGCAGTGCACAGTGTTGGGGGGTGCAATAGCTGCGTTGTCGGTCTATGAGGCTGGAGAAGCAACAGTGTCTGCGGTCAGGGAGGTAACGGCCTTGGCGGCTTCGCTCTGTGTAGGAGCTGGAGCTGCCTTGTCAATCTTTGAGGCTGGAGAAGCAGTAGTTGGGGTGGGGTAGTGGGTAATGTAGCTATTATAGCCTTCACTGCCTTGCTCTGTGTAGGAGTTGGAGCTGTTTTAGTTGCCTTCCCCCATTTGGGGCAGACAGCAACCATAACCATGCCTGTTGCTGAGGCTTGAGAAGATGGAACATAAGTCTCAGGAGTTAGAATAGATGCAATCCTCCTATTAAACATCATCTCTCTTATCACTGGCATCAACTGACACACATTCAGCAGACCTGACAATACCAATAAAGTATGGTCAAAGCTCCAAGGATATTCAAAACTCTCAAAAACATCTGTAATCTGTCCTAATGTAAAAGGAAAGGTATAGTTAGTTAGCTTTTCTATAGATTGGCTCATCCAATTGGAAAACACATAGATGTATTTCTCTTTAATCTCTACTGGAGGTTTCTCTAGATATAATAGTGGTTTCTCTAAATACAACAGTGCCAAAACACACAGAAACATCATCATCATCATCCAGTTTCCAGATGTAATAGAATGCACGAACCTAATAGTGAAATATGCTCAGCACAAATAAGGTTCTGCAGAACACATTGTAGAGAGCAGCTGATACAACTTATGTCACAGCATCTTTAAACCAATATAATTCAAACTGCTTTAATACTACTAGATGATGTCCAAAGTACACAGACCTGTATCTCAACCCTATGAGTTGGCACCATGCCAAAAAAATTGAATCTGCATCACAGCAGTAAGAACACCAACATCTCTAAATTTTACCTCTTTTTAGTGCCAAATTTTAGCAGTTTTTGAGCCTCATGTTGGGCACCACAAAAGCCTGTCATGTTTTAACTCGAGCTAGCAATACAACCATGATAGCTGCTCGCTCACCCCCACCCCCCCCACCCCCCCCCCCCAACCAGGGAGTCAAAAGGGAAGGGAGAAACTTGGATTGAGATAAACGCAGTTTAATAAAATAACGAGAGATGCATTCCTGTGCCATCTTCTCTTGGTGTACCTGCTTTAGTAGGTGGGTTGGACTAGATGATCTCCAGAGGTCCCTTTCAACCTTAACCATTCTGTGATTTTGTGATTTACCAGTATAGCCTGTTTCCCATAGTTGTAGCTAACAGAATATGGGCACCAGTTCAAGGAAGCAAACTGATAGATAACCAAGGCAATCTAATTGATACTTCTGGATGTGAACAATGGAGAAACCATGAATGGTGCTGCCTTGAGCATTTAGTAATATAAGACCCATGTTCCAGTAATATATCCTCAGATACTTGTTTTAGACTCAGTGTATGACAATCGCAGAGTTGTACATGTATGGTGTCACTTTGTGATGTTCTGTGGAACAACAGGAACAAAATGATTGCTCCTGCCTAAGAATGAATTATCAGAATTGCAACAGAAATTGAACAATCTGCTAGTCATCACTGGCATGACATTTTAATGCACCATCTGCAACTGGCATATTGCATCTTATGTTACATACTATGATAATTGTAGGATTGTATTCTATTTTATTTTGTTATTAGTATGCTTGTATATCCATATTTAGCACTTATCTCGCCGTGTTGAAAGTGTGTACCATCAGTTGTTACTCAATTACAAACTGTGAAGCCAGACTTCAGTTTAAGCGCTCAAAACTTTCCCCTACCCTCACCCTCAGTGAGGCAAGAGGAGGAACAGTACCTCTTCCACTCACCAAAGCAATGAGTTTGCTAGATGTTTGGTCTATGCCAAACGTATTTGGTGGAGTGCGACTGCTCACTCAACTCCTGCTTAGATTTTGGCTAACGCAGTTCATGCTAAGGCCTGATATATGCTGGGTGAGAGCACCACTTAGGCAGGACAGGTGGCCAGGAAGAGCTGAAGGACCATTAGGCAGCCATTATCATCTGCAAATTGCTGTCTCTTGCAGCCATCATCTTTTTTTCTGGCAGTTTTGTCAGATCCACTAGCTTATTTAAATGGTATAGACCAAACCTCCAAGCTGAAGCATATAAAACATTAGCTTACCCAAAAAGCATTTGAAGCAGATCCAGCAGCAGCTGGACTGCTGATGCTTTCATGCTTCCTGGTATGATACAGGGGATGCCCACATGGTGATGGAGGAGGAAGAATGGGCACTCTCACTCTCGGCTAGGTAGCTATTTCTTTTTTTGCTCATGGGTGTGATGTCTTAGATCTTGAATTTTGGTATAGTTGAATAAGTAATTTGAATCAGTTTTGCTGCTCTATGATTGCCTAGACCTTGGGATTAGTATTATGTGGAGATGCTCACTTGGTTGAACCTTTTGGTTGAAATTTAACTCTCCCGTGAAGAATAAAAAGGAAGATAAATGAGGAATTCAAAGTTTTGGTGGCCAAAGGATGGGAAATTACCAAGATCAAAACAAAGGCTATAGGAACTAGGGGAAAAGTAAAGGTAGCAGGGGAAGATCTTGACCTCTGACTCAAAAAACGCCCCCAACTCAGAAAAGCCCACTATTCACTGAGCATGCATAGAAGAATAAAAGTGGACTGTACCTTTAAACCAAAGAGAGCAAAGTTTAGACCAATGAACTCTGAGTAGGCATAAATATGCAGAAGATGTTAGGAATAGTTAAAAGTTAAAAGTTGAAATGTATAAATACATAGCTCAGCCTACTTCTAGTGTGCTAGCTTTGAGAAAGATTGCCTAGCACCTTTTTCTGTGCAGAACTGTAAATAAAGGAAATACCTTGACCCCATGTATAAATTGGTATCTGCACACCAGGTAACAATCACAGAATCACAGAATCACAGAATGTTAGGGATTGGAAGGGAACTCGAAAGATCATCTGGTCCAATCTCCCTGCCAGAGCAGGAACACCTATTTGAGGTTACACAGGAAGGTGTCCAGGTAGGTTTTGAATGTCTCCAGAGTAGGAGACTCCACAACTCTCCTGGGCAGCCTGTTCCAGTGTTCTGTTACCCTTACTGAGAAGAAGTTTCTTCTCAAATTTAAGTGGAACCTCTTGTGTTCCAGTTTGAACCCATTACCCCTTGTCCTAGCACTGGATGTTGCAGAGAAGAACCTGGCTCCATCCTCGTGACACTCACCCTTTACATATTTATAAACATTAATGAGATCACCCCTCAGTCTCCTCCAAGCTAAAGAGACCCAGCTCCCTCAGCCTTTCCTCATAAGGGAGATGCTCCACTCCCTTAATCATCTTTGTTGCCCTCCACTGGACTCTCTCCAGCAGTTCCCTGTCATTCTTGAACTGAGGGGCCCAGAACTGGACACAATATTCCAGATGTGGACTCACCAGGGCAGAGTAGAGGGGAAGGAGAACCTCTCTGGACCTACTAACCACCCCCCTTCTAATACACCCCAGGAATACATCTAATACATCCCACCTTTTGGGACAACATTTTCTGGTAACCCAGGTGGGACAGTCGTAATGGTTTTGCCTGGACTGTCTTACTGCTTCTGACAGAAGGAGACATGGACCGAGCAGGACTCCAACATGCATTGACCTATTGATCAGGACCTCCACTGGCTCCTCTCCAACCATCGGGCGGTAAGCGACACAATGGTGCAATACATTATAGAGGTATTTTTAAAGAGGTAAGAGAAGGGGAGGGTTAGTAAGTTACATTGGGAAGCAGCCGACATTTGACACAAGATGCATCTAGATGTAGATGCATGACAAAGGGAGAGGCCCTTTGCCAATTGTCAAGGTTTTGATTGCGGGGTGACAATAAAACCGTGGCAGATATATTGTTAACCCCTCTCTCCTCCCACTTCCCTCTTCAGCCCCTCCCTCTCCCCCCTTCCCACTAAGGACAGGTGACTGGGAGGGAAAAAAAGAACAGAGAGAAGAGAGTTGGAAAAGTTAAAGATGTTTTACTAATGCTACTAATAAGAATAGGGAAAATAATACAAAATATACAAAACCAATCTTGAAAGTCTCAGCAACTGCAGGGCCAGCACCCGAAGTCCTGGATTGGACTCTGCAGCCAACTGGAACTGGATTCACTCTGTCACTAGGCTTCAGTTCACAGGGACGACTAGCAAGGTCCTCTCCTAATGTCGACCATAAGGAAAAAGGGCAAGATCCTCGTGATCTCCCACTTTTATATGAAGTATGATGTGAATTGGATGGAATAGTTCAGTTGGTCAGTTTTTTGGTCACCTGTTTCTCGTTGCCCCTCTCACGAGATGTGCATCCATTCTCATCCATTCTTATCAATGACCTAGCATACCATTGCATTGTCTACCAAAACATGTATCTGGCTTTTCAGAAAAATGCAGCTAATATGAAGGCTTTAGTTGGCAGGCAAATTCACTAAAAGAGAAACTTGTTTTTAACAAAACCAGGACACCAACTGAGGGTTGGAGCAGAGGGGTTAAGAATTTCTTTTCAGTACTGATATGGGTTCAGCTACTTCACAGGAAATACCCCCTTGTTCTCACTTGGGATGTATTTTAAAATATTTGAGAAAATTTGGAGGGGACCCCCTAAGCAAGGATAAATTGAAAAGATATTGTAATCAATGGTGGGCTGCTTATAAATTGGAAGATGAAGAAAAATGGCCAGAAAATAGGTCTTTGCAATATAACACAATATTATAATTAATGTTGTTTTGTAGAAAGTTAGAAAAGTGGGATGAAGTACCTTATGTGGAGTTGTTTTTCTCTCTTAGAAATGATTGTGACACTAGAAGGAAATGTGGGTTAGTTGGTTCGAAGCATCGAAATGGAATATATTTGATAAATGAGAAAAAGAAAAAGACAAATTCCTGTTGTAGTGGTTGTGAAATTGGAAAAGGTTGTCAAAAAGAAACTGAGGAGGATGAGCAATTGGTTTGTAGTAACTCCTTGACAAGTGGACACAAGTTCTTCTAGTGAAGAAGAAAATGAAGTTACTAGGTTGAGGCAAAAGTAATTGCAGTTTTTGCAGTGTTGAAATTTGCTGCTTGGTATTGGAATACATTCTTAAAGAAATGTAGTTATGTTGTACATAATTTTAATGCACTTTTCTTGCTTTAAGGTTTTTTTACTACTGACTTATTCCTTGCTGTTTATTTTATATCTATTTTAGATTATGGAAATTATGTTAGACTAAAAGGCAAGTTCAAATAATTTTCTTATTCGAGTTCAAAATGGGTTGTAAAGAAGCAGAGACAACCTGCAAAATCAGCAACACATTTGGCCCAGGAACTGCTAACAAATGTACAGTGCAGTAGTGGTTCAAGAAGTTTTGCAAAGGAGACAAGAGCCTTGAACATGAGGAACATAGTGGCTGGCCATCGGAAATTGACAATGACCAATTGAGAGCAGTCATTGAAGCTGATCCTCTTACAACTACATGAGAAGTTGCTGAAGAATTCAACGTCGACCATTCTATGGTCATTCAGCATTTGAAGCAAATTGGAAAGGTGAAAAAGCTCTAGAAGTAGGTGCCTCATGAACTGACCGATAATAAAAAAAATCATCATTTTGAAGTGTCGTCTTCTCCTATGCAACAACAACAAACCATTTCTCGATTGTATTGTGACACGCGGCGAAAAGTGGATTTTCTATGACAACCGGTGATGACCAGCTCAGTGGTTGGACTGAGAAGAACCTCCAAAGCACTTCCCAAAGCCAAACTTGCACCAAAAAAAGGTCATGGTCACTGTTTGGTGATCTACTGCCAGTCTGATCCACTACAGGTTTCTGAATCCCAGTAAAACCATTCCATCTGAGAAGTATGCTCAGCAAATCAATGAGATGCACTGAAAACTGTAATGCTTGCAGCCAGCATTGGTCAACAGAAAGGGCCTACAACAATGCCCGACTGCATGTCATACAACCAACACTTCAAAAGCTGAATGAATTGGGCTGTGGCTACGAAGTTTTGCCTCATCCGCCATCTTCATCTGACCTCTCACCAACTGACTACCACTTCTTCAGGCATCTTGACAACTTTTTGCAGGGAAAACACTTCCACAAACAGCAGGATGCAGAAAATGCTTTCCAAGAGTTCATCGAAACCCAACACACAGATTTTTATGCTACAGGAATAAACAAACTTATTTCTCATTGACGAAACTATGTTGATTGTAATGTTTCCTATTTTGATTAGTAAAGATGTGTTTGAACCTAGTTATAATGATTTAAAATTCATGGTTCAAAACTGCAATTATTTTGCACCAACCTAATGTTAGCCCTGTTTTGGGAGAACTAGAGGACAACATCCAATATTTCAGGCCCCTCTCAGACAAACTGTTGGGCCTGAAGGAGGGCCAGTGCTTGTACATATCCCCTTTACTACCTCAGATTTGTTAAATTAGAAATAATCAGTTTGACTGTATCGAATTAATCCAGAAGGACTGTAGGGGATGATTAAAACTGTTATATTAACCCATAACCCTAACTGGAGGGGATATCCAGGCCCTAGTAGAATATCTGTTTACTAGTGAAGGAAGACAGATGATGTGAGAAAAAGCAAAGGAAGAGAGTAACCAGTGTCATGGGACAGACCCTGATCAATATCTATGTAGGGAAGAACCACGATAGTTCCCCATTACATCTAGGGGATTGGAAAGACTGAGAACATATCAACACTTGATTTTATATGGGATACAGCATGGAGTGCAATAGCCAAAGAATTTGTCTAAATTATAGGAAGTGAGGCAAGATTTTAATATGAGTCCATTGGCATTTTATGAAAGATTGGGTGAAGTGGCAAAGAAATGGACTGATTTTAATCCAGAAGAGGAAAGCAATCAGAAAATGTTTAACAAGTTAGTTATTGGACAGCCAGTGCCAGACATTAGAAAGAAGTTGCAGAAGGTAGATGACACAAGTGGTATGTCTGTGTCACAACTAATAGTGATTACCTATAAAGTATATAATTAGTGTGATGAGATAGAAATAAAAGAGAAGCAGGTCCAAATGAAGTTGCAAGCTTGCCTGTTTGCTGCTGCCTTGTCAGAAAACCAGGAAAGCAGGAGAAGAGGGAGAGAAAGTTTGCGAGGGAGAGAAAGGGGGAGCGTAGGGGGAAGGAATTGGTATAAAACATCCTTTGGACAAACCCCCCTTGGACCAAATCAGTGTGCATATTGCAAACAGGAAGGGCACTGGAAAAATGAGTGCCCTCATCTTAAGAAAACTCAGGGGAACACTAAAGAGCCCATCGTGATGGCAGAAATAGGATTAGATTGAAGGGGACGGGAGGAATCTATTAAGTCTCCCCAGCTGATCCTCTGGTTCCAGTAAAGCTGGGAAATGATATGATAGATTTTTTTAATAGATAGTAGGGCAACCCACTCTGTAGTAGCAAATTGTAAAGGACAATCAAGTAAAATAAAGGCCCATGTTATTGGTGCAACTGGGAAAAAGACTTTAAGGCCATTCTTACAATTGATGGAATATACAATTGGAAATAAGTAACTTGTGAATTTCTCTATATGCCATAATGTTCCTCACCTTTACTAGGATGTGACATTGTGTGAATTAAATGTAAAATTAGAATCATAAAGTCATAGAATGTCCTGAGTTGGAAGGGACCCACAAGGATCGTTGAGTCCAACTCCTGTCCCTACATATGACAACCCCACAGTTCACACCATGTGTCTGAGGGCATTGTCCAGTCTCTTCTTGAATACTTTCAGGCTTGGAGCTGTGACTACCTCCCTGGGGAGCCTGTTCCAGTTCTCCACCACCCTCTGGGTGAAGAACCTTTTCCTAATGTCTAACCTAAACCTCCCCTGATACATCTTACTGCCATTCCCTCGAGTTCTGTTGTTGATCGCCAGAGAGAAGAGATCAGTCTTCCCTTCCTCCTCCCCTTGTGAGGAAGCTGTAGGCCACAATGAGGTCTCGCCTCAGTCTCCTCTTCTCCAGGCTGAACAAATCAAGTGACTTTAGCTGGTCCTCATAGGGCTTCCCCTCCAAACCCTTCACCAACTTTGTAGCCCTCTTCTGGACACTCCAGTAGCTTTATATTCTTTTTATACTGTGACGCCCAGAACTGCACACAGTACTCCAGGTGAGGCTGCATTAGTGCAGAGCTGAGTGGGACAATCACCTCCCTCAACCAGCTGGCAATACAGTGCTTGATGCACCCCAGGACACGGTTGGCCCTCTTGGCTGCAAGGGCAGACTGTTGGCTCACGTTCAACTTGCCGTCAACCAGAACCCCCAGATCTCTCTCTGCACGGAGCTGCTTTCCAGCATCTCATCCCCCAGTCTGTATGTACAGCCAGGGTTGCCAGGGACACCCAGGTGCAAAATTGGGCACTTGTTCTTGTTGAGCTTCATATGGTTGGTGATTACCCAGTTGTCCAGTTTGTCCAGATCCTTCCGCAGGGCTTCTCGCCCTCAAGAGTGTCGACAGCTCCTCCCAATTTTGTGTCATTGGCAAACTTACTTAGTATTCCTTCAAGTCCTGTGTCCAAGTCATTTATGAAGACATTGAAGAGTACTGGCCCTAAGATGGATCCCTGCAGAAGCCCGCTAGTGACTGGTTGCCGGCCTGACATAACCCTATTTACTAGAACCCTTTGAGCCCAGCCTGTCAGCCAATTTCCCACCCACTGCATCATGTGTTTATTCAGCAGTATGCTGGCCATTTTGTCCAGGAGGATACTGTGAGAGACAGTATCAAAGGCTTTAGTGAAATCCAAAAAGATCACATTGACAGGCTTCCCTTGGTCAACTAGGTGGGTAACCTTGTTGTGGAAAGTAATTAAGTTGGTCAAGCAGGACTTTCCCCTCATGAACCCATGCTGTCTGGGACCAATGACTGTATTGTCATTCAGATGTTTTTCAATAACTCCCAGAATAGTCTTCTCCATGATTTTGCCAGGCACAGAAGTGAGTCTGGCAGGCCTATAGTTGCCAGGGTCATCCCTGTTGCCATTCTTGTAGATTGGGACAACGTTCACCAGCTTCCAGTCACCTGGGACCTATCCGGATTCCCAGGAGCACTGAAAAACCACGGAGAGAGGTCTCAATATATCAACCAGCTCTTTAAGTACTCTTGGATGAATTCCATGAGGCCCCATCGACTTGTAGGGATCTAGCTGGATTAGCAAATCCTGCACAAGTTCCGGATTGACTGGGAGTTTATTGTTCTTACAGCCATGGTTCTCTAGCCCAGGCCTATTGGGCCCCCCCAAGTCCATCATCAGTGTTGAAGACTGAAGCAAAGAAAGCATTAAATGTCTCTGCTTTGTCTGTGTCCCTGTGTGGCAGAATGCAAATCCCCCTCTCTCCCCCCCTCCTCCTTCAGTATGGAGGGAGTAGGCACATCTCCCTCTCTCTGCTACTTGAGGCTAACAGTTTCTTTTGTTTGGCCCAGAGCACCCTGGCCAGGGCCATTAGGAGAAGGGATTGCCGAGGCACCAGTGAGCCGCTGGGCACCTGTGACCAGTGTGGGGGATGTTTGGAGGCTTCAGGGGCACCCCACACATGGTGTGGCGGTGCAGAGAAGCTTCTAGAATGCCTACAGTCAGGTCTGATCAGCCAGTATAAAACGGGACTCTCTCATCGAGACTGGGCCCATTGTCACCGGTCTCTTGGAGTGCGAGCTGAAGATGCTACCGCCGAGAACCCCCCCTCCCCGGGATGGAGACCCCGCTTGCCTTGTCGCCACGTGTGTGAGTAAAACCCCTCGCAGGATTGCGAGTATATAACTTTATTCCATGCACATATGCACGTGTAACTTCCTGTGCTTAATACAAGCACGTATAACTTTATTTCCTCGCACAATCGCAAGTGTATTTATATTCCGTGCACATTTGCACGCGTACTTTAAATTATTTCCTCGCACAATTGTGAGTGTATTATAAATTTATCCTCGCACAATCGCGAGTGTATTTTCCTCCCGTGCTTCCACATAAGCACGTGTAGTATTCCGTGCACATTCGCACGTGTAAGTAAATTAACCCTCGCAGAATTGCGAGTGTATTATAAATTTACCCTCGCGGAATCGCGAGCGTACGCTTTACCTGTATCTCTTTAAGAATAAGACCGCACCGTGTTCAGGCAAGTGTGTACTCCTCTGGGACTCGGGGTGGTTCCGGCATTGTTTTGGGTGAAGCCACGTGCATGCACTCTGTGGACCGCCTGTTGTACTAGTTGCTGCCCCTTAATAATTTTCCTCAACTGATACCCGAACCTCTATTTAAGTCACTTTTGGAGTGCTAAAACCCTGTTTCTCACCAGTTTAATAAAAGTTGTTTTGGACCCTGTTGTCCCTTAAATTAGCCTCGGGGTGCCTCCGTGACACCCTGTTAATAAGGTGACCATACTCACCAAGTAATGGACCAATGTTATTTCCAGTTTGCCTTTTGCCATTAATATATTTGAAAAAGGTCTTTTTATTGTCCTTCACAGTACTGGCCAGCTTCAATTCTAAATGAGCTTTGGCCACATGAATTTCTTCCCTACAGTGTGAGCAGCATCTCTGTAGTACTCCCATGACACATGACCTTGCTTCCACTGACCATATACTTTCTTCTTTTGCCGCAGTTCAAGAAGAAGAGCCCTGCTCAACCAAGCTGGCTTTTTGCCTCCCCTTCTAGATTTTTGGCATTTTGCCTGATCCTGTGCTTTTAGTAGGTGGTATTTAAAAAGCGACCAACACTGACGGACCTCAGCAAATTCAAAAGCTTCTTCCCAGCTGTCGAGGGTTAAGATTGTGGGGTGACAATAAAACCCTTGCAGATGTATTGTTAACCTCCTCTCCCCCCCACTTCCCCTTTTTGCCCCTCCCTCTCCCCCCTTCCCACTAAGGACAGGCGATCGGGAGGGAAAGAAGGACAGAGAGAAGAGAGTTGGAAAAATTAAAGATGTTTTACTAATGCTACTAATAAGAATAGAGAAAATAATACAAAATATACAAAACCAATCTTGAAAGTCTCAGCAACTGCAGAACCAGCACCCAAAGTCCTGGATTAGACTCTGTAGCCAACCTGGAGCTGGATTCAGCCTCTCACTAGGCCTCAGTTTGCAGGGACAACTAGCAAGGTCCTCTCCTAATGTCGGCTATAAGCAGAAGGGAAAAGGAAAAAAGGGAAAAGGGACGAGATCCTCGTGATCTCCCACTTTTATATGAAGTATTCACGTGAATGGAATGTTATACTCAGTTGGTCAGTTTCTTGGTCACCGGTTTCTCATTGTCCCTCTCGCGAGATGTCCATCCGTACTTATCAATAAGTTTGCATTCCATTGCCATGTTTACCAAAACATGTATCTGGTTCTCCAGGAAAATGCAGCTAATATGAAGGCTTTAGCTGACAGGCAAATTCACTAAAAGAGAAACTTGTTTTTTAACAAAACCAGGAGACCAGGGGACCTTAATAAGTAGTTTTCTGAGCAACCAGAATTCTCCTCATATCTAAAGTTTAGTCTTGGTGTCAGTTTTCCTCCTGTTGCCAAGGCAGCCACCAATTGCCACTTCTCCCACAAGACCCTCTCTGTTATCAAGTAGCAAATCTAGGAAGGCATCTTTCCTGGTCTATTCCCTTAGTACCTGCACCAACAAGTTATCAACCAGATGCTTTAGGAATCTTCTGGACCTGTTGGTGCCAGCTGTATGATATTCCCAGTTGACATCTGGTAAGTTGAAGTCCCCCATAAGGACAAGGGAAGATGTCTTGGGGGCTTCACTTAGTTCCTTAAAGAATAACTCATCAGTGTTGTCATCCCAGCTGGGAGGCCTATAGTAGGCTCCCACAACAACATCTGCTTTATTTGTCTGTCCCTTAATCCTTACCCAGAGGCTCTCAACTTTACCACTGACAACTGCTAGCTCTATGCATTCCAGCCCCTCCGCTACACACAATGCCACCCCCCCGCCTCTCCTACCCTGCCTATCCCTTCTGAATAACCTGTAACCATCCATCATGGCACACCAGTCACAGGACTCATCCCACCAGGTTTCACTGATGCCAATTATATCATATCCCTGGGACCAGGCCAAGGCTTCTAGTTCATCTTACTTTTTCCTCATGCTGCAAGCATTATTGTAGAAGCATTTCAAGTGTGGTTGATTGTGCCCTTCACCTCGTGGCGCAGTCTGAGGAATCTCACTGTCACGCACCTCCTCGAGCTTTGGTGTGCCGTCCCATTCCTCATCACTGACTGGCCTGGTACTGCCCACTTCCCCCTTCCAATCTGGTTTAAAGCCCTATCGATCATCCTTGCTAGCCCCTGAACCTACATCTTTTTCCCCTTCTGCGAGAGGTGCATCCCATCAGATGTCAAAAGACCTGACGAAGAAGAGACCATCCCATGATTGAAGAACCCAAAGTTCCACCGATGACACCAGTCACGGAACCATGTGTTGATTAGTTGGGCCTGCCTGTTCTATTTTGTATTCCTGACTGCTACTGAAAGAATGGAAGAAAAAAACACCTGAGCCATCGACCAACTGCCCTAAAACTCTGAAATCCCTTTTGATCGCCTTAAGATTTCTTTTTCCTACCTCTTCTCTGCCAAAATTAAGGACCAATAGTAACATCTCTTATCCTGGCCCCAGGGAGGCAGCAGACTTCCCTGTGGGTTGGGTCAGATAGGCATATTGGGCCCTCTGTTCTCTTCAGAAGGGAGTCCCCTATGACAACTACCCTTCTTTTTGTCTTCACATGTGTGGTTTTTATGGGTTTCTGCTGGGGACATGCTATGCATCCCACTGACTGTGGAGGAAAAAGTGCATGCCCCTGGAAATCAGCAGCAACCCTGCAAACCACCCTGTTGAAAACTATTTTAGCTCTGTTAGAAGGACCAGCACCCATTGCCCCCTCCTGCAGAACAGAATCCCTGGAGGTGATTCCTGAGCCTGTACACTTCCGACCTATCGTAAAGGGAGCTGAGGGGGTGCTGAAATCTTTAGCTTTGGCCATTAAGACAAACTTAAACAGTACTACTTTCCAAGAGTATGCTAGCAGATTTACCACTATACTCCCCATAGGATAAAAACCAGGGGAGAACCTCAACTAAAGTAAATGTAATAGAAAAGAGACAGCCTGTCTCCATGCAAAAGACAAAAACAAAAGGGGGAAATTGGGAAATGCTCTCAGTTACTGCTGAGTGTAAGAGATTATGGAAAATGTGCTTAGATAAGGGGCTTGCTCTGAGTCAGTTAAATGGGCTGCCAACTCCTGTTCTAGGGAAACTGGCTGGGTTTTCCTCATTAACTTCTCTTGATAGCTATGGGGTCTGTGTCAGGAGATGGGGGTGACGCTGTAAGATTTTAAGAGATAATGAGCCAGAAGAAGCAAGGGAAGTGAGCTCAGGCTATACCCAAATCTATCAGCAGTAAATCTAGACCATGCATATGCAGGAAACTAGGGTGGAGCTCGATTCAGTGGAGGTAATGGCAGCTGCTACTCCCCCTGCTAAGGATCCCAGTCCCTAGATGATGGTTGCAGTTAATAACTGCTACCTAACAACATTCCTCATTGACACAGGAGCCCAAATATTGATGGTAGATAAGGACACTTACAAAGGATAGCCTCCGTTTAGCTAGCAGTTAGTTTCTATTGTAGACGTCAACGGGGAAAATCACTACTCACCCACTGGTCAGGGATAAACTAATACTGTCTAATGGACAGACAGTCTGCCCAACCTTGCTTTTAGGTTCCCATAATATATTGGTGTGCTGGTTTGACTGAAATCAAGTTAATTTTCTTCATGCAGTTAGAAATTTTTCTTTTTCTTAGCTAGCATGGTCATGCTCTATGCAATTCCTCACAAACTCTGTTTGTGCCAAGCAGTCAGTCCCAGGAAGAGAGCACCCTGGTCCCAAACAGCTGATCCCAGGGAGAGAGAGAAAAGACCAAAGAGGCAGAAAGGTCTAGAGGCTGACTGTAAAAAAAGCAGAATGGCAAAAGGACAAACTAAAGGAACTCCTGAATGGAACTCAACCAAAATGGAACAGAACTGGAAGAGGTCTCCCCAGCTGGAAAACCTGACTCTCATTAAATACATACCATGACGCTAATGGCATGGAATATTCTCATTGATCAGCCTGGATGTCAGTCAAAGTCTGTCCCATCTATGCCTCCCTTCTTAGCTGCCTCATACCTGCAGACAGAAATCCCAGAAAGACCTTGGTCTCTCAGAAAACGGCTAACAGTAAGTTCTTAAATTCTCTTTGTTCCAACTCAAAACCACTGGAAAGTTACTTGAAGAAAAACATTAATTCTGTCCCAAAGTGTTCGTTATCTTATTATTCTCAAACTAAATCCAAACAACAACCTGTAGACACAGGCCTGGCTGCACCCTGCCCCAATGACACTCTTGCCTTCTCCCCAGGGCTCAAGGATTACCAGTTCCCACAGGATGAGTCTGTGGTGCCCTCAAACCCCTTCCTGGAGGAGGAGGAGGACTTGAAGAAAGATTCTCACCTGGCAGACCAGGTGACAACTGCTCATGGTGGTCACCTCCCAACGCAGCCTTTGTAGGTCATTTCCCCTGCTTGAACCTTCTGTCCTAACCTGGGCACGAAGCACAGCTCAGTGCTCACTGCAAAAATCTCTTTCTGGCAAAGCAAAGTTCTGACTGGGGCTGTGGAACAGCTCCATCAGGGCCTGCTTGGATCGAAGTTTCCCATAGACTCTCCCTGCCAGTCTCAGGCTCTTCCTAATTCAGCCAGAGAGACCTTCTCCCCAGTATATCCAGCATGTGATTGGCTCTTGCTCATTGCATGTGTTTCCCAAAGGGAATGCTGCCTCCAGAACCTGTCCTTCACACACAAGAAACAGGTGTGGGGTCATTTCTGCTGGGATCTTTTATTAACCCAAAGTGCTGTATGGAGCAGAGCCTCATCCTGCTGCAACCCTTTACCCCCCCTTCTTGCTCCTCAGACCTGTATAACATCAGTAACACTTGTGGGAAGGTGGGGTTCTGCATCTTTAAAACTGTGTATAAGATCAAAGAGGATATTATTGGGACCTTTTAACTTCTCAGAAGGAGACATCCCATGTCTGCAGGTCAGTGCTGGTTTTGGAGTCATTGTGGAGAGAGGCAGGGGTTTTGGGTGGGGGAGTGAGAGAAGGAATTGAGGTGGCACTGGGCTGCTGTAGGGTTTCTAGTGGGACCCAGCTGAGGTCTGTTGAGTATTGATAAGGATCATGGCTGAAAACATTGTGACAAAACTAGTTCAGCCAGAAGACACATTCAGAGCACCGGGAACTGCGATCTACACATCAACAATGAGCTAACGAGCCACAGATCAGGCTGGCTGACTGACCAGAGATGGAGGATGTACTGGAGGGCACATAGCCCCATCTCCTGATATGCTCGGCTTGGCAAACAAAGGGGAAAAGTTGAGACCCTTTTAACGTGGCCCAGGACTTGTCCAGACTTGTCCCTCTTTCGCAATCACCACTTTTCCCCCCACCCAGACTTTCCTCTACTCTGGGAGCTATAAAAAGCTCACCTAAAACAGCACAGTTGAGGGAATACCAGTCTCATCTAAGGGCCTGTCAGTCTCATCGAGGGAAGACCAGCCTACCAGTCTCACCAAAGGAAATACTAGCTCGGCCTCATCGGGAGAATACCAGCACCCTGAGGACCCTCACTCTGAACCAGATATTGGAGGATGCTGCGCTCCTGACCCCAGCATCCTTGCCATGGAACACCGAAGCTACACATCATTGTACAAGTCCTGTCATCCACACTGTGGGGCCGTAAGAGACTGGATCCCTCACTCTTTTCTTTCTTCCTTTCTCTCTGCTCTTTCCTTCTCTCCTCCTTTTTTCTATACCCCCATTTCTTTGTCTCTCCTTCCATATATATATATATTACTCTCTTTCTCTCTCCCTTATACCTTAGTTTTCCTTCCTTCTCTACCACTCTCTTTCCCTTTTGAACATATAAGGATAACACCATCTTTAAGCTCTGCTCTTGATTTCTGGTTAAATTTCATATTATAGCTACTGATGGTTGCCAATACACCGCTCATAGTAGGATTTTTGCTGTTAATGTGTTGATAAGTTCTGTTATACTTTTGCCAAGTCACCATTCGCTGTAACCAATATTCCAACAAGTACTTTTAGTAAAACTCACAATTGAATTGGACCCCAGAGGTCATTCACTTCACATAACTGCGCAGAATTAACCCAGAGTTAACTCACACCTGGTCTCATCTCTTGAGTCAGGGCGTGTGTCACATCTAGAGTTAACTCATCCCTCATCCCATCTGTTGGGACAGGTCAAGGTCCCCTTGGGGGATGAGGTGGGGAATAACCTCAGTTCTGAGCTCATTTGGGAAATGGAGGCCCCAAGGCTTTGGCCAGGGCTGTGTGAGTGTGTGAGAGTGAGCATCCTGCTGATTGCCCTGCAGTTCTCCATTAGCCTGCAGACAGAGGAGAGCATCCAGGAGGAGTTCCAGCACCAGCAGGGTCAACCCATCTCCTTCAGCATGCCCGCCCGCCATCAGGAGGTCTGCCTGCACATGTCCCAGAGCAGCTTCAGCTTGCCCATTCTGCTCAGCTCTACCCATGGATTCACCAACAGGGAAGGGACCTGACCCTGCTGGTTTCTGTAGGAGGATGGCAATTTCCCCAGTCCTGCCTTCACTGCCCTGCAGGGCTGGGTTGTGTGGGAGGGAGCTGGCCTGTGTGAGTAGGCTTATTTTCTTGTCCCTTTACCAGGACAGCCAGCACAAGACAGCTTCTGTCCCTGTCCCTTGTGGTGTTGGCTGCTGACCCTCCTTTAGCCCACAGTGTCCCTGAAGTGGCAGCTGTACTTTGAGTTTGTGACCTCTGGGAGCCAGTTGGAGGCCATCCTCTGGACTGGGGGGAACAAGTTAAAGTGGACACTTTCAGCTGGGACTTACCCATCATAGTCCTTCCCACCAATCCCATCCTGGCTTCCTATGTATCTCAGTTCTGCACCAACTCCATCGCCATCTGAAGTGAGGAGAGCTGGTAAGGGCCTGTGGTGCTTCAAGCATCTAGTGGGAATGTCAGGCAGGACTGTCGTTGGCATGCTGTGGGGTGTTCACCTCAGCGTCCCCCTGGGTTCATCTGCAATGCCCAGGTGGGCACCAGGTGAGTCTGTCCTGCCTCGTGGGAAAGATGTCTCATGTGCACAGCCCAGTACTCCTGTTACCCTTGCCCAGAGGAGGCTCCTGGCAGGCCAGCCTTGCATTGCTGGCACATGCTGGTGTTATGGATGCAGCCACATGCTGCGGCAGCACGATAGTGATGATCCAAAACTGAGGAGCACTGAGTTCCCCGGGCTGTTCTCTGTCTGTGCTCCTGGGTATGAAGGCATCCTGCTGGTCTTGGGATCCTTGGGGAGCTGGAGTGAATGCATGCTGTGCATTCAGGAGCTAGAATGGAGATCTCCCCACTCAACAGTTAGCTCCCCATTTCTACCAAACCTTTCAAAGAGTTTTCCCCTTTGCATGGAAATCTAATAAACATCTGAATGTGCAAAACTCAGCCTTACAAAGATCTGTATTCCTACACCGTTCCTGGTGCTGGACGCAGCCTGCCCTGCACGACAGTCGCAGGCTGGAGACCTCCTATTTGTTTAAAAACTTTATTGCAAGAACAGAAACATCTACACAAAGCTCTGCACAACACAGTCCTGGAACCGGCTGGGGCAGGCTGCAGCGATTGAGAATGACACACGCAGACACACACACGCACACAGAGTTCTTGTTAGCAGCAGAGCAGAGCAGAGTTGAGTAGAGCTCCCTTTAATTAATTCTTTCTCAATTTATATTTTACAGCTACAGATCTGGACCAAGAGGTCAAACAGGATGTTTTTTTCAAAAAATGTTATTCCAGACACACCACACTCGTCTTGTGACTGTTTTCAGTCACATTCTTTCACACACATTCCTTGGGCAGTTTTCCAGCTCGGCCTCTCACTCTCATGCATTCTTTGAGTGGTCTTCCAGCCCGGCCTCTCACTCTCATAAGCACACAGTCATCCTGTATAACCTGTCCAAGACCGCTTTGTATTTTGACTGATTGCTGTGATTTAATCATGTTAGTATTAGTCTTCCTTGATCATCCAGATGTCTGGAGTTGTTAATCATGTTAGTATTGATCTTTTATCATCCAGGTGGCTGGAGCTGTATGTTCTGCCGCTCCCACACAGGCTGCCAGCATGGCTGGCTCCACTCTGGTGCATGCAGATTGCTTCAGCTCCCTGAACCCTAGCAGGGCACCTGGCTCCCCACCCCACTCTCCTGCAGCTGAGATAGGGCAGCTGGCATGGATGAGGCTGAGCTCCTCCTGGGGACACATTCTAGTGGTTCCCCCTGCTCGCCTGGCACTCTGCTGCCTGCCCCGGGCTGGCTCCATTGCAGTGCTGCCCAGGGCTATTTTGCAGTGCCAGGGACCCCCTTCAGCCCCAGGATCACGGCTGGCATTGTGAAAGCAAACACCATAAATCCAAGGAAGTGCTGTGATTGCTGTTTTAGGCACTGGGCAGCTTGGCTCCAGCTCCTCACAAGTGCTTTATTTTCATGGAATCATAGAATCATTTTGGTTGGAAGACAACCTCAAGATCATCGAGTCCAACTGTTAACCTAACACTGTCACTCAACCATGTCCCTAAGAACCTCATCTACACATCTTTTAAACACCTCCAGGGATGATGATTCAACCACGTCCCTGGGCAGCCTGTTTGAATGTCTGACAACCCTTTCCGTAAAGAAATTTTTTCTCATATCCAATCTGAACCTCCCCTGGCACAACTTGAGGCCATTTCCTCTCATCCTGTCGTTTGCTACTTAGGGGAAGAGACCAACACACTCCATGCTACAACCTCCTTTCAGGTAGTTGTAGAGAGTGATAAGATCTCCCCTCGGCCTTCTTTTCTCCAGGCTAAACAACCTCAGTTCCCTCAGCTGCTCCTCATAAGACTTGTGCTCCAGACTTCTCTCTAAACAGAAAAAAAAACCCCAACCCCAACATATAGCTAGGCTGACTTCCCTGGTGCTGCCTCAGGCCCCAGGGAGGCTATGGGATGTGGGCACGTATCCTTGCCCAGCACCTTGAAGATACTTCAGCCCCAGAGCCCCCAGGACACTGGGTCAGAGTGCGGGCAGTGTACAGGTAGCATGCAAGCAGCATGCAGGCAGATGACAGCTCTGAGCCATGTCCGCTCACCTGTACTCACCACTCACCAGAACAACTGGACCCTGGGGAGAGCTGAGCAGGGAACTCAGAGAGAGCTGTGCAACCAGGAGCCAGGAAGGGGGACAGGATGGGACAAAGTGCTACTCAGGGAGTGACACCATCCTGCTTCCCACAGCTGGTAAGTCAGATGGGATAGCTTCTGGAGGCTGGAAGTACAGGTGGGATCAGAGCCAACCCCACCTTGACTAAGCAATGAGGTTGTTGGTCTAAAGAGGGGACAACGAAGAGGGGACATGATCAAAACCCTGATGTCACCTTATTCTGCAGGCTGGCTGCCCACTGGATAAAGTTTAGTGCCACCAGAGGAGCATGGGCTGGGAGGAGTGCTGGCATGCCTTGTGTCTCCCACGAGTGTCCCTGAACTTGGCACCCACACCCCAATCCTCCTCACAGGGGAGAGCCATTTCCACCCCATGGATTGGACACAACGTTTTTTGCAGGGGCTCTACAAGCCTGGGTTGGATGGTGTCTGTGGGTCCCCAGCTGTTGGACATGCTCTTTCCACCCCACGCTGAGTGCCTTCTTCCCACTGCTGGTGGCAGGCAGGGCTCCACAGCCTGGGCAACCCCATGCCATGGCTCCCTTGCCCTTTTGCCCTCCCTTGCCCTCCTTTGCACAGTCTCATCCTCCCATGCTTGCCCCCATGCTCTATCCCTCTCCATCATCCTTTGGCACTCTCCTGGGCCATTTATCCCAGCTGTGGCTGCTCCGTGTCAGGCCATGTTTTTGTGCCAGTGGGTTAACCATGCATCTCCGCTGCCCTCAGTGCTGGCAGAGTGCTTCTACACACCCTGGTACCCCAACACCCCAGGTACCCCAGCATCCTAAGTGTACTGCTGCCTGTGGCTCTGCCCAGGCTCCCCTCAAGGTAAATGTGATGAGAGGGCATGGGTTGTTTAGAAAAACAGGCCTTGGCACTTGTTGGCCATCTGTCCTGATTTTGTTAAAAACAAGACCAGTTCTCTTTTAGTGAATTTTCCTTTCAGCTAAGTTCTTCTAAGTAACTGCACTTTCCTGAAGTTAGCTGCACATTTTTTCTCAGACACTGTGCTCGGAGCTGATAAGATGACCAATGGAATGGTGAAGAAGCTCATGTTTAGATTTATTGCTATGACAGCCAAGAAGACTGATAAGATGCCACACATCCCATAATTGAGAGAGGCGTGTTTACAGGAGAGGTGGACAGGACAGGTGACTAAAACTGACCGAGTATTCCTTCCCATATACATCATACATCCTATATAAGAGGGAGATCATGAGGATCTCGGTCTCTTTGACCATGGACAGCATCTAAAGAGGACCCTGCCTGTCTGCCTGCGACCTTAGGCCCGAGACCCTGCATCCCTGAATCCAGTTCCGGTTTGCTGTGAAGTCCCATCCATGACTTCTGGGTGCCTGCCCTGCAACTGCTGAAGCCATGCCAGCTCCGCCCACTGCTCTACCCCGGGACATTCAAGTTTGGTTTTGTATATTTTATATCAAAAAAATCACCCTGACTTCCAGGAGGAGAGCCACGTGCAGAGCTTGAAGGACTTGCTTAGATGGCAGGAGACCCAGATGCAAGAAGTTTTAAAAAGCTATGAAAAGATTAGATGGCAGTGCTGGTAAAACTTCACAGTTAACAGCATATAAAAAGGTGTCAGATGCAATTAAGGATGGGTTGGAGGCAATTGGCAGGGAATATGAAAAATGGGGAAAACAGGAACAGGAGGGGGTGGAACTGGACCTCACTCTCAAGGAGCTCCAAATAAAAATGGAGCGAATACAAACATGGGCAAAGAAATGTGTAGAAGATGGGATGTGGTCAATAAGGGAAGCAGATGAATATTTGAGAGCGTGATATGGAAAAGGGCTAGAGACTGGGTCAGCAGATCGGTTCGCGAATATGCTTCGACTCACTGATCCACAGGGAAACACAAGGGAATTGTATAGCAGTGACAGTAATGATAATTTGGGTGCTACCCCTGTGCATCAGGGTAGAGATATTCCTCGACATCACTCTCATAATGCAGGGCAACAGTGGCAAGGGGTAATCAGGGATGCAACCATTGAAGGGATTATGTTACCTGGCAGTATTACAGCAATGCCAGTGCACATAGATAACAGAGGACAAAGGCAGTGGTCACCCTTCGATCGGAAAATGGTTAAGCAATTGCAAAGTGCAGTTATGCAATATGGTATGGATAATAAGCATGTGATGCAGCTAATCAATTCATTTTTCAAGGGGCAAGTACTAACTCAAACAGATATTAGGGCATTGATGGAGTTATTGCTTCCTCCAGCGGGGTATCTGCTGTTCTTGGACAAGTGGCAGGGGAAGGTGGAATTGGCAGCATTAGAAAATGTTCATTTACCAGCTGATGATCCATTACGATTAGCTAGCATGGACCAATTATTGGGTCGTGGACAATATGCGGATGGTGCTACTCAGGCAGCACTTCATCCAAGGATTTTGCAGCAAACGCAAGGGCTTGCCCTGGCGGCAGTGAAAGAATTACCAAATATAGGTAACCCTGTGCCACCCTATTCTACAATAAAGCAGGATCCTGGGTGTGGCAGGATGCAAACCCCCCTCTCTCCCCCTCCCTCCTTCATCATGGAAGGAGTAGACACATCTCCCTCTCTCTCTGCTACAGCTTCTTTTGTTTGGTCCCAGAGCACCCTGGCCAGGGCCGTTAGGAGAAGGGAGTGCCGAGGCACCAGGGAGCTGCTGGGCGCCCGCGGCCAGTGTGGGAGATGTTTGGAGGATTCAGGGGCACCCCCACAGCCAGGGTGGGGGTGCAGAGAAGCTTCTGGAATGCCTACAGTCAGATCTGATCAGCCAATAAAAAAAACAGGACTCTCGTTGAGACTCCGCCCATTGTCGTGAGTCTCTTGGAGCATGAGCGAGATGCTGCCACCGAGAGCCCACCCTCCCCGGGATGGAGACTCCGTTTGCCTTGCCGCCACGGGTGTGAGTAAAACTTCTCCTTGCGGGATTGCAAGTGTATTTATACTTTCCGTGCACATATGCACGTGTAACTTTCCGTGCTCAATATGAGCACGTGTAAAATTAATCCTCGCACAATCGCGAGTGTATTTTCCTCCCGTGCTTCCACATAAGCACATGTAACTTTCTGTGCACATTTGCATGCATACTTTCCATGTTTAATACAAGCATGTGTACTTTCTGTGCACATTTGCACGTGTAACTTTCCGTGCTCAATACAAGCACGTGTATAAATTATTTCCTCGCACAATCGCGAGTGTATTTTCCTCCCGTGCTTCCACATAAGCACATGTAATATTCCATGCACATTTGCACGAGTATTAACCCTCGCAGGATTGCGAGCATATTATAAATTTACCCTCTCAGAATCGCGAGTGTAGACTTTCCGTACTCACTATGAGTACGTGTATCTCTTTAAAATAATCCCACACCGTGTACAGGCAAGTGTGTACTTCTCCCGGACTCAGAGACGGCTCCGGCATTGTTTTGGGTGAAGCCATGTGCATGCACTCTATGGACCGCCTGTTGTATTAGTTGCTGCCCCTTAATAATTTTCCTCAACTGATATCCGCATCTATATTTAAGTCACTTTTGGAGTGCTAAAACCCTGTTTCTGACCGGTTTAATAAAAGTTGTTTTGGACCCTGTTGTCCCTTAAACTAACCTCGGGGTGCCTCCGTGACACTGGGGAACCCTATATGAAGTTTGTGGACCATTTAAAAGAAGCTATAGATGCTTCTCCTAACCTGACTCCAGAGGCAAAAGCTGCTATGGGGAAAGATTTGGCCATGATGAATGCAAACACCCAATGCCAACAGATATTAGCCGGCTTGGGGAAAACTGCTTCTCTGGCAGAGATGGTGGAAACTTGTACACGGGTACCGATTTTGCAACAGGAGGTAGAAAAGGCAAAAATACATGCTCAGGCTCATGCTGCAGCCTTGGCTGCAGCACTTAAGCCTGCAATGAAAGGCCGAAGCCCTTCTTCTCACGGCCTAGCATGTTTTACTTGCGGACAGACAGGACATATTAAAAGAAATTGCCCTCAGTACGCTCGGAGAGGGGGACCTAGTAATGGCACTAGCCAGTCGCCAGCTGCCCTCGATTATTCGTGCTTCAATGGCATGTGCAGTCGGTGTGATAAGTATGGACACCTAGCAGTGCAGTGTCGATCAAAATTTTAAAAAGATGGGACACCGCTGTCAGGAAACGGGAGGGCCAGCGCCAGGGGCTGGGGTGCGATGACACCACAATACCAGCCGAGAGGGGGAACAGCCATGGTTGCTTGTCCGAGCTCAGGGCAGCAACCTCAGGAAGCGCAGGTGTTGATCTGGCCGTGGGAACAGACGTCACAATAACAGACCAGTCTGTACATGTAGTTCCATCTACAGTAATGGGGCCCCTAGGGTATGGATTGAGTGCGCTTTTAATAGGCCACTCTTCTGCTTCAAGACAGGGATTGTTTGTTTTGCCTGAATTAATAGGCTCTGATTATGCTGGACCATTAGGCATTATGTTGCAAGTCTTAATGCCCACTGTGACTATTAAACAGGGGACCCGTATAGCGCAATTGGTACCCTTCAGAGTATGTGTCCCAAAGGCTTTAGATGCGGAAAGAGATCAGAAAGGTTTTGGCTCTACCGGAGCCCCTGTGGTTGCTTTCACAGAAAAACTGACTTTGGACAAACCATCTAGGGTAGTTTCCATATATGGGCCTGGAAGTGAGATTAAAAGAAAAAGAATGCTTTTAGATTCAGGCGCAGATGTGACAATTATCCCTCGCACTGATTGGCCTCCGTGTTGGCCTTTAGAAGCAGTAAATACCATGGTAGTGGGAATAGGGGGGGCCACTCCTACCCACATCAGCACACATATGGTTAAGATAAGAGGTCGAGGGCTTAGAGGCATGGGTATGGCCTTATGTTCTAAACACGACAATTGCATTATTAGGAAGAGATGTGATGTCTCAGTGGGGAATAGTCATGCAGTCACCTTTTTGATAATGGCCATTGCGGCGAGCGACACCCGGCCGAGTATGAAGCTGAGTTGGGAAACAAATGATCCTGTCTGGGTGGATCAATGGCCATTACCAAAAGAAAAGCTCGCACATTTAGAGGAGTTGGTTGAAGAGCAACTCCGTCTCGGACATTTGGTCCCTTCCACCAGCCCGTGGAATACACCTGTTTTTACTATCCAGAAGAAATCAGGGAAGTGGCATTTGTTACAGGACCTCAGGGCAATTAATGCAGTAATGAAAGATATGGGGGCACAGCAACCAGGTCTTCCTACCCCAACCATGCTTCCAAAAGATTGGGATATAACTGTCATTGATTTGAAGGATTGTTTTTTCACAATCCCGTTACACCCAGAGGATTGTGAAAAGTTTGCCTTTACTGTTCCAGTGCTTAATCACCAAGCTCCCACGAAAAGATATCATTGGGTAGTGTTACCTCAGGGAATGAAAAATTCTCCTACTATTTGCCAATGGTATGTAGATTTGGCTTTAAAGTCATTTAGGCAACAACGCCCTCAGATGATCATCTATCATTATATGGATGATATCCTTTTGTGCAATGAAAAGGAAATTAGTCAGGATACAATAATTCAGTTGATGAAGCAATTAGGTCAGTGGGGTCTGGTTGTGGCACCAGAAAAGGTACAGCGAACCGCACCATGGAAATATTTAGGATATGAACTAACTCAGGCCATGATTAGACCTCAGAAGCTTGCTATGAAAGCAAAGGTAGCAACCCTTCACGATGCAATGAAGTTGGTAGGGGACTTGCAATGGATAAGAAATGTTGTTGGAATTACAGATTTGCAACCGTCGTTTAGTCTCCTTCGTGGGGGACGAGACCCCCAAGAACCACGGTGCCTTACACCAGAAGCACAAAAAGCGCTTGAGCAAATTGCAAGAAAAATTTCACAGAATACTGCTCAGCAGATAAGATCAGAATTGCCTGTTACTTTTTATGTCTATAATACCAATAAGGAGGTGGCAGGACTTTTGGCCCAGTGGAGTACGGAAGAAAAAGATCCGTTGTTACTATTAGAATGGATATTTCTAAACAGTCTGTGGCAGATGCACACCCCCCTCCCCCTCCCTTCCTTCCTTCGATATGGAAGGTGCAGACACATCTTCCCCCCCCTCTCCTGCAATGGGGTTAACAGCTTCTTTTGTTTTAACCCCGGAACCCATTGATCAGGGTCATTAAGAGAGAGAAGGGATGGGGGCATAGAGGTGTCAAGGAGCAACTGGGTGCCCACAGCCAGAGTGGGGGTGCTTAGAAGCTTCAGGGAACCCCACAGCCAGAGTAGGGGTGCAGAGAAGTTTCTGGAATGCCTACAGTCAGATCTGACAAGGCTGTTTAAACAGGACTCCCAACGAGGCCAGCCGCCGGTTGTGCGGACCTCTTGGAGCGCAGGCCAAAGTCTGCAGCCAAGAGCCCTCCCCCTTAGGCAGGATGGCTGCCTAAGGTAATTTCCTGGGACCGGGATTCACCCCACCGAACCACGTGGGTGAGTGATAAAATTTTCTTTAATAATTCCTCACAGGATCACAGGTGCTTATTCCGTGCTTAAATATAAGCACGTGTATTTTCTTTAATAATTCCTTGCAGATTCAGGCAAGTGTATACTTTTCCTGGAGTCAGGGACGGCTCTGGCATTGTTTTTGGTGAGCCATGTGTATGCACACTGTGGATCTCCATTGTTAATATTTGCTGCACCTTTAATAATTACCTCGACTGATATTCGAACCTGTATTTATGTCACTATTGGAGAGCTAAAACCCCGTCTTCCACCAGCTAATCTGCTGCACTTTCTTTACTGAATAAAAGTTGTTTTGGACCCTGTTGTCCATCTAAACTATCTTTGGGGTGTCTCCATGACACAGTCAAAAACAAAAAACCATCATTCAAAGGTGGGAAGCCATTGCCCAAGTGGTAGTGAAAGGACTAAGCTGATATCTGACTTTGTCTGGGTCGTATGTTGCTAAAATTGTGATCCCCATTTCTCGCAATCTGTTTCAACAGATCCTTCTCAAACATGACAATCTTGCCTTAGCTCTTACCTGGATTCCGGTGCAGGTGGACAGTCATTATCCACCGTATCCCATATTTAAAACCAACCTCCCCTTGGAGCCTATGTCAATTGTTACTGAGCGTCCATTAGATGCCATAACCATTTCACGGATGTGAGTAGTCGCTCACGCAAAGGAGGTTTTGTATGGTTTGAGAACGGTCAGTGGCATTCACAGATTGTTGTGGCTGAAGGATCAGTTCAAATTTTAGAATTGCAAGCGGTGATAGCAGCATTACAAAAATGGCATAACTACCCAGTTAATCTGGTAGCAGATTCTCTTTATCTTGTGGGAGTTGTACAAAGAATACATAGAGCACTTTTGCAGCAAGTTTCCAACTCCTTGTATTTGAGGCATTATTAGATTTGTGGAACGTGTTAGATTATAGGACAGCGCCAGTATTTATAATGCATATAAATAGACATTCTAACCTACCAGGTGGGCTAGTAGAGGGAAACAGCATTATAGACAAACTCGTGGCAGTGAGAGATGTATCTCCTTTTGAACAAGCCAGACAAGCTCATGAGTTTTTCCATCAATCCTCAGCATCACTCCAAAAACAGTTTACCCTTACCAAGGAACAAGCTTGATCCATTATTGCAGCTTGTTCTGATTGTGCTCGCATAGTGCCTCTGCAACAAAAGGGAGTGAATCCTCGGGGCTTGCAGCCAGGCCAGTTATGGTAAACTGATATTACTGAATTTGCACTGTTTGGCCGACAAAAGTACATTTATTTGTCCATAGATACCTGTTCAGGACTGTTATGGGCTACAGCTTTGACCTCAGCAAATGCAAAAGCGGTAAAGTATCATTTATCACAAGTTTTTTGCCGTCATGGGAGTTCCTACACAGATCAAAACAGATAATGGCCCCACATATCGTTCTGATACACTTGCAACCTTCCTCGTCCAGTGGAAGGTACAACACCTGTTTGGAGTCCCTTATAATTCTACTGGCCAGGCAATTATTGAGCGTGCACACCACGCCTTGAAAAATCTTTTGTCTGTTTTGAAAAAACAAGGGGGAATTGGTGTGAGTCCAGAAGAGGTTTTGATGAAGACATTGTATGTGCTGAACTGGCTTAATCCTAAAAGTGAGATTGAAATGGAACCTGTTGTTATGCACCATATCAAAAATGTCAAAGATTTTTCTGAAAATGGACCTAAGGTTAGTGTGTTTAATGTGACAACACAACAATGGGAAGGTCCTATGTCATTAATAACCTGGGGAAGGGGATATGCTTGTGTTTCTACAGGTAACCATAAAATTTCGTGGATCCCAGCAAAGTGGGTAAGACCTTGGTTAGCTAACAAAGAAACCACTTGCAATGATGATGACTCTTAACCTCAGAGGTGTTATCGCTTTTAGCAATGGATGTAGCCAGTGTTGAGCATACCACTTCGCAAAACAGAGCAGCGTTTAATTTTTTGTTATTGGCCATGGTCACAGTTATGAAGACTTTGATGGTATGTGTTGTTTGAATTTAAAAAACATTCAGAATCTATGCATAAAAAGATTAAAGATTTGCAGAACATGAAAATAACAGAAGATGTTGGGTTTTTTGGGTTGGATGCTTTGTTTGGTTAAAAGGAATATTGAAAACAGGTCTTTTCTTGTTAATTGTAATTGTATTAGCTTTAATGTTCTTACCCTGTATTTCGCACTGTCTTCAAAGAATGATACAGCGTATTGTTAACATTGTATTAAATTAAAGGGGGGGAGATGTAGTGGCAGAGCCCCCCCACCGGGGGGATGGGGTTGTCGCTGGCCTGGCTGAGAGGTGAAGCCAGAGACAAAAGAAACAAAAGGAACCCTATAAGAAGGTAACAACCAATGAACAATCACTGACACGCGCGTGCAGAGCGTGTGGACAGTGCATGCAGCCTATCACGTTATTGTATAGCACGTGCTGTAACCAATCACATTGTTGCAAGGTATGTGAACGGGGCAGCTCTGGTATAAAGCTAGCCCAGTCGGACAATAAAGTTGAACTCTGTGAACATCATATTGATGTGTCAGGTTCCATCTCTTGCATGGAAAAGCAACAATGAGCCTCAAAAACTCAAGTACCAGCACATCCAAACCCAGCTCATCCTGTGAACCCTGCATGATGGGGTGGTGGAGACCCTCCCCCAGGGTGTAGAGGGCGGGACAGGGGCACAGGAAATGCCAAAGGGTCCATCCCTGGTGGGAACAGCCACAGGCAGTGCCATCTCTTCAGGGTGCGTGCATGTCCCCAGTGGCGGGTTATAGGGCCGTGGGTGCATATGCAGTCCCATTGTGGAGGTCCCAGGGCTGAGGTGCCCCCATGCATGTGGCTGTGGGTGTACTAAGGTACACCCTGACCGATGAACCTGGTGACCAGGCCAACCAGAGCAGCAACAAATATTCCTTAGCTGTATCCCAAGATGAGAACCAGAAGGCCAACCACCTCAAGGGTATTTATGGCTATGGATGATCCTTCTGCACCTCTCATGGGAAACCTGCATGCTCGACTACTCCTCCGAAGTGTCTATATACCAACACATGTAGCATGGGGAATAAACAGGAAGAATTAGTTATCTATATGCGGTCACAGGGCCATGATCTTTATGCAGTTACAGAGACATGGTGGTGGGATAGCTCACATGACTGGAATGTTGTCATGGAAGGCTATGTACTTTTTCAGAAAAACGGGCCAGCAAAGCGAGGTGGAGGAGTTGCACTTTATGTGAGACAGCAACTCCAATGTATCAAACACTGCCTGGGGGGGATGAAGAATGAGTAGAGTCCTTATGGGTAAAAATTAAGGGACAACTTAACAAGGGTGACAATATTGCAGGTCTTTACTACAGGTCACCTGATCAGGAAGAGGAAATTGATGAGGCCTTCTACAGATAGATTAAAGTAGTCTCGCAATCACAAACCCTGGTTCTCATGGGGGAATTCAATCACCCTGACATCTGCTGGAAGCCAAGACAGCTAAGCACGCACAGTCCAGGAGATTCCTACAGATCATTGATGACAACTTCTTGACACAGGTGGTGGAGGAGCCAATGAAGAGAGGTGTGCTGCTGGACCTTTTCCTAACAAACCAAGAAGAAGTGGTTGAAGATGTGAGGATTGGGGGCAACTGCAGCAACCATGAGATGGTGGAGTTCAGGATCCTGCGTGGAGGAAGCAGGGAAATAAGCAGGATTGCAACCACGGACTTCTGCAGGTCAAACTTTAGCCTCTTCAAGGTCCTACCTGGAAGAATGCCATGGGTTAGGACTCTAGAAAGTAGGGGGATCCAAGAGAGTTGGTTAATATTCAAACATCACTTCCTCCAAGCTCAAGACTGATGCACCTCTATGAGCAAGAAATCAAGTAAGGGAGAAGATGGCCAGCATGGATGAATAAGGAACTCCAGTAAAAATTCAGGTGGAAGGAGGATGTTTATGTAATTGGAAAAATGGACAGACCACCTGAGAGGAAGATAAGGTGACTGTTAGAGTGGGGTGATTAGAGACGACGCATACCAGGACGCAGACAGAAATTCACGCAGAGGCAGAGATCTTGTTCAGGAAGGAGCGCAGAGCCTGGCCAAGCAGAGAGCTGATCTAGGCCTAGCCTGCCTTCTTTATTCACCATTGATGATTTATAGGATTTACAGGTACAGGCCTGGACTAAGATGTTTACAAAAAGGTGCTTTTCCACTAATTGTTATTAAGAACACACTAAACTCATGCGATGTTTGTCTCACTTGTTTTTCCACTCGTTCGCAGATCAGGCCCAAGGACATTCACACATCCCATGCACTTGGGGGCGGTTATCTGGCCCGAGATACCATTCTCACGAGTCTGGGCTATAACTTTTTACAATTACGAGAAACGTACTTCAAAGTAATCTCTCCAAGGCCCTTTATATATTATTATGTTATTATGTCTTTGACCGTCCACATGGTCATGTTAGTATTGATCTTCCTTTATCATCCAGATGGCTGGAACCGCACATCTTGCCTTCCCACATTTTACTTTCCAACATTTCCCTCTTTTTTGTTTTAAACATCAGGTTCTCAATGAGTGCAGTAAGGACCCTGGCTTTGTTCTTCTTTGCATTCTGTATCATTCTCCAGATGATTCGGAGGACTACAAGAAAATACATCACACAAGCATATCCAATTCCTACAAAAACCCATATATGCAGATTGAGAGCTGAAAATGAAGTTTTAGGGTCTAATCGCTTTATGCTATCAGATAATGTTAGCCATTTTGACTTACAGTCCTAATTCCTACAAACTATGTAATTATTTTTCAGGGTACTAGCTAAATCCTAAATCAGGCCTTACACATTAGCTAAGACTGTTATTTTACTTCATAGCACTCATAAACACTATAATTCAATTTCAACAGTATTACACATATTTAGCACTCTGATAACAGAAAATACAGGTTCAGATATCAGCTAAGGAGATTATTTAAAGACAATATCATAAGAATAATGAGGATCCACAATGTGCATGTAGTCACTCGCAAGAAACAAAACTAGAGGTCTTTTACTTCAGGGTACTCACAAGAAATAGTCACTCACTCAAATAAAGAAGTGAGGTATCATTAATCCCAGGAAGTTTCCTTAGATGGTGTTCCTGTCTAAGGAAAGGACTCCAGTTTACAGACCAGCAGCTCCGAGAAGACCACTCAAAGGGTGTCTTCGGCGGGAAGCCCGTTTCATTGTTTGGCCAGATGTGGTTGTGGGCATTACAACATAGTCCAGAAGCTTCTCAGCTAGTCTGGGCACCTCCTTTGTTAAGGACCCTGTCAATTGACCGAGGGTCCCACCCCTCCTGACCCATCAGTTGGTAGAGGTGAAGTTTATTGACAACACCTTGGTACCATTCTAGGTGTATACATGTGGGGACAGGCACAGTGAGGCACAGAAGGTGCTAAAGAGCCATCAACCTCCAAATTGAAAGCTCCCGATTTCAGGGGAACGTGTACTGCCTCACAATCCAGCCTGTGACCACAGTCATCTGACAAACTACTTTGGAGTGGTGGTGCAGTCACCTCTTGCCTCCAAAGTCAAAAGGGGGCATTCTGTTGGTGAGTTTGAATGTCCACTGTGGATCATCATACCTTATGTGTCATTTTCTTGTTGCAAATCAACCTACAATAGAACAGAACAATACAAATTACAACTACTACAGTTATTAACAAATATTGGAGAAAACTGGTTAGCCATACTAATAAGGAAAACAAATGCATTGAAAGTTTTTTCACCAGTTAGTCCCCAGTGCAAATAATGTAAATCTGTATCATTCTGATATGCTAGTGCCTCTTCGTTTGGTCTCTTCTGTTTCTTTGTTGCCCTCTGCTGCAGGGACAGATGCTGTATCTCTGGCATTAGGTCCTGCATCATGTTTGTCCAACTCATAGAAAGGTTTAACATATTTTGCAGGAAACCACTTTGGTCCTGTTGGAAGAAGAACACAAGTATGCTCATTCCCCAGGTGATTAACTCTACAGGCCCTTGCCACTGACTGTTTTGCAGGGGATCCCAGTATAAAAGCTGTGGTCTCTGAGACAGTGAATCTGGAACACGGAAGTGTTTTTCCACTGCTGTGATAGAGGAGGGAGGCATAGTACGATTCAAAAAAATTAAAGTATATGTTGCATTGTCTAATTGTTCTTGAGGTGTCATATTCCCCTTTTTTTGTTTTAATAACATCCGTTTTAACATGGAGTGCACCTGTTCAATGATAGCCTGTCCAGTGGGAGAATGTGGAATACCTGTGAGATGTGAAACACCCCATTGCTGTAAAGAATATTGCATGGATCTAGCAGTGTATCCAGGACCATTGTCAGTTTTAATCTGTTGTGGTACTCCCAGCGTAGCAAAACAGCGGGTCCAGTGACGCTGAATATCTCTGCTTTTCTCACTTGTATGCGCAGATGCACAAAGCATACCTGAAAAAGTATGTATAGAAACAAGGACATATTTCAAACGGCCAAAAGATGAAACACATGTAACATCAGACTGCCAAATGTCATTAGCTGAGAGTCTGCGAGGGTTAACTCCAAGGGAGGGCGAGCTTGTAATCAGACCTTGACATTCCCGGCAAGAGCACACTATGTCTCTCGCTTGCTTGAGAGTGAGAACAAACATCTTTTTTAAGGTAGCAGCAATCTGATGGAAGAAAGCACGTGAAGCCCTGGTAGACTGGAAACAGACTGTAGCTACAGTCTAAGAATCTTCAATTGCATTGCCTTCAGTTATGGGACCTGGTAAGGCTGTATGAGAGCGTATATGAGTAACAAACAGTGGGTGTTTGTGAAGCTGTAATGCAGTTTGCAATGATACAAACATATCAATAAGTTGCTGTTGTGAGATTTCTTTAAGAAAAGTGGAGGGGATCTGCTGCAGGACCTTGACTACGTACTCAGAATCACAAACCAAATTTAGAGGTTCCTCCCTAAAAAGCTCTAAGGCATACAAAACTGCACCAAGTTTCACTAATTGGGTTGAGCCTTCAACAATTTTAACAGAATTATGCCAATTGTTATCTTCACGCCAGACCACTACAGCTTTATGAGACTTCTCTGAACCATCAACAAAAACTGTGCGAGCATTTGGGATAGGACCGAATACAAGTACGGTCTGTGGTCTGATGTCAAAGACACGCAGATTTTGAAGCAATTTACATTTAGGCATGCCAAAAGCTATGCTGTTAAGAAAATCAGCTAGCGCAATTTGCAAGGACAGAGATTGTGAATAAAAAAAAAAAATCAAAATCTGCTTTCACAAAAGGTACATATATGACAGATGGATCACAGCCTACTAAAGCCTGAATCCATTCTCTGCCTTTTTTGATCAGAGTAACAATCAATTCCAGGGGCTCAGTAATAGTTTTACGAAAAGAATTGGGCAAAAAAATCCATTCCAAGTATATCAGTCTGTATTCTCATCATACTCTCCCACAATAGCCACAGGTTGTTTCTATGTTGTAGCTATAGACAAATCTGCAAGTCCAGTTGAATGCAGTTAGTTTGTAAGGTTGTCATAAATTTATTCATCAAAGTTTCTAACTCCGTTTTGGCTGTCATATTTATTGGATATTGTTTTCCCTTACCGGATCGAAGTCCTGTTTCAGTTCTATCAGCGTAGGGTTTGCTTTACTGATACTTTGGTTGCCCATACTAGTGGAAATACAGCATCCAAAATTTCCTTGGAGATTTCTCACTTGCAGCAAGCAGATCTGCACCATCCAAGCAGATTCTTGTAGGACATGAAACTAAACAGAATTCTCAGAAAACGTTATTTGAGATTACAATTTACTTAACAAATCTTAACCCAAGAGAGGTATAGGGCTTTCTGGCAAATACAAGAATTCAGCTGCTAAAACTTTGTTCCAAATTTAGCATTCCATTGGTTTCAAAAAATGGTCTTTCTTTCTTTCCCACAATCTCAAAAACTAGCATGGTGAATTTACTAAGAAGTCTCTTACAACTAGTTACCACAAGATAAGTCTATTAAAAGATTTTTGGTTTAATTTCCCAGTTTCATTAGAACTACGGATCTGCTAGGGATGCATTTAAATTTCACCCTCAGACACCTCCATTCAGTATTACAACATTGCTGCAGTGGGGGGGAAGAGAAAACCCCCCTTTCACTGCTTTAAAAGCGGGAAGCCAGGTTTTTCTTTTTTTTTTTTTTCTTTTTCTTTCTCTTCTTGCTGCAATTTAGATACAGGCAAGGCCACGCAGGTGGCGTTATTTGCTGGTGCTAAGTGGGAGCTGTCTGGGAGCTGCCAGGGAGCTAAGTTTATCTTGCAGCTTGACACAGGCCTGAAATTTATATTGAAACAGTACAGCACAGGCCTGGGATATTTTACTTTTTTATTTTCCCATTTCATTCCAGCCATAATACACTCCATATGCAATTCTAATTAGCTGAGCAATAGTTACATTCCTCAGCCCCGTTTACCATTTGCAACGTCTTACAGATGTCAATAAACAGCATATTAACTATCAATCCATTACTTTCATTTTCCTAGATCCAAATCAGGTCATATTCTAGCAACTTTTCAGTACAACCTCCTTCGAGTTCACATCCATCATAGCATTCAGTTTTCTTTCCCATACTTCCAACAAACACATAAATTCAATGCGAATCAGAGTTTAACTACTTAAATTCTTTTCTGGTTTCAAAATTATTTAATAGCAATAAGAGCAATTACTCTAATGTATAAGGATGCATCCTAAGGGAGAGCAAGGTGGTATTTTAGTAGTGGAACCAGTTCCCATTTTGTAATTATCTCCCTAAACAAAATTTTACCATTACATTCATGCAGTAAAGAACTAAATTACTCATGATCTTCTGTATTATCACAAAACGCACATTTTGAGTCCATGGATTCTCATTATTTAACAGTCTATGAACTTACTGTACCATATAACAGACAAAGACCTATTAAACTGTAATATGCTTAAACAGATACCTACAAAGAAAACAGGTTAATAAGGAAAAGTATCTTGCAGAGTTCAGCAAGTGTTCTATGACTTGTGTGTTATCAGTTAATTCTCTCCCAGCTTGTTGAAGTTCAGACCATTCCTCCTGTAAAACTGTCTGAAATGATTCAATGATCTGTTGTAGAGTTTTATTTTTGTCCTACTCTTCTCGCTTTAGAAACAACAAAGTGTTATACTTCAAGGTTCTATTCTCTGGACACTTTTTCAATCACTAACATGACCGTCCAGATCGTCATGTTAGTATTGATCTTCTTTTATCATCCAGATGGCTGGAACTGCATATCTTGCTTTCCCACATTTTACTTTCCAACATTAGAGTATGCAGGGATGTTGTGAGGAAGACTAAGCTCCACTTGGAATTAAAACTGAACAGGGATGTCAAGGACAAGAAGAAGGGTTTCTTCAAATGTATCAGCAGCAAAAGGAAGATTAGGGAAAATGTAGGTCTGCTGCTGAATGAGGTGGGTGCCCTGGTGATGGATGATACAGAGAAGGTGGAATTACTGAATGCCTTCTTTGCTTCCATCTTTACTGCTAAGACTTCAGGAATCCCAGATCCTAGAGGCAGGACAAAGGAAGACTTTCCCTTAGTTGAGGAGGATCAGGTTAGAGATCATTTAGGCAAGCTGATCATCCACAAATCCATGGGCCCTGATGGGATGCACTCACAAGTGCTAAGAGAGCTGGAAGATGTTATTGCTAAGCCACTCTCCATCATCTTTGTGAGGTTTTGGAGAAAAGGAGAGGTGCCTGAGGACTGGAAGAAAGACAATGTCACTCCAGTCTTCAGAAACGGCAAGAAGGATGACCCAGGAAGCTACAGGCCAGTGAGCCTTGCCTCCATCCCTGGAAAGGTGATGGAACAACTGATTCTGGATGTCATCCCCAAGCATGTGGAGGAAAATAAAGTTATCAGGAGTAGTCAGCATGGATTCACCAAGGGGAAATCATGTTTGACCAACGTGATAGCCTTCTATGATGGCATGACTGGCTGGGTAGATGAGGGAAGAGCAGTGGATGTTGTCTACCTTGACTTCAGCAAGCCTTTTGACACTGTCTCTCACAACATCTTTACAGGTAAGCTCGGGAAGTGTGGGTTGGATGAGTGCACAGTGATCCATCTATCCATCGATCATGAACTGGCTGGATGACTGTCGCGGGGTGTAATTTAGGGTTCTGCTTACTGCAGAACAATGTTTAGGTTTCTTTAAAGAGAAGTGCAACTTAAAAGAGTTCGGTGGCAGGTTCACTCTATTATTTACTGCATGGGGGAAATATGCCAAGCCAAATGCGGCTTACCTTCTCTCCAGATGCCTGTACCCATTCACGAAGCAAACTTTCAGGCACCTTCCCTCCCTGATAAACATATGCAGAGCAGACTTTCAGGAGACAAAATTATTAGAAAAATAAAATTTAATGGAGTAGAATAGAAGAAGGGCTGGCTCAAGCTGGGTACCTGCACAGAGATCTGCCTGAGCATAGAAAACTACAAACTTTTATATCTTTACAGACCATTCACACCAAGATCCAGTCCAACAGCAGGTTCTTTGCTACCCATTGGACCCTTTTTCTCTGACTCCATGTGGGCCTTTGTTTTGTTCAGTTGTAGACATTGGTTTTGGTCCATATCCTTGAAGGTGATATTTAGTCTGGATAAATCCTTTCTTCTCAGCGAAGTGAAAAATAGGCCCCACTTTTCAGATGTCTGTAATGTCTCTCCTTTAGCCTTGGATCGTTGTTTTCCCAGAGAGTTCCATTTTCCCAGCAAAATGCAAGTTAGACTTTATCTTGGAGGCGTTTAGTGTAGTCTGCAGTTGATTTTAGTAAACACGAGCTTAAAATTTTAGCAAATCTAGTCTACCAAGTAATATGAATCAAAGAGTATATTAAAAATCATACAACCGTATATTTCTAAATAATCCATTACATTCAGTGTGCATCTACTTAAACTAAATTATTAATATTGAACTTGAATTGGGCTCATCCACTGACCTCTGAGTAGTAAAACCATTGCCATACAGCTCACTTATTTAGCAGGGAGAGCTCAAAGTGGACTCATCTAGGCTGTTGTATTTATAGAATGAAGTGGTTTACTCATAATCAAATTGCATACAGTAGGAAAAGTATGCACGAGACTCTCTGCACCCACAAGCCACCAGCATTCAATATGCCATTCTGCTTCCTTGTGAGTATCCTAGAAGGAGTTCTTGGCCTGGCTGCATCTCAGGTCCTTATCTCCTCTGGAGCCTGGACCAAACTGCTGCTGGTTTGGCGGGGGGGGAAGGATTGAGTGCATCCGCCATAACAACAGAGTTCATAGGGTTGTGGTCAATGGTGCAGAGTCTGACTGGAGGCCTGTAGTTAGTGGGGTTCCCCAGGGCTCAGTACTGGGTCCAGTCCTGTTCAAAAATGACCTGGATGAAGAGACTGAGTGCACCCTCAGCAAGTTTGCTGATGAAAAAAACTGCAAGGAAGGCCTGACACACCAGAAGGTTGTACTGCCATTCAGCGAGACCTGGACAGACTGGAGGACTGGACAGGGAAGAACCTAATGAAATTCAATGAGGGCAAGTGTAGGGTCCTGCACCTGGGGAGGAATAACCCCAGGCACCAGTACAGGTTATGGGTTGACCTGCTGGAAAGCGGTACTGCAGAGAACGACCTGGGAGTCCTGGTGGACAACAGATTGGCTATGAGCCAGCAATGTGCCCAAGAAGGCCAATGGTAGCCTTGGGTGCATTAAAGAGAGTGTGACCAGCCCCACACCATTTCTTTCTTGTAAGATAAAAAAAAGCTAACATACAAAATAAAAATCCCCAAACATAGTAAAATAACAATATTACTAAAAGGCAACTTTTACTTCCTCCCCCTTTTTTTTTCTTTAAAAAAAAAAAAAAAAAGAAGGGATGATCCACCAGTGCTGATCTGGTGCTCTTTCCCATAGGTGTCAGTAGCTTTCCATGCATAAATGTTCATTGTTGTCTTTAAAACGAGGGGTACAGTGCCAGTGGTGGTAGTTTCAGGAGGGCAGGTCATCTGGTTTTGTGGAGCAGGGTTGCTGGGTCCTTGTTTTACCTTTTCTCTGGAAGAATAGCAGGGGCTTGGGGACAGAAAGTAGTAAGTCAGAGGCAACCCATTGAACTCATTTTTGGCTGAGTCTTGGACCACCTCGGCAGTGGAGAATTGATTTTAAAGGAATCAAGAGGAAAGGCGATCAGCAGACCCCCTTGACAGTTTCTGTGAGTCTCTTTAAATGAACGCACTGGCTGCCCCCTGACTCACTGACTGGGGGTGGCAGGTCTGTTATCCGCCCTCAGGAACAGTGGGCATCTGAGGGATAATCACTGTCCCACCAGCTCAGGGCTCTGCTTCCATGCCCCCCCAAGCAAGCAGTTCATTTTTATGGGGTGCCTTCCATGCCCTAATAAGCTTTTACAAGGCCAGGGTAGACATTCCATCTATTACATCTTGGGGAATTCCCTTCTCTATTCCCTCAGCCCACAAAAGGTTTCTCTTTGTCTCTGGGACACCTAGGGGACAAGTTCGATTTACCTGCTATTCCACTCTTGGTACAGCAGTTTTCGTTTTTGTGACTCCCCCTATCAGACCCATGCTACCACAATTAAGTTCCTGAGCCACCTCCACCCAAGTGACAGCTCGACCACCCTGGGAAACACACCCCCTCCACCCCGTGGAGACGACGCATCCCCCAAAAGGTCCCGCAGCCGCACTGCACGCAGTTTCAGTGGGTCAGGAGGCCTGACAGGATCTACATTTACCAACACCGGGGAAGGCTCTTGGGGCTCTTGTGAATTAACTGGGGACAGGTGGACTTCTGTAAATCTTCAGTTAGGTGATTTACAGCGGGGGTTTCAATGCATTCTGGGTCTCCCCTTTCTAAAGGGTCCAGCTCCCCCTCCCAATAGGCAGCTCGTTGAGTTAACAACTCTCTTTGATCATTAGCAGTCAGAAGCACACCAGGCTCTGAATACCCTTGTGCTTCCTTCTCTGAGAGCAAAATTTCATCGCCACCAGTTAAAACACATTCTGTTTCCGTTTCTTGGGCTAAGTTACTATATTTCTCCTGAATCTCTAATAAGTTGGCCACAGGGTGGCAACTTGCAGAGCCACCCCCCCCCCCCCGCCCCGCTTGGCTGTTATCAGTAGACTCAGTTTTAATGAGGGGCCTCATTGTTGCCTGCTTGTTCTTGGGATAAGATACTTCCCGGGTGATTTCCAATTATTTTGGTGGATACAGGAGTTTAAGACCCTCTTCCTCAGCCGCTTGTGCTGGGCTGGTAAAACCGGGCTCACTGTCTGGAACAGAATCAAGATTTGTCTGGTAATATTTTGCCTGCTTATATTCTTCCAATTCAGATTGTAAGATTTTCTCCCGGTCTAATGCATCTAACAGAGCTGTAAGGAGCTGCTGAGTGGTATTGCATTCTGCAGCTAACTGGTCCTGTAGGACCTTTACCGTTTCTTGCTCTGTTTGTTTGTCCAGGTGCCTGGTGCTTTGAGCTGCCCCCGGGGCTGCTCCTAGCACTGAGCACGCTGTGGCTTTACCCTTGAGTAAATCCAAACACAGAATATTTGTGAGAGTCCCAGTTACTAGCAGATCCCCCTTATTTTCAGTGAGCCATCTGAAATATATCCATTCGCCGTCCCCCGGCTCACTTACTGGGGACGGCGAAGGAAGTTTCCCGGCTTTGAGGGGCTGTTGAATTTCTCTCTAGGAGCTGTGGGAATGACTGGCACGGCTGACACCTGAGTTACAGGGGCCGTGGGGGTGTATTGCTTTCCTGGTTGATCTGTATCTTCTGATTTACACATCTTTACAAGCAGCTGTAAATTGGGGAAGGGCAAGCCATCCATCACTTCTCGGGGAATACCTTTATCCAGTCCTAATTTCCAACACTGATGCCTCAAACCTATCCCCATAAATTTCTTGTCTCGGGGGCGAGGGAATTTTACCTCTGTTTCAGTTCGGCACACCGCTACTTGAGACTTAACCTCTTTTCCAATGAAACCCATACGCTGGTCATAATTAATCAACTCCCGTGCAACCTTCCCCCAAGAGAGACTCGGTCCAGCCTGAGCCTTACAACCCCCTGCCCAGTTTCTTTTTCTTTCTGGGCAGCTATCAATGCTGCTCCCAAAACAGCACAGATCATGGCTTTACCTTTTCCAAGTTTAAACCTGTGTTGGTTTTTTTTTTTTGCCAAGTCCCTTATTCGCTGAGTTACAATATCTGGAGACAACCAACATCCAGAGGCCCACTTAAGACCCTCAGGGGTCAGGCAAGGCTTATAATCTTTTAGTAAATTCAACAGCAGGGAGCAGTCCAGGTCTGGCTTAACCTGGGATGCCATGACCCACTGCTGGAGAACGCGGCACAGACTAATCAGTCCTCCTTTGAAACCTCTGGCTCCTATCCCCCCTCTAAACTGCTTCTCACAGAATATCCCACTTCTGACACCAAATAAAACTGTCCCAACCCAACAGATGGGATGAGGGATGAGTTAACTCTGAACGCGACACACGCCCTTACTCAACAGATGAGACCAGGTGTGAGTTAACTCTGGGTTAATTCTGTGCAGTTACGTGAAGTGAATGACAGACAATCACTCCAGGGGTCCTATTTAATTATGAGTTTTACTAGAAGCACGTGTTGGAATATTAATAACAGCGAATAGTGGCTTGGCAAAAGTATTTTGTGATATCACAGAACTTATCAATACGTTAACAGCAAGAGTCCTTCTACTAGCAATGTATTGGCAACCATTAGTAGCTATAACACAAAATTTAACAAGAATCCAACAGCAGAGCTTAAGATGATGTTACTCTTATATGTTGAAAAGGAAAAGAGAGAAAGAAAGTGGTAGAGAGGGAAGGAAAACTAAGGTATAAGAAAGAGAGAAAGAGAGTAATATATCACCAGTCACAGAAGGAGAGACACAGAAATAGGGATATAGAAAAATGGAGAGAAGGAAAGAGCAGAGAGAAAGGAAGAAAGAAAAGGGTAAGGGATCTAGCCACTCTTACGGCTCCGCAGCATGGATGACAGGACTTGTACGATGTTGTATGGCCTCCGGTGTCCCGCAGGGAGGATGCTGGGGTTTGTAGTTCAGGAGCGCAGCACCCTCCGGTGTCTGGTCTGGTTCCCGCGGCGAGGCTGGTGCACGGAGGGTCCTGAGGGTGAGTTCCCTGTTAGTGCTGTTTTAGGTGAGCTTTTTTATAGCTCTCAGAGTAGAGGAAAGTCTGGGGGGAAGGGGTGATTGTGAAAGATTGTCAAGTCTCGACAAATCCTGGGCCATGTTGAAGGGTCTCAGCTTTTCCCCTTTCTTTGCCAAGCTGGGCATATCAGAAGATGGAGCTATGTGCCCTACAGCTCATCCCCTACCTCCGGTATCAGCCAGCCAGCGTGGTCTGTGGCTCGTTAGCTTGTCGTTGATATGTAAATTGCAGTTCACCCTATACTGAATGTGTCATCCGTTGTGGCTGGATGAACTAGTTTCGCCACAATGTTTTCAGCCATTATCCTTATCAATACACAACAGAGGTTATCCTTCCCCTCTACTCTGCCCTGGTGAGGCTGCATCTGGAGTACTCTGTCCAGTTCTGGGCTCCCCAGTTTAAGAAGGAAATGGAAATACTGGAGGAAGTCCAGCAGAGAGCTACAGAGATGATTAGGGGTCTGGAGTATCTTTGTTATGAGGAAAGACTGAGAAAGCTTGTTCTTTTCAGCCTGGAGAAGAGAAGGCTGAGAGAGGACCTTATTTATACTTATAAAGATCTCAAGGGTGGGTGCCAAGAGGATGGGACCAGACTCTTTTCAGTGGTGCCCAACGACAGGATGAGGGGCAACGGGCACAGGCTGAAACATAGGAGGTTCCATCTGAATACGAGGAGAAGCTCATTTACTTTGACGGTGCCAGAGCACTGGAACAGGCTGCTCAGAGAGGTTGTGAAGTCTCCTTCTCTGGAGACATTCAAAACCTGCCTGGACGCATTCCTGTGCAATCTGGTCTAGGTGAACCTTCTTTAGCAGTGTCGCAGAGGAGTAATTTAGGGTTCTGCTTACTGCAGAACAATGCTTAGATCTCTCAAATAGAAGTGCAACTTTAAAGAGTTCATTGGCAGGTTCACTCTATTATTTACTGCATGGGGGAAATATACCAACCCAAATGCTGCTTACCTTCTCTCCAGGTACCTGTGTCTGTTCATGAAGCAAACTTTCAGGTGTCTTCCCTCCCTGATAGCCATTCGCTCTAGAGTCTATATTTTAGAACTCCAGAGGCAAACTTTCAGGCGAGACCTGATAACCATATGCAGAGCAGACTTTCAGGAAACAAATTCTCAGAAAAAAAATTTAATGGAGTAGAATAGCAGGAGGGCTGTCTCAAGCTGGGTACCTGCACAGAGGTTCCGACCTGAGCATAGAAAACCATAGACTTTTATATCTTTACAAACCATCCATACCATGATTCAGTCCAATAGCAATATTTCACTTTGAGGCCTTCTTACATCTCATTGAATCTTTTTTGCTGATCTCATATGAGCCTTTATTTTGTTTTGCCATAGACATTTTTTATGGGCCATAGCCTTGCAGGTACTGTTTTGTCTGAATAAATACTTTCTTTTCAGTGAAGTGCAAAATAGACCTCATTTTGCAGATGTCTGTAATGTCTCTGTGTTAACCTTGGAATCATTATTTTTCTGCAGTCAGTTCCGTTCTTCCCAGCAAAGTGCAAACTAGGTCTTATCTTGCAAGTGTTCAGTGTAGTTTATAGTTGCTTTTGGTAAATATGAGCAGAACTTTCCAGCTTATGATTTTAGCAAATCCAGCTTACCAAGTAACATGAAGCAAAGAGTATATTAAAAAACATACTACTTTATACCGCTAAATGATTCATTATATTTGGTGTGCATCTACTTAAACTAAATGATTAATATTGAACTTGAATTGGGCTCATCCACTGACCTGTGAGTAATAATACCATTGCCATACAGCTCTCTTATTTAGCAGGGAGAGCTCAAAGTAGGCTCATCTAGGCTGCCATATTTATAGAATGAAGTGGTTGACTTGTAGCCAAATTGCATACAGTAGGAAAAGTATGCACAAGACTCCCTGTGTCCACAATTCATCAGTGTTCAGTGTACTGTTCTTCTTCCTTGTGGGTTTCCTAGAAGGAGTTCTTGACCTGGCTATGGCTCAGGCCCATACCTCCTCTGGAGCCTGGACCAAACTGCTGCTGGTTTGGCTGGGAGGGGGTTGAGTGCATCTGCCACAGTAGGTGCATTGGACTAGATGATCTCCAGAGGTCCCTTCCAACCCCAACCATTCTGTGATTCTGTGATTCTCTGGGTGAAAGGCCCCCTGCCTTGAACAACTCACCCTGCGTCTTCATCATGGATAACCCCTCCTGTGAGAAAAATTGGTGTACCAGGTCCCCACATCCCTTGGTCCCCAGCACCCTTCCCTGTGGGTGTATGGCCACCCGGTTCCCACAGGCAGCTGGACCATACTGACATCCCTTCCTGCCTGCAGCCCCCTCTCCATGATGGTCATCCAGGGTTTGGGCACTGGCCTCACCTTCATCATATTCAGCATTTCCAGCTTCCTCATCTTCAGGTCAGTTGGGGCTGGGGAGTGCCTCTGCCTGAGCACCCCTCAACCTGGTGGGGGAGTGGGCAGGACAGGGGCCTGCAGGGACCTGACCCCCATGTGCCTCCCAGGAAGCTTATGTTGGAGAAGGAGCTTGCCAGAATGCTCAGGAGGATCTGCTGGGATGAGCTGCCATTTGAGAGCCCCGAGCAGTACCACAAGGCAGCAGGCAGCTGTCTCACCCTGTCCCTGGTTGAGCTGCCAGTCCTGGGGTACCACCTTCCTCCTGACCCTGTGCCACCCTCCCTTCCTGCACAACACTCCTCCCTTACAAGGCTGCATCATGTTGATCCCCTACACAACCCTTCCTCCCTCCGTAACTCTACATTCCCTATAAAGCTACATTTCATCCATCTCCTATGTGACACTCCATCCCCTACACAACTCTGAATCCTCTATAGAGCACCAGACCTCATCTGTCCCCTATGCAGTCCTCTGTCCTCTGTGCAGCCACACCTTATCCATCCCCTGCAGTGCACCATACCTCATCCTATAGACTTTACCCTCTCTACAGAGCATGCAGAGCTTGTGCTGACCCATCGGAGTTTGTCCTGCACTATCCCCTGTACGCCCCTGGGTGTCCCTGCCTGCCTCCATTGGTGCTTGTCACCTCTCGCCCCAGGGTCCCCACCCCTAGCTCTCTCCTTCCCCGCAGCACAGCTCCAGCTACGGCTCCCTGATGACCACGCATGGCAAGTATCAGATCTTTGCCAACACCTACCACTTCAAGGTCAGTGTGGCAGGTGGGGAGTTTAGCCCTCTCACCAAACCCTCCTAGTCCTGCTGAAGTGCTCCCTCTTGGCTGCATGTGGGGGACTATGGTAGGTCTGTGGATTCCCTGGCGGCGGGTATTTGAACAGAGATTGACCTTGAAGATATTAAGGTATAGTCTGCAGTTGATTTTGGTAAATACAAGCAGGACCTTACAGCTTAAAATTTTAGCAAATCTAATCTACCAAGTAACATGAGTCAAAGAATGTTGGAGAACGGCTTAAAAATAAGGGACATGGGTCTGCAGAGCAGTTGTACGAGCAGAGCCTGTTCTGAAGACCTTAGCATAAGTAGCAAGACTAGGCCGCAGTGGGAACCACTGACTGTTTCAGTAAAATCAGCAAGGTCACTGCGACCTTGGCAGAGTTTCACAAACAGCTTTCAACAGCACAAGAATGTAGAATAAGCATAGCTAGCAACTGCAAGTAGGAGGACCATGCAAATGTGACTATTAGAGCTTAAGCCAATTAGTAGGTGACAGGTATGCATAATTATCGTGAACTGTATAAGTATATGCTGTTTGGGCTAATAAATCAAACTATGCTTTATCACTCATATTGAGTCGACCTGCGTGTTCCTCCGCCGCTCAAAAAAGAATACACTAAAAATCGTACAACCTTATATCTCTAAATAATCCATTACATTTGGTGTGCATCTACTTAAGCTAAATGATTAATATTGAACTTGAACTGGGTTCATCCACTGACCTGTGAGTAGTAAAACCATTGCCATACAGCTCACTTATTTAGCAGGGAGAGCTCAAAGTGGGCTCATCCAGGCTGTCATATTTATAGAATGAAGTGCTTGACTAGTAGTCAAATTGCATACAGTAGGAAAAGTATGCATGAGACTCCCTGTGCTCACAAGTTACTGGCATTCAGTGTGCCGTCCTGCTTCCTTGTGGGTCTCTTGGAAGGAATTCTTGGCCTGGCTGCAGCTCAGGTCCTTACCTCCTCTCGAGCCTTGACTAAACTGCTGCTGTTTTGGCTGGGGGTGGGGGTCAAGTGCATCCGCCACACTCGCATTTAAATGGACTGGGTTATAAAACTTGCTCACTTGGGACACTTTTTAGTCTGTTTTGTTTGTGTGTTTTTTGTTTTAGTGTGTGTGTGTGTGCTGCATGGCATTAATGAAGTTTTGTACCCACCACAAGCTAGAACAACGGAGTGGTGAGATCTTACCTTTCTTCTGATATCTTAAACTATCTCTCTCCTTTTCCTCTCTCTCTCTCTTTCTAATTTTATTCTGGGCATTTAAGAGTAATATTGTTTTTGTTGTTAAAGTATTGCTAAGTTTTATGATATAGTTACTAACTTTTGCCAAACCACTATTCCCTGTAATTCTGAGTGATGTTTTTAGTAAATTCATGATTTAATTGAACCTCTTGGGTAATTGTTGTCACTTTGTGTTACCACACAGAATATTCCAAAAGTTAACCTTTGACCTCATCCCAGCTGAGTTGGGATGGGGCAGGAGCCCAGGATTTACTCACTCCCCCTGACCCAGCAGGTGGAGACCATTGGGGATGCCTACATGGTGGTGTTGGGGCTGCTGGTGCACAAGAAGAAACTGCATGCCTGAAAGATTGTTCACATGGCTCTGGCCTTGCTTGAGGCTGTCAAAACCTTCACGATCCATCACTGGCCCAATGACCAGCTCTGCTTGCATATTGGCTTACAAACCGGTGAGCCCCTACACCAGCTAACACTGTGGCTGGGGGATGCTCACCTGCCCTGCAGCAGTCTCAGGCATCTCTGTGCCTGTAGGTTCTGTGTGTGCCAGAGTTGTGGGTCTGAAGATGCTGCGGTACTGCCTGTTTGGGGACATGGTGAACACTGCATTCTGCGTGGAGTCCAACAACCAGGGTAAGCCGCAGGACTGGCAGCTGGGGTCCGGTGCCACAGGTCATGCCTTGCTCCCAGATGCAGTCATGTCCCTTTTGCCCCTCTGTGCTATCCAACTCTGAAGATCCACATCTCTTCCACCACTAAGGAAGTCCTGGATGAGTTTGGCTGCTTTGAGCTGGAACTGCACAGGAATGTGGAGAGAAAGGTTAGGGTGCAGGGTCTTGGGCTGTCTTCCTGCCACAGGGTCATGTACTGGGTGGACAGGTGGGGGCTGGGACCTTCGGTCCCACTCGATGCTGGGCATAGCACCCGAGAGGCAGCACCGGGAGCTGGGGAGGGTCTCACCGCCCACCTCTGGCCCCCAGAGCAAGGGGAAGATGTAGATGTACTGGCTGCTGGGTGAGAGGAAAGACCCCAAAGTCATTTGATCCCGGTGGTGGAGTCCCCAACCCCAGTGGGCCGCTATGCTTCCCAGCACCTGGCCCCTGGGATGGACCAGGGCCCCCTGCCACTGCAGCTTCCCCCTACCACTGCAGCCCCTCTGCTTCAGCAGGGCTTGAGTGGGCCAGTGGCCATGGCACCATCTGCCCCTCTTCATCAGTACCAGCAAAGTCCAACTGCCTCTGCAGCCTTCACTGGAGGGGGGAACCAGCCCCAATCCAGCCCGGGGGACCCCATATCCCCTCATCCTCTGGGATCTTTGGCCCCCCTGCCTTCTCCCCAGTGGCTCAGCTGTCTCTGAGCTGCTCTCAGGACCTAGCTGCCCCGTAGGGCACTTTGCAGTCTCTTATTGGTACCTAGCTCCTGGCAGAAGTTGTGACACATCACCCCCTCCTGGGGCAGGGGAGAAACAGAGGCTCCTGCTGGGACTGGCCCCTCAACCACACCAGGGCAGGCTTCAATGTTGTGGCTCCCCCCCGCCCAATCTCCCCCATCCCTGTATATAGCCCCATGGGGTCATGTAAATACATAATCCCAAATGTAAATATGAGAGTCGCTGCAAACTATTTTTTGCCTTCCCCAAACCCCTCCATCCCCTGACCTCTCCTTCACTCTGGCCTGGAGTGCCACACAGGTTGGGGGGAGCCAGGGAAGACCCCGGCATCAAGCTCAGCCTAGGTTGGGAACGGCTGCCCAGAACATACTGGAACATTGTACCCCAGGGTTCTGGACATGGCATGGGGCAAGGGTCTGAGTGTGTGGAGGGGTTTCGTTAGATGGAGATATGTTGTTGAATTAGTCAGGCCCAAAGGAATCTCAAGGCCACTTTGAGAAGCTGAGAACAGAATCTGCTGTGAGAAAGAGAGAGGGGCGTTTCTTCATTAACAGGGCCTCAGCATGGCGTGAGTCGTCGGACCTATCATCGGTGGGACTCCAGCGTGTGGACTGCCCGTGATACTCATTTAGCGAATCCATGCTTGGAGTGTGGACGTGTGATTAGAGAATAGTTGCGTATATAAGGAGGCTTGTTTCTGTAATAATGGCTTTACGTGATTCACAGTGAATTGGAATGCTGAGTCCTTTATCGCTCCAACAAATGGTGACCCCGACGTGATACTCTGAATGGTGTCTCACTACGATCGGGGAAAAGCCTGGAACGGCCCAGCCGGAGGCGGATCAGCTGGACTGAGAACCGGGCGGAGGCGTACGGATGTTCCGCAGATAAATTTGTTGAAGAAATCACCGGAAAAGGTGAGCGGCTGGGAGCAGGAGGAGGGAAGAGTGAAATTATGGGGCAAAACATATCCTCTGAGGAACAAGCCATAGTTAAACTCCTCCTGCATATTCTCTCTATGAGAGGACTTAAATATGAAGAAAGTAACATACGTAGACTGTTGGTTTGGTGTAGAACTAATGGCTATCCGACAGAAGCTGAGAAGGTTTTTAAAACTGAACTTTGGGATGATATAGGGCAGAAATTATGGGATAAAGTCAGCAATGGAGATGATAAAGAAGCTAAATCATTAGTAACTACATGGAAACTTATAAAAGATTTTAAGGCTGAACGGTCTGCTGCTGCTGGAGTTTTTGTAGCATTGCAGCCTGATAAGTATCCTGAAAGTCACTGTGAAGTTCACCCGGTTTGTGTCTTTGATACCTTCTCTACTCCATCCCCTGTTGTGCTTTCAGCACCCCTGATAGCTCAGCAGTCCGGGGCGGGGGGAGGAAAAATGCCGAGCGGGTGTCCTCCTACACTATTACCCAACCTTGATGAGAACAGCAAGTCCAAAGGATTGGAATCAGACAACTTGCCCAAAGAACCTGTGAAAGCTGAGAATGCTAAAGTCATAGACAAGTCCTTTTACCAATTTGTATCTGCTTTTACCGCCTTTTAACCCTCCAACTTCCACGAAAGAGCAGAAGGAGTCGCCGGATAAGAACTGGGCAAAAGAACTGTGTGAAAGATTAGATCAGCTATTAGTGAATCCAACAGTCAGCAATATCAAGCTATGAGAGAGGTGCCTGAAACCAACAAAGCAGCCAAATCATTTGCAACTATTAATCAGGGTCCCAATGAAAATTACATGCAATTTATTGACCACCTTCAAGAGGCCATCAATAAGCAGGTTGAAAACTTAGAAGTTAAGGAAGCACTGGTGTTGAAAATAGCAGTAGAGAATGCTAATGTTTGCTATCAACATGTTATCTGCGAGTTTTACAGTACATATTATGTGCTCCTGTGTACTGCCTCTCTGAAAATCAAGCAGCTTGTCAGGAATGTGATTTAATTGTTTTACTAGTTGTTTTTAAGTGCGCCGTAAAACCTTCTCCCCGCTCTTCCCACTCATGCTGCAAGCAGCCCTGTGCTTCCCCCCCTCCCTCCCTCTTCTCAAAGTTTTTACTTGCAAGATGGGGTCAGGAATGATTATTTTCAGTTGTGTTCCTAAAAAATCAGTATTGGGAGGTGTTTTAAAACATAGGAAAGCACTCGGACAAGAAATCATTAAATCATTTCAGACAGTATTACAGGCAGGGCGATTTGAACTTCAACAAGCTGAGAGAGAATTAATTGATAACACACAGGTCAGAAAACTTGCTGAAGTCTGCAAGATGCTTTCCTTATTAAACTGTTTTCTTTGTGGGTATCTGTTTAAGCATGTTGCAATTTTGGTAGGTCTTTGTTATATGGTACGATAAGTCTGTTAAATCATGAGAATCTGTTGACTCAAAATGTGCATTTTGTGATAATACAGAAGATCATGAGTAATTTAGTTCTTTACTGTGTGAATGTGATGGTAAAATTTCGTGTGTAGTAGCTGTTATTTTGTCTTTCTAGCACGCTAGCTTTATTTCAGTATCCAGCCTTGCGCAACTCTGTGATAGGCTGTGTCTCATCTCGATGTGCTGGATTTGGCTCTTTTGTATGCACACCAAGTAAAGAATCCTGGTTTTGGGATAACAGTTGTAGCGCACCAGATGAGACACTGATAAAAACCTTGCCCAGTCCAGCTTGCTGCAGTGGCGGGGGGGCAGGTGCCAATTGGGCTCCAGCGCGCACTGACCTGTTTTGTCAGGGAGACCCAGCGATACCTCTGCCTGGCTGAGCAGTGAGCAGTTCAGAGGTGCAATGCAAAAATTGAGAGATTGTCTTAAATTAGTGTAACTGTGATCCATCTGCATATTTGAACTTGGTATTTGGTTTTCATATCTGAGCTCAGTATTTTAATTTGCATATTTGTATTTGGTACAAAAACAATTTTGTTTAGGGAGATAGTTACAAAATGGGAACCAGTTCCACTGCTAAAATTTCACTGCTAAAATTCCACCTTGCTCCCTCTTAGGGTGCATCCTTGTGCATTAGAGTAATTGCTTATATTGTCATCTAGTAATTTTGAGATCAGAAAAGAATTTAAATTGTTAAACTCTGCTTTGCATTGAAAAAAAAAAAAAAGGAAAAAGAAAAAAAGAAAAGAAACAAACAAACACCTAAATGCTATGATGGATGTGAATTTGTTATTGTATGAAGTTGTATTTAAAAGTTGCTGGAATGTGAACTGATTTGGATCTAGGAAAATGGAATAATGGATTGATGTTTAATATACTGTATTTTGACATCTTTAAATTGTGAAAGGTAAATGGGGCTGAGGAATGTAACAACTGTTGAGCTAATTGGAATCGTGTATAAAACTCAGCTCATTGTAACCGAGGAGTTTGCCAGAGCCTCCCACTTCGTACCAGCGATTATGCCAGCTGCGTGGCCTTGGCTACATCTGAACTGCAGCAAGAAGAGAAAGAAGAAAAAAAAAAAAACTGGAAAAACCTGTTTTCCCGCTGCTAAGCAGAGAAAGGGGGGTTTACTCTCCCCGCTCTATCTTTTTTTTTCCCAGAGTATTGTCATCCATCCTTGTTGTGGTACTGTGTTGCTTCTTGGCTTGATATCAGGGGTTGTTGGTGATGTTTCTTTTTGCTTCTGTCTTGTTTCCTAGGTTTTGGCACATCTGGGGAAAGAGCTCATAATTTTACCTCCTTGCTGAAGTCAGTCTTTTCACACTGGTCAGCTCTGGGGAGGTCAGAGTGCTCAGTGCTTCTCTGGGTCAGGCTGGTACTGATTTGGGTGTGGAGTGCAGCCAGGTTGGTTTAATGTGGAGTTGAACTGATTTGTTTTCATGCTGGGCTGGAGATCCTGCCATCTCAGATGGGGGTGAGAGGGAGATTTTATTCCCCCCCCCCAAGCAATATTACTGCTAGAGAACTGTAATACTGCATATAGGAGTCTGAGGTTTGAAATTTAAAGGCATTACCAGTGGGTCCATAGTTCTAATGAAGCTGGGAAATTAAACCAATTATTTTTTTTTTAATAGACTTATTCTGTGGTAACTGGTTGTAAGAGACTTCTTAGTAAATTCACCATGCTAGTTTTTGAGGTCATGGGAGAGAACGAAAGAAAGGCTGTTTTTTGAGACCAATAGAATGCCAAATTTGGAACAAAGTTTTAATACATGAATTCTTGTAGTTGCCAGAAAGTCCTATACCTCTCTTGGGTCAGGATTTGTTAAGTAAATTGTAAGCTCAAATAACGTTTTCTGAGAATTCTGTTTAGTTGCATGTCCTACAAGAAGCTGCTTGGATGGTGCAGATCTGCTTGCTGCAAGCGAGAAATCTCCAAGGAAATTTCAAATGCTGTATTTCCACTAGTATTAACAGCCAATGTTTCAATAAAGCAAATATTACACTGATAGATCTGAAACAGGACTTTGATCCGGTAAGGGAAAACAATATCCAATATATATGACAACCAAAATGGAGTTAGAAACTTTGAGGAATAAATTTATGACAACCTTACAGGCTGACTGCATTCGATTGGACTTGCAGATTTGTCTATGAAACAACCTGTGGCTATTGTGGGACAGTATGATGAGATTGCTAGCAGATTGATATACCGACTGTTATATATCAATTGTCACTCTGATCAAGAAAATGGAGGGAATGAATTTAAGTCTTAAAAGACCATGAGCCTTTTGTCATATATGTACCATTTGTGAAATTTAATTCTGTTTTTTTTTTTATTTGTAATCTATGTCCTTGTAAATTGCACTAGCTGATTTTCTTAACAGCACAGCTTTTGGCATGCCGAAATGTAAATTGCTGCAGAACCTGCAAGTCTTTAACATCAGGTCATAGACCATACTTGTATTTGGACTGATCCTACATACTTGCACAGTTTTTGTTGATGGTTCTGGGAAGTCTCATAAAGCTGTAGTGGTTTGGTGTGAAGATAACGATTGGCATCATTCTGTAACAATTATTGAAGGTTCAACCCAATTAGCAGAACTTGGCACAGCTTTAAATTACTTAGAGCTTTTTAAGGAGGAACCTCTAAATTTGATTTGTGATTTTGAGTACGTAGTCAAGATCCAACGTGTGTATCTGATTCTGAACTTTGTTTGTTTGTTTGTTTGTTGGTTTTAAAAAAAAGGGGGGAGTGGAGGAAACAGCACAAACCCAATTGTCAAAAGGATTGTATGTGATGAAATACTTTGCAAGTATGACCCAAAACCATGCTAAATCAGAAAGAACCTACATTAGTTATGGCCATATCACTAGTCAATGGAAAAAGCCACATCAATTGATAACCTGGGGAAAAGGTTATGTTTGTGTCATTACAGACCAAGGATTGAAGTGGATTCCCGCGAAATGGGTCAAGCCATGGCTGAATAAAGACAACAAAGATTCGATGGATGCAGATGGACAGGAGGGAGATAAGTTGTGAGGACTGTTTCACATGTAAACCATGGCTCCTAATTCAGTGTTATAGATGCTCACAGACCTGGTGGTCTAGAAGCCTATTAGCAAGCAGGTGGTGTACCTTCTGTGGAGAATGGCAATTTGAACAATCAGCAGGAGAGCCAAAAGGGTGATATTACACTTAGATACTCCATGCAAAAATGAGGTAACATTATGAGACATGCCTACAAAATCTACAAAATCAAGCAGTTATAAATGTTCTACTTTTAACATTAGGATTATGGTTGTGTTGTATTAACTTGTTTGTTTATTCTGAATCTATTAATAAGTGCTTTAGGCAAACTAGAACAGTACATTAATAAGATTGCCATAGTAAAGTTGAGGTTTGACATATAGCTTATAAGTTTTGGAATAAGTGGGTAGTTCTTTGATCTTAATTACATTATATGTAATTGTAATTATGTTGTTAATCACATGTTCTATGTTGCAGTGTATTTCAAGGACGATTCAGCATGCTGTTTAATGGGCCTGACTAATTCAAGAACAAAAAGGGGGAATTGTGGAGGGCTTTGGTTAGATGGAGATATGTTGTTGAATTAGTCAGGCCCAAAGGAATCTCAAGGCCACTTTGAGAAGCTGAGAACAGAATCTGCTGTGAGAAAGAGGGGCGTTTCTTCATTAACAGGGCCTCAGCGTGAGTCGTCGGACCTATCATCGGTGGGGCTCCAGCGTGTGGACTGCCCGTGATACTCATTTAGCGAATCCATGCTTGGAGCGTGGACGCGTGATTAGAGAATAGTTGCGTATATAAGGAGGCTTGTTTCTGTAATAAATGGCTTTGCGTGATTCACAGTGAATCAGAATGCTGAGTCCTTTATCACTCCAGCATGAGTGGGTGTGAGGAGACAGAACAGGGCAGCTGTGGCACAGTGGCAGCTGGTGAGGGCCTGGGATGGTATTGGGAAGGTAGAGCCATAGCAGCAGGGTTTGCTTTGGCAGGAAGGCTGTGGTGCATTCCTCTGAGCTCATACTCTAGCCACACTACTGCCACCTTTTGCTGGAACCCACCTGTGCCTGGGGACAGGGATGGGGGCTGCATGTCAGTTGCTGCAGGCACCAGGAGAGGATGGGCCATGCCAGGGCTCTCCCTCCATGGAGGAGGGTTGGGACCATGCTTTGCCCTGGGGGGCAGATGGGGTAGCAGTGGGACTGTCCCCACATTTTGGAGCAGTAGTGAACAGATGGGCTGAAGGATATTCCCACTCCCTCACTGCACACCCCCATGGGGCTTGGGATGCCCGGGACATGGGGGTCCCCCTCCAAATGCCCAGCCTGAGGATGCTCTGTAGTGGCGGGGATGCTGGGACTGTCTGTGTCCCCCTGCTCCTTATTGTTTGTGTGGTCTGAGCCAGCAGTTCTGGGGGGCACAGGACAGGAGGTGCTCCAGATACTCAGTGATAGGGGTGTCAAGGTCCATTCGGATCTCTCAAATTTACAGGACAATGTACTCTGTGAGCTAAACTGTATTTCATGAGCTCATTAAGAAATATAATAAACAAACATGACAAACAGGGGCTCAATCTCCTTTTTCCCAGATGTTAATGAGGTCACCCCTCCATTGTCGTCATTGTCGTCTTCTTCGTCATCTTCTTCATCTTCTTCTTTTCTCGAAGTTAGAGAGACACAGATCCCTCAGTCTTTCCTCATAAGGGAGATGCTCCACTCCCTTTATCATCTTCGTTGCTCTGCGCTGGACTCTCTCCAGCAGTTCCCTGTCCTTCTTTAACTGATGGGCCCATAACTGGGCACAGTATTCCAGTTGCAGTCTCACCAGGGAGAGGAGAACCTCTCTCGAGCTACTAACCACCCCCCTTCTAATACACCCCAGGATGCCATTGGTCTTCTTGGCCACAAGGGCACAGTGCTGGCTCATGGTCATCCTGCTGTCCACCAGGATCCCCAGGTCCCTTTCCCCTATGCTGCTCTCTAATAGGTCATTGCCCAACTTATACCCAAACCTGGGGTTGTTCCTACCCAGATGCAAGACTCTACACTTGCTCTTGCTATATTTAATTACATTTTTCCCTGCCCAACTCTCCAGTCTATGTCTCGCTGGATGGCAGCACAGCCTTCTGGCGTGTCAGCCACTCCTCCCAGTTTGGTGTCATCAGCAAACTTGCTGACAGTGCACTCTATTCCCTCATCCAAATCATTGATGAATATATTGAATAATACAGGCCCCAGTATTGACCCCTGAGGCACTCCACTAGACACAGGCCTCCAACTAGACTCTGCCCTATTGACCACGACTCTCTGGCTTCTTTCCTTCAGCTAGTTCACAGTCCACCTCACTGCCCGATCGTCCAGACCACACTGCCTTATTTTAGCAGCAAGATGCTGTGTGAGACTGTGCCAAATGCTTTACAGAAGTCAAGGTAGACCACATCCACTGCTTTGCCACCATGTATATGGGAAAGCAAAGACATGGGAAAGCAAGATGTGCAGTTCTAGCCACCTGGATGATAAAGGAATACTAACATGACCATCCGGATGGTCAAAGAAGAAGTAGTACTGACATAATTAGATCATAGGAACTAGTCAAAATATAAAGGGCAGGTTGTGCTGAAGTACGTTTCTCATAACTGTAAAAAGTGATAGCCCAGACTAGTGAGAATGTTATCTCGGGCCAGATAAATGTCCCCAAGTACATGTGATGTCTGAATGTCATTGGGCCTGACCTGTGAATGAGTGGGAACGTAACTGAAACAGACGTAATATGAGTGTGGTGTGTTTTTAATAACAATTATTGATAAAACATCATAGTCCAGATCCGTATCTGTAAATCCTATAAATTATCAAAGGCTAATAAAGAGGGCCTCAGCCTGGCTCAGCTCTCTGCTCTGCCCGGCTCTGCGCTCCTTCCTGCACAAGATCTCTGCCTGTGTGTGCATCTTGGTCTGTGTCCCAGTGTGCGTCGTTCCTCATCGCCGCAATCTATCCACCTCATTATGTCCTCATAAGAGGCTATGAGATTGGTCAAGCATGACTGGTTGAAGCCATGGTGACTGTCCCTAAAGACCCTCTGATCCTTGATATGCTTTGAGATGGCACCAAGGATAAGCTGTTCCATCACCTTTCCAGGGATGGAGGTGAGGCTGACTGGTCTATAGTTACCCGGGTCCTCCTTACCCTTTTTGAAGACCGGAGTGACATTTGCTTTCCTCCAGTCCTCAGGAACCTCTCCCATTTCACAACACTTAGCAAAGATGATGGAGAGTGGCCTAGCAATAACTTCAGCCAGTTCCCTCAGTACCCACTGATGCATACCATCTGGACTCATGGATTCATGGATGTCCAGATTGCTTAATTGTTCCCTAACCCAATCCTCATCAATCAAGGCAGACTCCACCATTGTCCTGACTTCCTTTGGGCCCTCAGTGGTACAGGGTTCCTCAGGACAGCCTCTGGCAGAGTAGACAGAGACAAAGACGGCATTCAGTAACTCTGCCTTCTCTGTATCTTCTGCCACCAGGGCACCCACCTCGTTCATCAGTGGGTCTACATTGCCTCTGGTGTTAGTTTTATCTGCCATGTATTTGAAAAAGCTCTTTCTGTTGTCCTTGACCCCTCTCGTCAGGTGGAATTCTAAGGAGGCCTTATCTTTCCTAGTTGCCTCCCTACATCCTCTGACAACAGCCTTATATTCTCCCCAAGTGGCCAGCCCCTTCTACCACGATCTGTAAACTCTCCTCTTCCACTTGAGCTTGCGCAGCAGTTCCCTGCTTAAACACACGGATCTCCTGGCTCCCTTCCTTGACTTCCTACGTGTCGGGATGCTCTGATCTTGAGCTTGGAAAAAACAGTCCTTGAATGCTAAACAACTATCTTGGACCCCTTTACCTTCAAGCAGCCTTGCCCATGGGATTTCCCCTAGCAATTGCTTGTAAAGGCCTAAGTTTGCCTTACTCAAGTCCAGGGTTGCAATTCTGCTTGCTATTCTCTTTCTGCCACATGAGATCCTGAACTCCACCATTTCATGGTAGCTGCAACCAAGGCATCCCTCAACCTTTACTGCTTCAAACACACCCTCCTTGTTAATGAGAATGAGGTCCAGCAGTGCTCCTCTCCTAGTTGGCTCATCCACCATTTGCATCAGGAAGTTATGGTCAATGCACTGGAAGAACTTCCTGCACTGTGGATGTCTGGCTGAGTAGTCCTTCCAGCAAACATCAGGGAAGTTAAAATCCCCCACGACAACCAGGGCCTGTGACTGTGAGGCCACTCTCAGCTGCCTGTAGAAGACCTCGGCAACTTCCTCACCCTGCTCTGGTGGCCTATAATAGACACCCGCAACAGTATCACCCCTGTCAGCCTGCCCCTTAATTTTCACCCACAGACTCTCAACTCTCTTCTCATCTGCCCCAGTACTCAATACATTGTAGTTGCTCTCTCACATAAAGAGCAACTCCACCACCACGCCTGGCTGGTCTGTCTTTCCTGAAAAGGACATAGCCATCCATGACCATATTCCAGTCATGTGAGCTGTCCCACCATGTCTCTGTAATCGCCACCAGATCATAATCTCCTGCCCTAACACAGGTTTCTAACTCCTCCTGCTTTTTCCCCATGCTGCACACATTGGTGTACAGGCATTTCACGGAGTGAGTTGAGTACACCAGTTTCACCCTAGGGAGGCCTCAATACTACAGTGCTGCCCCACTGGTGCAAGCCCAGCTACAACCCCATCCCCCATCAAATCTAGTTTAAAGCTCTCCAAATGAGCCCTGCTAATTCCTGTCCCAGTATCCTTTTGCCCCTGTGAGATAAACCTTTCCCACGTATCACTGTCTGGACTGGTGTCTTATAAAACCAGCTATTATCAAACAATCCGAAGTCCTCTCTGTAGCACCAGTCTTGTAGCGAATAATTTATGGACTGAATTCTTCTATTCCATCCCACATAGTCACCCAAAAATGGAAGGAGGGAAGAGAAAATCACTTGTGCCCCAGACTCTTTCACCAACCCTCCCAAGACCTTGAAATCTTTCTTCATTCCCCTCAGACTACGGGATGCAGCTTCCTCCCCACCTGTCTGGAAGATCAGCAGTGGCTAGTAGTCTATTGGGTGCACCAGGTAGGGAAGTGTCTTGGTGATATCCCTGATACGGGCTCCTGGTAGACTACAAACTTCCCTATGATGAGGGTCAACTCTGTATGTTGGGCCCTCTGTTCCTCCCAGAAGGAAATCGCCTACTGCAATTACCCTTCTTTCTTTCTTATCAGAGGCAGTCTTGAGGCGTGGAGTCAACTACCTCTTCCTATGTGACCTCGTAGGTGGGCCTTGCACCACATCCTCACCTACCTCTTCTTCAAGATCCAGGGCCTCGAACTTATTACGGAGGAGCATCTGGAGAAGCAAAGCAGTTAGGGAGGGGGGTTGCCCGTGGCACCAAACTGGAACTTGCTTCTAACCCTCATCATCTTTTTGGTCCCCTACCTCTACCCAACAGTGATAGGGCAGGGGCTGTCTTGGGTCTCCCCCCTCTGCCCGACAGGGTAGGACATCCATCACTTTTTGGGGGTGTCGAGGACGGTTTAGATTGTTTAGAATGCCAGCCCAGGGGTGTGCACTCAATATGGGACAAACCACTCTGGGGACTTTATCTCCTTTTAGAGTACGAAGAATTTCTGATTGACCAGGCCCGGCTCAATTGGTTGATCCCCTAGTGTTGACCAACCAAGTAGCTTTTGCTTAATGTGAATCCCAGTTTTTAAAGGTTCCACCACCAAGTGCCTTTAATGTAGTTTTTAACAAACCACTGTACCTTTCAATTTTGCCAGAGGTTGGTGCATGATATGGAATAGGATATACCCACTCAATACCATGTTCTTTGGCCCAATTGTCTATAATACTGTTTTTGAAATGAGTACCATTGTCTGATTCAATTCTTTCTGGCGTACCGTGTCACCAAAGGACTTGCTTCTCAAGGCCCAAGATAGTATTTCGGGCTGTAGCATGAGGTACGGCATATGTTTCCAACCATCCAGTGGTTGCTTCCACCATTGTAAGTACATAGTGCTTACCTTGACGTGTTTGTGGAACGCGGCGATTAGGAACAACGCATACCAGGACGCAGACAGAAATTCATGCAGAGGCAAAGATCTTGTTCAGGAAGGAGTGCAGAGCCTGGCCAGGCAGAGAGCTGACCTAGGCCTAGGCTTAGGCTACCTTCTTTATTCACCATTGACCATAGGATTTACAGGTACAGGTCTGGACTAAGATGCTAAGATGTTTACAAAAAGGTGTTTTTCCACTAATTGTTATTAAGAACACACTAAATTCATGTGATATTTGTCTCACTTGTTTTTCCACTCATTCACAGACCAGGCCCAAGGACATTCACACATCCCATGCACTTGGGGGCGGTTATCTGGCCCGAGATACCATTCTCACGAGTTTGGGCTATAACTTTTTACAGTTACGAGAAATGTACTTCAAAGTAATCTGTCCAAGGCCCTTTACATATTATTATGTTAGTATTATGTCTTCGACCATCCGGATGGTCATGTTAGTATTGATCTTTCTTTATCATCCAGATGGCTGGAACTGCACATCTTGCTTTCCCACATTTTACTTCCCAACAGTGGAAGTGTAATATAATCAATCTGCCAAGCTTCTCCATACTTATACTTTAACCATCACCCCCCATACCATACAGGCTTTAACCGTTTCACTTGTTTGATTTCAGTGCAAGTACAGTCCAATAAACTCTGTTATCCCTTTCCTCCACCTGGTTGGAGGCAGGGCACCTCTAATTCCTGTTTTGCACAGTCTCTGGGTGTGAATTAGAGGTTCCTTCAAGAGCATCAGAATGTCTTCTGCCCCTTTTGTAAACTGGAGCAGCCACCTTCTTAGGAGTTTTTCCTTTTATCTCACGTACTCGTTCTTGAAGTTCTGAGGTAGGTCTTCCGTGCCACTTATTCGTGTTTTCTCCCTGCTCATGTAGGAAGAACCACAGTGAACCTCTTTTTGTGGGCTGTCTCTGCCCTCTCTCTCGAGATTGGAAACGTCTTTTCCTAATAGCTGAAACATAGGTTTGTGCAGGTCGTGAATGGTACGTGTCTTCTCTGAGTTCTTTGATTTCTTGCAACAACTTTTCAAACCGGTCATCAGATTTTTCACACAGTTTCTCCACAGCAGAGACACAAGCCCACAGAGAACCAGCAAGGCTGTCCTCAAAGTTCCGGAGCTGGTCAATCACTTCAGTAATATCTTGTACACCTCTAGCTGACCAGACCATTCCTGCCAATGACTTAGCATATGCAGGTGGTGCACTTTGTACAAATCTGCGCCACAGAGGTCGTGTACAATTGATTCTGTCTGGGTCTGTCCCCTCTTGGTTGTCTGGTCCAAAATAGATGATCTCTCGCACTGCTAATTCTCTCAGGAACTGGATACCTCTCTCCATAGTATTCCATTTCCCTAACTTGGATATACAATCTTCCTTGTAGGGAAATCTTACTTTCATAGCTGCCAAGAGTCGGGTCCAGAGAGTAGTGGCATTAGAGTCTCTTGAAATTGCCCTATCAGTGGTGGAATCTTTTGACAGAGATCCCAGTGCCTGATTTCACCACCTTCTAATTCAATTGTTTCTGCCCCATTGTCCCAGCATCGCAGCAGCCAGGTTAAAATATTCTCACCTTCACGACGACTAAAGTCTTTTCGCAGATCTCTCAGCTCACCTGGAGAAAAGGACCGAGTGGTGGTCACTTCATCTCCTCCCTGTCCTGATGGTGCCCCTTGGGTTGATGTTGGCCCTGTGCCATCACCTGCTGCACGAGTAGTCTTTCTAGTGACTTTCTTAAAACCGGCAACTGATGCTGATATGGGTTCACCATCATTTGATTCATTTCCAGAGTCTGAATGTCTGTCACAGTGATTGCTGTGGTTACAGCAGCAACAGTGAGCAGTGTGTGAAGAAGGGGGGGCTGCCTTGTTAGCCTTTGAGGCTGGAGAGGTAATGTTATCTGCAGCAACCTTGGCAGAGGAGCTCTGTGTAGAAGCTGTAGCTTCAGCCTGTGAAGCTGCGATTGGGGGGGCAGTGGCTGCAGCAGCAGCTTTCACTGTTTTGCCTTTACTCGAGTGGCTCGGAGTGCTTTTTGCTAAAGCTTCCGAAGACGCATCGCAAATCCCAGGACTAAAAAGAGATGCAAACCTCCTATTGAACCTCATTTCTTTTAACAGAAGCACAAACTGACACACATTCAGCAAACCAGATAGCACCATCACAGTTCTATCAAAGCTCCAAGGATATTCAAAGTTGTGTAAAACATTTGCAAACTGTCTCAGTGAAAAGACAAAAGTATGGTTAGTCACCCTTTCTAAAGATTCGCTTGACCAGTTAGCAAACACATAGCCGTACTGCTGTTTAATCTCTCCCAGAGGCTTTTCAAGGTACAGCAGAAGCGAGTAGAAATTCATTAGCGACTGCAGTGTAATGAAATAAACCAGTGCCAAAACACACAATATCATCATGACCGCTGTCCAGTTTCTTGTTGTTATATAATGAATACTTCGATTCAGAAAGAAACACCAACACAGATAAGGAATCAGTGAGCACAATGTAGAAAATAACTGATACAACTTATGCCATAACATCTTTAAATCAATGTAATTCGCTTTGCCTTAATACCACTAAATAATATCCGAAGCAAACAGACGCGCGAGTATCACAACTCTATGAGTTGGCATCGTGCCAAGAAAATTGAAAGGTACATCAGAGCAGTAGAAAAGCTAAAAATCTCCAAATTTACCCTTTTCTCTTGCCCCACGTTGGGCGCCAATTATCTGTCAAGGGTTAAGATTGTGGGGTGACAACAAAAACCCTGGCAGGTGTATTGTTAACCTCCTCTCCTCCCCACGTCCCCCTTTTGCCCCTCCCTCTCCTCCCTTCCCACTCAGGACAGGCGATCGGGAGGGAAAGAAGGACAGAGAGAAGAGAGTTGGAAAAGTTAAAGATGTTTTACTAATGCTACTAATAAGAATAGAGAAAATAATACAAAATATACAAAACCAATCTTGTAAGTCTCAGCAACTGCAGAGCCAGCACCCAAAGTCCTGGATTAGACTCTGTAGCCAACCGGAGCTGGATTCAGTCTGTCACTAGGTCTCAGTTCGCAGGGACGACCAGCAAGGTCCTCTCCTAATGTCAGCCATGAGGAAAAAGGGAAAAGGGGGAAAAAGGGATGAGATCCTCGTGATCTCCCACTTTTATATGAAGTATTCACGTGAATGGAATGTTATACACCATTGGTCAGTCTCTCGGTCATCAGTTTTCTCGTTGCCCCTCTCGCGAGATGTCCATCCGTGCTTATCAATAAGTTTGCATTCCATTGCTAGGTTTAACCAAAACATGTGTTGGGTTCTCCAGGAAAATGCAGCTAACATGAAGGCTTTAGCTGACAGGTAAATTCACTAAAAGAGAAACTTGTTTTTAACAAAACCAGGACATTCCACCCCTTATAATATGACATTCACTGAATACTTAAACCTTATTAATACAATCTATCAATACAATCTAATTAATCACTACTACTATATATATATATATACACATATGTACATATATACACAGGAGTAATTAATCAGAGTGTTGCTTTATCCATGCGAGCCACGGAACCTGACACACCAATATGATGTTCACAGAGTTCGCTTTATTGTCGGACCGGGCTAGCTTTATAGCAAAGCTGCCCTGTCCACGCGCCTTACAACAACGTGATTGGTTGTAACTCGTGTTATACAATAACATGATAGGCTGCATGTACTGTCCACGCGCTCTGCACGCATGTGTCCGGCGATTGCTCACTCATTGTTACCTTCTAATGGTGCTCCTTTAGTCTCTTTTGTCTCTGGCTTCACCTCTCAGCCAGGCTGGCGACAACCCCATCCCCCTGGGGCGGGGGGGGCTCTGCCACTACATCTCCCCCTCTTTTATTTTATATTAACAATACGCCGTATCATGCTTTAAATACAGTGTGAAATACAGGGTAAGAACATTAAGGCTAATACAATTACAATTAACAAGAACAAACCTGTTTTCAATATTCCTTTTAACCAAACAAGGCATTCACCCCAAAAAACCCAATATCTTCTGTTATTTTCTTGTTCTGCAAATCTTCTATCTTTTTAACTTTTAAGTTCAAACAACACATACAATCAAACTCTTCATAACTGTGAACATGTCCAATAACAAAACATTAATTGCTGCTCTGTTTTACAAAGTGGTATTCTCAACATTGGCTACATTCGTTGCTTAAAGCGATAACATGTCTGAGGTTAAGGGTTGTCATCACTGCAATCGGTTTCTTCTCTGTTAGCTAGCCAAGGTCTCACCCACTTTGCTGGGATCCATGAATTTTTGTGGTTACCTGTAGAAACACAAGCATATCCCCTTCCCCAGGTTATTAGTGACATAGGACCTTCCCATTGTTGTGTTGTCGGATTAAACACACTAACCTTAGGCACATTTTCGGAAAAATCTTTGACATTTTTGATATGGTGCATAACAATTGGTTCCATTTCAGTTTCACTTTTAGGATTAAGCCAGTTCAGCACATACAATGCCTTCATCAATACCTCTTCTGGGCTCACACCAATTCCCCCTTGTTTTTTCAAAACAGACAAAAGATTTTTTAATGCACGGTGTGCACGCTCAATAATTGCTTGGCCAGTAGAATTATAAGGGATTCCAAACAGGTGCTGTACCTTCCACTGGGTGAGGAAGGCTGCAAGTCTGTCAGAGTGGTATGCAGGACCATTATCTGTTTTGATTTGTGTAGGGACACCCATGACAGCAAAAGCTTGTAGTAAATGACGTTTTACTGCCTTTGCATTTGCTGAGGTCAAGGCTGTAGCCCACAGCAGTCCTGAACAGGTATCTATGGAGACATGAATGTACTTTTGTCTGCCAAATGGTGCAAATTCAGTAATATCAGTTTGCCATAACTGACCTGGCTGCAAGCCCCGAGGATTTACTCCCTTTTGTTGGAGAGGGACTATGCGGGCACAATCAGGACAAGCTGCAATAATGGCTCGAGCTTGTTCCTTTGTAATTGTAAACTGCTTTCGGAGTGCTGCTGAGGATTGATGAAAGAATTCGTGAGCTTGTCTGGCTTGTTCAAAAGGGGATATATCTGCTACTGCCACAAGTTTGTCTATGGTGCTGTTTCCTTCTACTAGACCACCTGGTATGTTAGTATGGCTTTTTATATGCATGATAAATACTGGTGCTGTCCTATAATCTAATACGTTCCACAAATCTAACAATGCTTCAAACAACAAGGAATTGGAAACTCGCTGCAAAAGTGCTCTATGTATTCTTTGTACAATTCCCACAACATAAAGAGAATCTGTTACCAGATTAACTGGAGAGTTATGCCATTTTTGCAATGCTGCTAAGCATATTGAGGGCAGTTTCTTTTAAGATGTCCTGTCTGTCCGCAAGTAAAACATGCTAGGCCACAAGAAGGGCTTCGGCCTTTCATTGCAGGCTTAAGTGCTGCAGCCAAGGCTGCAGCGTGGGCTTGAGCATGTATTTTTGCTTTTTCTACCTCCTGTTGCATAATCGGTACCTGTGTGCGAGCTTCCACCATCTCTGCTAAAGAAGCAGTTTTTCCCAAACCGGCTAATATCTGTTGGCATTGGGTGTTTGCATTCATCATAGCCAAATCTTTCCCCACAGCAGCTTTTGCCTCTGGAGTCAAGTTAGGAGAGGCATCTATCACTTCTTTTAAACGATCCACAAATGTCATATATGGTTCCCCAGGATCCCACTCTATTGTAGAATAGGGTGGCACAGGGTTACCTCTATTTGGCAATTCTTTCACTGCCGCCAAGGCAAGCCCTTGCGTTTGCTGCAAAATCCTTGGATGAAGTGCTGCCTGAGTAGCACCATCCGCATATTGCCCACGACCCAGTAACTGGTCCATGCTAGCTAACCGCAACGGATCATCAGCTGGTAAACGAACATTTTCTAATACTGCCAATTCCACTTTCCCCTGCCACTTGTCCAAGAACAGCAAATACCCCGTTGGAGGAAGCAATAACTCCATCAACGCCCTAATATCTGTTTGAGTTAGTACTTGCTCCTTGAAAAATGAATTGATTAGCTGCATCACATGCTTATTATCCGTACCATATTGCATAACTGCACTTTGCAATTGCTTAACCGTTTTCCAATCAAAAGGCGACCACTGCCTTTGTCCTCTATTATCTATGTGCACTGGCACTGCTGTAATACTACCAGGTAACATGATCCCTTCAATAGTTGCATCTCTGATTACTCCTTGCCAACGTTGCCCTGCATTATAAGAATGATCTCGAGGAATATCTCTACCCTGATGCACAGGGGCAGCACCCAAATTATCATTATTATCACTGCTATACAATTCCCTTGTGTTTCCCTGTGGATCAGTAAGTCGGCGCATATTTGCAAACCGATCTGCTAACCCAGTCTCCAGCCCTTTTCCATATCGCGCTCTCAAATATTCATCTGCTTCTCTTACAGACCACATCCCATCTTCAACACATTGTCTAGCCCATTTTTGTATTCGCTCCCTTTTGATACGGAGCTCCTCCGGAGTGAGGTCTAATTCCACCCCCTCCCTTTCCTGTTTTCCCCGTTTTTCACATTCCCTGCCAATTGCCTCCAGCCCGTCCTTAATTGCATCTGACGCCTTTTTATATGCTATTAACCGCGAAGTTTTACTGTTACCGCCATCTAGTCGTTTCATAGCTTCTAGAACTTCTTGTATCTGGCTCTCCTGCCGTCTCAGTAAGTCCTTCAGGCTCTGCACGTGGCTCTCCTCCTGGAACTCAGGGCGATTCTGCGGTGCTCCGTCCTGGTGTTCCATCGGGTCCTCCGGCAAAGGCACGTCGGCTGGATTAACTTGTCCTGGCTTGTTGAAACTTGCCGGTTGCTGCCATTCGTTGTCGGAGCCAGGCAATGGCTCAACGGGCGCAGAGGGTATAATTTGCTCTCCGCCCCAGAACTCCAGATCTGATACGGGACATACCAGCGGTGTTGATTCTTCGGAGTTCTCGGAGGGTGGGCAGCTCGCGGCGGGCGGCTCCGAGGGGACGGCACACAGCTCCGGCTCCTCTGAGACTTCCTGCATTAGCTGCCTGACCTCCCGCCAGGGTCCGGCGAGATCGCAAGCCTCGCGGCTCCCCCTTGTAACCGCTTCCCATAGTTCGGTCCCTATGTCCTCCCATGTACTGGGAGAAAAAAATTCGTCCGTCGAACGAACACAGCCCTTACGCTGGGCGAATAGTAAAAGGCGCTCCACCGCGTCTTTTTCCAAAATTCTTCCTGTTCTTGCAGCCAGCTGCAGAATACTTCTCACTATTATTTTTTCTTCCACGGATGCCGTGTTTCCCATGCCACCTGCTTCTTCGTAGGCCTACTTTCCGCTATGATTGAGCGCTGGGCTGGTGTCGCCCCCAGGTGGCGTCCTCGCGTCTTCACTTCCGGCGATCTTGCTTCGATACGAAGTATCACGTCGGGGTCACCAAAGTGTTGCTTTATCCATGCGAGCCACGGAACCTGACACACCAATATGATGTTCACAGAGTTCGCTTTATTGTCGGACCGGGCTAGCTTTATAGCAAAGCTGCCCTGTCCACGCGCCTTACAACAACGTGATTGGTTGTAACTCGTGTTATACAATAACATGATAGGCTGCATGTACTGTCCACGCGCTCTGCACGCATGTGTCCGGCGATTGCTCACTCATTGTTACCTTCTAATGGTGCTCCTTTAGTCTCTTTTGTCTCTGGCTTCACCTCTCAGCCAGGCTGGCGACAACCCCATCCCCCTGGGGCGGGGGGGGCTCTGCCACTACATCAGTGGACCATCCTTTGAAAAATTCATTAAGTTCATTTTGTCACAACAGTCTCCCAGGGCAGGAAAAATGGTACAAGTGCATCTCATGACCACTGTTTGTGGGTTAAGGACACCAACTTCGAAGAAGGTGTCGGGCGCCACTTGAAGAAGCTAGCTCTAGTTTCATCACCATTGTCTTGATCTGAAAGACACTTATTAAACATTGTTAGTGCGGCAATTCACATCATACAGTTCAACATTGCATATTTTCACCTAAAATGATATCCCCTTGAGGTACACACTGAACTTCTCCATCCTTAAGCATCACCCACCAGGTGCTGCCAGGTCCCTGGGCAAAAACAATCCCACGAATAGGTTTGCCTTTGCCTGAGGCAGGAGTAACCCAGACTGCCTTTCCTAAGATATTTTTCATGTGTACTACAGGGACTTTATCTCCTTCTACAGTACGTAGAATTTCTGATTGGGCAGGCCCGGCTCGGTTGGTTGATCCCCTAGTGTTGACCAACCAAGTGGCTTTTGCTTAATGTGAATCCCAGTTTTTAAAGGTTCCACCACCAAGTGCCTTTAGTGCAGTTTTTAACAAACCATTGTACCTTTCAATTTTCCCAGAGGCTGGTGCATGATATGGAATATGATATACCCACTCAATACCATGTTCTTTGGCCCAATTGTCTATAATACTGTTTTTGAAATGAGTACCATTGTCTGATTCAATTCTTTCTGGCGTACCGTGCCGCCAAAGGACTTGCTTCTCAAGGCCCAAGATAGTATTTTGGGCTGTAGCATGAGGTACGGCATATGTTTCCAACCATCCAGTGGTTGCTTCCACCATTGTAAGTACATAACGCTTACCTTGACGTGTTTGTGGAAGTGTAATATAATCAATCTGCCAAGCTTCTCCATACTTATACTTTAACCATCGCCCCCCATACCATACAGGTTTTAACCGTTTTGCTTGTTTGATTTCGGCGCAAGTTTCACATTCATGAATAACCTGTGAAATAGTGTCCATAGTTAAATCCACCCCTCGATCACGAGCCCATTTGTATGTTGCATTTCTACCTTGATACCCTGAAGCATCATGGGCCCACCGAGCTAGGAAAAGTTCATCTTTATGTTGCCAGTCCAAGTCCACCTCAGATACTTTAATCTTAGCAGCTTGATCTGCTTGGTGGTTGTTTAGATGTTCCGCAGTGGCTCGACTTTTAGGCACATGAGCATCTACATGACGAACTTTCACAGGCAGGCTCTCTAGCTGAGCAGCAATGTCTTGCCACAGTGTGGCAGCCCAAATGGGTTTACCTCTGCGCTGCCAGTTGCTTTTCTTCCATTGCTGTAGCCACCCCCATAAGGCATTTGCTGCCATCCATGAGTCAGTATAGAGATAAAGTATTGGCCACTTCTCTCATTCAGCAATGTCCAAAGCCAGCTGGATGGCTTTCACTTCTGCAAACTGACTGGATTCACCTTGTCCTTCAGTGGCTTCTGTAACTTGTCGTGTGGGATTCCACACAGCAACTTTCCACCTTCGATGTTTTCCTACAAGACGACAGGATCCATCTGTGAACAGTGCATACTGCTTATCAGTCTCTGAAAGCGTATTATATGGTGGTGCTTCTTCAGCACGTTTTACTTCCTCCTCATCTGGAGACATCCCAAAGTCTTTGCTTTCTGGCCATTCTGTAATCACTTCTAATATCCCTGGACGGTTCAGACTTCCAATTCGAGCTCGTTGTGTGATCAGTGCAATCCATTTACTCCATGTAACTTCGGTTGCATGATGTGGAGAGGGAACCGTCCCCTTGAACATCCAGCTCAGCACCGGCAGTCGAGGTGCCAGGAGGAGCTGTGCTTCAGTGCCGATCACTTCTGAAGCAGCTCGAACTCCTTCATATGCGGCTAGTATCTCCTTTTCAGTTGGAGTATAGTTGGCCTCAGATCCTTTGTATCCTCGACTCCAAAAACCTAAGGGTCGACCTCGGGTTTCTCCTGGTGCTTTCTGCCAGAGGCTCCAGGTAAGTCCAGTATCTCCGGCTGCGGTGTAGAGCACATTTTTAACATCTAGTCCAGTTCGGACTGGTCCAAGGGCCACCGCATGAGTTATCTCACGCTTAATTTGTTCAAAGGCTTGTTGTTGTTCAGGGCCCCACTCAAATTGGTTCTTTTTACGAGTCACTCGATAGAGAGGGCTCACAATGTGGCTGTAGTCAGGAATATGCATTCTCCAAAAACCTACAACGCCCAAGAAAGTCTGTGTCTCCTTTTTATGAGTAGGTGGAGACATTGCTGCAATTTTGTTGATCACATCCATTGGGATCTGACGACGGCCATCTTGCCATTTTATTCCTAAAAACTGGATCTCTTGTGCAGGTCCCTTGACCTTGCTTCGTTTTATGGCAAAACCAGCATCCAAAAGAATATGAATTATTCTCTCACCTTTCTCGAAGACTTCTTTCGCTGTGTCGCCCCATACGATGATGTCATCAATATATTGCAAGTGTTCTGGAGCTTCACCTTGCTCCAGCGTGGTCTGGATCAGTCCATGGCAGATGGTAGGACTGTGTTTCCACCCCTGGGGCAAGCGATTCCATGTATACTGGATGCCCCTCCAGGTGAAAGCAAACTGCGCCCTGCACTCTGCTGCTACAGGAATAGAGAAAAATGCATTAGCAATGTCAATTGTAGCATACCACTTGGCTGCCTTTGACACCAGTTCAAATTGCAGTTCTAGTATGTCAGGCACAGCAGCACTCAGTGGTGGTGTAACTTCATTCAGGCCACGATAGTCTTCAGTTAGTCTCCACTCATCACTAGACTTTCGCACTGGCCAGATTGGGCTGTTAAAAGGTGAGCGAGTCTTACTGATCACACCCTGGCTTTCCAATTGACGGATCAGCTTCTGGATAGGAATCAAAGAGTCTCGATCGGTGCGGTATTGCCAGCGATGCACCGTCGTGGTAGCAATTGGCACCTGCTGATCATCAACCATCAGCAGTCCTACAACAGAAGGGTCATCTGAAAGACCAGGCAAATCAGACAGCTGTTCAATTTTCTCAGTGTCCACAGCTGCTATACCAAATGCCCACCTATACCCTTTTGGGTCCTTAAAATACCCTCTCCTGAGGTAGTCTATGCCAAGGATGCACGGAGCATCTGGACCAGTCACAATGGGATGCTTTTGCCAGTTTTTTCCAGTTAGGCTCATTTCAGCCTCTACAACAGTCAGCTCCTGGGATCCCCCAGTCACTCCAACAATATTGATGGATTGCGTTCCTTTAAAATTAGAAGGAATTATTGTGCACTGAGCACCAGTGTCCACTAAAGCTTTGTACTCCTGGGGTTGTGTTGTACCAGGCCATAGTATTTGTACAGTCCAATAAACTCTGTTATCCCTTTCCTCCACCTGGTTGGAGGCAGGGCACCTCTAATTCCTGTTTTGCACAGTCTCTGGGTGTGAATTAGAGGTTCCTTCAAGAGTATCAGAATCTCTTCTGCCCCTTTTGTAAACTGGAGCAGCCACCTTCCTAGGAGTTTTTCCTTTTATCTCACGTACTCGTTCTTGAAGTTCTGAGGTAGGCCTTCCATGCCACTTATTCATGTTTTCTCCCTGCTCATGTAGGAAGAACCACAGTGAACCTCTTTTTGTGGGCTGTCTCTGCCCTCTCTCTCGAGATTGGAAACCCCTTCTCCTAACAGCTGAAACATAGGTTTGTGCAGATCGTGAACGGTACGATTCTTCTCTGAGCTCTTTGATTTCTTGCAACAGCTTTTCAAACCGGTCATCAGATTTTTCACACAGTTTCTCCACAGAAGAGACACAAGCCCGTAGAGAACCAGCAAGGCTGTCCTCCAAGTACCGGAGCTGCTCAATCACTTCATTAATTTCTTGTACACCTCTAGCTGACCAGACCATTCCTGCCAATGACTTAGCATATGCAGGTGGTGCACTTTGTACAAATCTGCGCCACATAGATTTTGTACAATTGATTCTCTCTGGGTCTGTCCCCTCTTGGCTGTTTGGTCCTAGATAGATGATCTCTCACACAGCTAATTCTCTCAGGAACTGGATACCTCTCTCCATAGTATTCCATTTCCCTAACGTGGATATACAATCTTCCTTGTAGGGAAATCTGACTTTCATAGCTGCCAGGAGTCGGGTCCAGAGAGCAGCGGCATTAGACTCTCTTGAAATTGCCCTATCAATGGTGGAATCTTTTGACAGAGATCCCAGCTGCCTGGCTTCACCACCTTCTAATTCAATTGTTTCTGCCCCATTGTCCCAGCATCGCAGCAGCCAGGTTAAAATATTCTCGCCTTCACGACGACTAAAGTCTTTTCGCAGATCTCTCAGCTCACCTGGAGAAAAGGACCGAGTGGTGGTCACTTCATCTCCACCCTGTCCTGATGATGCCCCTTGGGTTGATGTTGGCCCTGTGCCATCACCTGCTGCATGGGTAGTCTTTCTAGTGACTTTCTTACAACCGGCAACTGATGCTGATATGGGTTCACCATCATTTGATTCATTTTCAGAGTCTGAATGACTGTCACAGTGATTGCTGTGGTTACAGCAGCAACAGTGAGCAGTGTGTGAAGACGGGGGGGCTGCCTTGTTAGCCTTTGAGGCTAGAGAAGTAACGTTATCTGCAGCGACCTTGGCAGAGGAGCTCTGCGTAGGAGCTGTAGCTTCAGCCTGTGAAGCCGCAGTTGGGGGGGCAGTGGCTGCAGTAGCAGCAGCTTTGGCTGTTTTGCCTTTTCTCGAGCGGCTAGGAGTGCTTTTTGCTAAAGCTTCCGAAGACGCACCGCAAATCTCAAGACTAAGAAGAGACGCAAACCTCCTATTGAACCTCATTTCTCTTAACAGTAACACAAACTGACACACATTCAGCAAACCAGATAACACCATCACAGTTCTATCAAAGCTCCAAGGATATTCAAAGTTCTCTAAAACATTTGCAAACTGTCCTAGTGAAAACACAAAAGTATTGTTAGTCAGCCTTTCTAAAGATTCGCTTGACCAATTAGCAAATATAGAGCCATTCTGCTCTTTAATCTCTCCTGGAGGTTTTTCAAGGTAAAGCAGAAGCGAGTAGAAATTCATTAGCGGCTGCAGTATAATGAAATAAACCAATGCCAAACCACACAGAATCATCATGACCGCTGTCCAGTTTCTTGTTGTTGTATAATGAATACTTCGATTCAGAAAGAAACACCAACACAGATATGGGATCAGCGAGCACAATGTAGAAAATAACTGATACAACTTTTGCCATAACATTTTTAAATCAATGTAATTCACTTTGCCTTAATATCACTAAAAAATATCCAAAGCAAGCAGACGCACGAGTATCACAACTCTATGAGTTGGCACCGTGCCAAGAAAATTGAAAGGTATGTCAGAGCAGTAGAAAAGTCAAAAATCTTCAAATTTACCCCTTTCTCTTGCCCCACGTTGGGCGCCAATTATCTGTCGAGGGTTAAGATTGCGGGGTGACAATCAAACCCTGGCAGATGTATTGTTAACCTCTTCTCCCCCCCACTTCCCCCTTTTGTCCCTCCCTCTCCCCCCTTCCCACTCAGGACAGGCGATCGGGAGGGAAAGAAGGACAGAGAGAAGAGAGTTGGAAAAGTTAAAGATGTTTTACTAATGCTACTAATAAGAATAGAGAAAATAATACAAAATATACAAAACCAATCTTGTAAGTCTCAGCAACTGCAGAGCCAGCACCCAAAGTCCTGGATTAGACTCTGTAGCCAACCGGAGCTGGATTCAGTCTGTCACTAGGCCTCAGTTCGCAGGGACGACCAGCAAGGTCCTCTCCTAATGTCAGCCATGAGGAAAAAGGGAAAAGGGGGAAAAAGGGGCTGAGATCCTCGTGATCTCCCACTTTTATATGAAGTATTCACGTGAATGGAATGTTATACACCGTTGGTCAGTCTCTCGGTCATCAGTTTTCTCGTTGCCCCTCTCGTGAGATGTCCATCCATGCTTATCAATAAGTTTGCATTCCATTGCTAGGTTTAACCAAAACACGTGTTGGGTTCTGCAGGAAAATGCAGCTAACATGAAGGCTTTAGCTGACAGGCAAATTCACTAAAAGAGAAACTTGTTTTTAACAAAACCAGGACAGTTGGTTTGTTGGCTGCACTTTTCTGGCCAGAATAAAGTCTATTTTGGAACTTGTTGTCTGCCTAAAACTGTCTTTGGGGTACTGTCACGGTCCATTCAGTAATGGACTCATGATGGTTCGTTTACCTTGATCTCGAAGCGCAAAATTAGACAACCAAAATGCCAAGGGGTTTTAATTCAATCAAACAGTGTTACTTTATTATTTTGCCCATAAAGTGGCATGCGATAGAGAAAGAGAAAAAGGGAAAGAAAAAGGAAAGGGGGAAAGAGGGTTGGTTACCATCACGGGTCCAAAGGCATCCCTATGGTCCCAGGTCCCAAACAGCATCCTGCCAGTCCTCTGTCGTGATCCGTGATCCTTTGGTGGGGAGACCTCAACAATGTCCAGTCAGGAACCATCTTTTATGCTTCTTCACCCCCCCTCACTCCCATGGGTCGAGGCCAATCTCCGCCTTTGTTTTGCAATCCAGGCTTAACTGCACAGGCTCGAAGAATCTCCGCTTCACCTGCCAGAACCTGTCTGCGCCTTTGTGGTCTCACGTTCAGGGGTCTCTTTCTGGTCCTTTGGGTGACCTCAAGACCCTCGGCGAGCCTCTGCGCATGCTCTTCTTCATTGGTCTTAGTAACAGGGAGGAGGTGGGGGGGCAGGTTTGGCTGAAGCAGCAGGTGGAAATCCATCTTCTGGACAACAGCTATTGTCCCCAGATCGGAGAGACCTGTATAACACAGTTTTTTTCCTCAGGCCTCTCTCCAAGTCGTTGTCCATCTGTTCTTGATGGCAATGTTCAAGCAGATACTGTTCTTTGGACTGACTCCTGCACCACCCCATGGCTGAACATTATTATCAGGAGCTTGTGGCAGTAACACAATCCTCAAAGAGAGGTATAGAGGAAGAAAAGGAAAAGTGGTTTATATCCACGTGATCCGCTTTGTATCAATGGTTTTAGGGATGTCTACATTGGAGGGTACACTAAACAAATTATGTGCATTAAGTACAGATGTTAAATGTGTCAAACGCTTTACCAAATTCCAATTTAAAACATGCAATATGGCGGACAGAACAAAACCTATCAAAACTAATACTAAGAGAACAACTATGGAGTGACACAACTTGTTCAGGATGCCTGTAGCAGTAGGTGACCACCCAAAAAGCGTGTCCCACCACTTATGTTCAACATCTTTTTCTACTCAACACACGGTGAATTTCTTCAGCATTGTGGTGAACGGTTATCAAGGTTTTCTGTCCATTTACTTGAACTTCTTCCAAGATCTTGATCAAGTCGTGGTGTTGCAACAATTGCTTTACCAATGTGAGATTCATCCTGACAGGTGTAGGTAGTAATTTGTAAATCGGTGTATCATTAGATTGTATAAGTTGATGAGATATAACTGGTGCTAAATAAGAAAAATCACATCCAGTAATTTTAACAAAATTACAAACACAAAAATTTGAATGATTTCTAATATTTACCATCACTGTATCTACTAATATAGAGTTACAAGCAGTCCTCAAGCACACACAACCTTTGCCAATATACACTAATACAGTTTCTTGATTGTCAGGACGAATCTCAAAATGACAAAAATTCTGCTCAGTGTTCAGACAAATGTCTTGAGCACTGATTGTATTACTTTCACAGATGAATCCTTGCTGTTCTCGCACAATACAAGATTCTAAATTGACAGTTTGCCATTTTTCCTCTACTTTTTGGACCCATACTCTGTGTTCGAAAGGATAGAGTATAGTTCTGTTGTGGTTCAATCCTAATGCAATGATAGGGTAAATTATGTATATTGAAGCATTGTGTATGGTTAACACAAAGGTCGTGGCTGTGTTTGTGATGGGGTTATAAGTGAAGTTTACTAAAGTAAACTAAAGTAAAGTGGCTTCTCTTATGATTGAGGTGGCTACTGATTGCATCCACAGTTGTGCCTGAGTACAACTGAGAGCCAAAGAAAGGTTATTTTGGACCACACTAAGTGTGTCTTTTATATTTACTTCTGGTAGCCAATTTATTCATTAATATTTCTGAATCAATACCATTTAAGACTTCCAATCCTGTCCCCAACACACCAGTTAGGTCTTTAACTTAATCTTTACTATCCCACTCCCATTCAATTACTACAGTAGGTAAGTGAAAAGATGTAGAAAAGCATTAGCAGCTTATACTATTGGTCATTTTAAAAATTTAGGCCTTCAGATTCGATTAATGAATGATTTGTGTTATTCTCTGTTTCCCTCAGAGTTCTTCTGCAAAAAGGAAAACAAACAGGGCTCGTCTCCTTGAGGCAAGAATAATTAAAATGATACAATTATCCGGGGGTGCAGCTTGTGGTTTTGGAAAAGTTCCAAACCATTCTCACAATTGTTTCACAGTGTTTTCACCTGTAGCCCTGCCAAAAGCTTCAGTTTGGACCAATTCTGGGGTTATTCCCCCCCACCAGCACAAAATGTTTACCTCCTGTTTGCTTAAAGGGGCTAAAATAATCCACCTGCCAGATATCCCACAAACCTTTACCCTCCCTTAAATGTAGAGGGTTGTCTTCTAAAGGGTGCCTTTCAAGCTGTCTTCGACATTGTTTGCTGACCAGGGCTTCATGATACAAGCCTTTAGCTCCAGTGTGTTTGCATTTTACATGTAACCATTCTAACAAGCGTTCCCAGTCTTCTGAAATTTGGTCCTTTTGTACGGGGGCCAGTCTTGCTAACTCATCAGCTCAGTTATTCCATTTTCTGCGGATCCCCCATCTACCTGATGAGAAGCTACCCAGCCCACAGCTTGTATAGCTAGGTTTTTTAAAGTTCCTTCAGATATTGAGAAAATGTTACAATAGTGTTCAATCTGAGCATACCACTTTCATACTGAGGCTTCCTGGACCACCTCATCAGGGGTACGGGCCCCAGAAGTGACTGTTTTTATTATTTTAAATGAGCTTCTTAATACGATCGGCTGTTGTCATGCAATCTTCTCTACTTCTACTAGAGTCAGGCTAGCAACGAACAAACTTTTCTCCCAGGCACACTGGGAGTTAAAAAGAGAATGGGCATTTATTACCACTCTTTGTTCTCACATTTCTTGTATAACCGGTTTGATACCTTTCTTGGCACCCAGGGGAAGGGGGTATTGTTCTGTGGACTGTAAGGCACTGAGGACGCAAAAATGTCACTTCAAGGGAGAAACCCCACACCTTTTAGCATCTTCTTCCTTCAGAGCAGAAATCTGTGCACTGGCATCGATTAAAAAGGTTACAAGTGCATGCTTAGGACCCACTATAGCCGTGATCAATAAATCTCCCCTCTTTGTGTGTGTGAGCTGTTGGATATAAATCCATCCTCCATCCCCCTGCCCACTACTAGGGAATGGAGGTTCTAGTTTTCCTGTTTCTCGGAGAGACTCTGGAAGTCCCCTTATCAAGGGAGTTATCATGTCAGGATTCACTGGCAGCATCATTGGGGATTCATATTCGGGAATCAATTTTCTTTCATGTATCATTTGCAAGCAGGCTGCTTTGTGTACACTTTCTAGCAATTGATTGGGTGTGCCAGTGATTGCCAGGGGTTCTCCCCCAGTTAGGGATACGTGTCACACGTACTCCATTTCAGATTCTTTAGGGAGGTGACCACACTCTTTCTTTAGTTTGGTCAGCTCAGTGTCAGTGTAAGGTGTTTGCTTACTTGTAATGTGAGGGTCAGTATGCTCCTCATTGATTTGATTTATTTGTCGGATACTTTTCTCTTCTAGCTCCCACTCTCTCAGCACTCCTGTGTTTTTTAAATATTTTTTTTAATAAGCTATTTTCTTCCTTCTCTTTTTCTAATTGTTGTTCTAAACTGAAGGTAGTTTTTTGCAAAATCTGCACCAGATTTTCAAGGGATTCTATAATTTTGCTTTCATTACTACATCGTCTGAGATGATCTTCAATCGCTGCTACTAGGTTAGCTCCTAGGACAGCACAGACTATAGCTTTATCCTTATTTGATCTAAACTTAGACTTAGTCTATAAAGAAATCACTCGGTCTACTACACTCTGTAAATTAGCCCAATTATCATGAGCCCAGTCTTCTCCAGGTACAGAGGGTCAAGCCCCATACTCTGCTAAAAGTGTGTAGAACGAGTCTCGACTTCTCACATCTCGATTATTAGCCTTTTCAGTCATTCTTATTACGAAGGGGCAAAACCCACTATGGGAAGGCACAACTTAGTTACAAAAGCCACAGCAACTGCTGCATCACCCTTCTCTTTCCTGAGTGGTTGAAGGGGCCAAAAATCTGCTACGGGAAGGCTCAACTTAGTTATACTAACAAATAAGATTACCCCTTCACTCTCCCTAGCAGACAATTCTCATCAACATGAGAGCAACACCCCTTTTGCACTTTGAGATCTTCTGGTTTGATTCCAAGAGACAGAGCCCTCTACACTACCTGCACTCCTCTGTTTCCCAGAATCCTGTCCGTGATGCCAATTTAATGTCACGGTGCATTCGGTGATGGACTCATGATGGTGAGGCGCAGAAATGATCTTACAACCCTTAAGATTGTAAAGAAGGTATGTATTTACAGCGCTGGACACATGAGGGATAATTTCACCTAATACATGTGTAAAATTACAGTAGCTGTGAGCTTGGTTAAATGCAGTCAAGTGTTACATATTCATGAAAGTTTTAGGAATGCCTATACATATTCATAACCTGTCCCCGAGAAGGCAGCTCTTATTACAATGAGTTCCAGGAGACCATTTCCATAGTCTCCACCTCCGGTTCCTCCTAGTTGCACCTGCGCAGTGATCATGAACCCGGGTCCTCTTCTCTGTACACCGTCACCTTTGGTCCAGTGTGATGAGTTGGTTAGGACTCAGACTGCTGAGTTGGTTAAAACTGGCATATCCCCTGTCCTGTGCCCAAGTTTCTGTTATCTAGTTCACCCAAGGATGCACCAAGGATGCACCCAAGGATTACTATCTTTGCAAGGCGTCAGCGAACTCCTTTTTCTCATACAATAAGTTACACAAAGCTAAGCAAGGTTAGGCAATAGTGATGTGGGTTAAAGGGTTAGCTCTCTGTTAGTTCTTTAAGTCTTTAAGTGTTAGTTCTTTAAGTGTTAATTAGTTAATTGTTAATTCCCTGTATCAATGGTTCATTTACCTTGATCTCGAAGAGCAAAATTAAGGCCTGGACACATTCCTGTGTAGCCTCATCTAGGTGTTCCTGCTCCAGCAGGGGGATTGGACTAGATGATCTTTTGAGGTCCCTTCCAATCCCTAACATTCTGTGATTCTGTGAACTAATACTGTTCAAGTCTGAATGGCCACATCACATGTTGTGGGGGTTTGAGTGGATGCAGTAACTGATGTTGCAGTTGTAGTGGCTGCAGTATCCAAGTCAGGAACTGGAGTTGCTGCAGAGTCTGTTGAGGGGGGTGCAGTAGCTATTGTATCTGTTATAAGAACTGACGTAGTTGCAGAATCTGTCTAGGGGGGTACAGTAGCTGGCATGGGCATTTCAGTGGCTGAAGTGCTTGTAGCTTTAAGAGCGGCAATTCCTGTCACTAGCAAAGACTGACACACATTCCAGAGACTCTTCACTCAAATGTCCAGGGATATTCAAAATTCCCCAAAGCATCTATAATTTGCTCTAATGCCACAGGCAGAGAATAGTTAAATAGCTGTCCTAAAATATCACTCCTGAAACTGAGAAAACAAAAGGCACAGGTCTCTTTAATTTCTTCTGCTTCTACCAAAGAATTCCAAAAATGCATACTCCTGAAGTATGATAACAATTAATAGAAATACATCATTGGCTTAATTAGGATTAAATAAATCACTTCTACACAACCCATGAACAAAACTTTTATAACAACTTTATTCTGACTTCCAGAGATGACATTCCACACAAAAATATTAACAATAAGAATTAATCCCAAAAAAGACATTATTAAATCCAACCAAATTTGCAACAGCATCCTTTAAACAAAACCTGTTACAGTTTTTTTCTTATCTTATCCCCGTATGGCTCTCTCTATCCATACTTTCTCTTTCCCCATACGTTCATCTCTCCCTGTATGGGTCACAAATTAAATCTGTCAAGGTTTAAAGCAAGGCAACAATAAACAATGGCAGATGCCCTCTGTTAATCCCCACCACCATAAAAGGTGATAGAAAGATAAGGAAGAAGGACTTCAAGTTAGAAAGAGTCTTACAAGTTGGAAAAATTTTAAAGGTTTTACTAATGCTACTAATAAATAGAGAATAAATATATATACAAAATATACAAAAGCAATCTTGAATGTCCGATATGGAGTTGGCATCACTCCAGCAGCGGCGGAGCTAGGAGCTTGGCTCCAGCAGGTGTAGGGCAGGCACCCGGAAGTCATGGGCGGGACTTCACAGCAAACCAGAAAATGGATTTCAAGGATGCAGGGCCTGAGGCCTATAGATCACAGGCAGACAGACAAGGTTTTCTCCAGATTCTAGCCACGGTCGAAGAGGCGAGACCCTTGTGATCTCTGCTCTTATATAGGGTACATGATGATTATGGGATGGAATACTCAGTTGGTCAATTTTAGTCAGTTGTTCCATCCACTCCTCCTTCCAAATATGTCCCATTATCCGTTAACCTTGGTTACCATAGTAATAAATCTAAGCATGAGCTTCTTCAGCATTCCGTTGGTCCTCTTATCAGCACCAGTACAGTGTCTAGGAAAAATATGCAGTTACTTAGAAGGCACTTAGCTGAACTTAGCTGAAAGGAAAAATCACTAAAAGAGAACTGGTCTTGTTTTTAACAAAACCAGGACACAAGTTTACTGAATAGGGTCTCCCATACAATATTTCAGAAGGGCTTACTTTTTCTCTTATTCTTGAAGTAATGTGAATTCTCAGGAAAACAATTTACAATACATCTATCCATTTTGCATGAGATTCCTGTCACAATTTAGCTAATTGTCTTTTTATAGATTGATTCATTATTTCTACCTTCCCACTACAATGAAGTCTCTAAGGGGTATGTAAATCCCATCTTACCCCTAGAAGAGTAGAAATGGTCTGTATTATTTCTACTATAAAATGTGGAACGGCCAAACCTTGGTATGATTTTATTCAATAATTTCTTTGCTACTTCCCTAGTTTTGTTGGTCCGTCATGGGAAAGTTTCAGGTCATCTGGAAAATTCAGAAAAATCAATTTACCAAAATTGTCCCAGAAAATTCCCTCTTTTTACCTCTCCAGGTGGAGGCTTTAACCCGATCTTACAACTTTGCATTTTAGGTCAAATTGCATATCTTTTAACACTTACTATCATAGCATCTACTCTCATATAGGTTTTGTAGGATCAAGGCACACATTATCGCTTCATTGGCCACTTTCTTTGCAGTTTAACTTCAGATTGTCCAAATTGGTGAGCCTTACAATGCATTACTGACACCTCTGGTGATACTTGTAAAGTCAGAAGTCCTCTTTCTTTCCACATTGTCTCATGTGCATGCACAATTCCAAAAGCATATGCAGAGTCTCTATATATTAACCCACTCGCCTTGTTACAGTTCTTAGGCTCTAATCAAAGCAATCAGCTCAGCTTTCTGTGCTGACATATTTGATGGCAATGATTGTGATTCAGTTATATTCTCTAGTTACCACAGCATATCCAGATGGTCGTTCTTCACTCAGAGCAAAACTGCTCCCATGAACAGAGTCTACTCTGCATCTTCCAGTGGAGAATCCTTTAAGTCTGGTCTGCTAGAAAAAACTTGTTCAGTAGTTGGTTATGATTAAATATAAGCAATAGAATAGCAGGATTCAAAATGTTGTTGTTTTTAAACCTACATCATCCTGTTCCAGTAATGCTGCTTGGTACTGTACCAGGTGACAGCCAACGGTGTCCTTGTTGTTCCAGCACTGAGGCCACAGCATATGGTGCAAATGCAGTAATCTGCTGTCCCAAAGTTAATTTCCCTGCCTCCTGAATCAGCAACACAGTCACAGATACCTGCCAAGCTTCTAATTATTTTACCAGTATGTCACCAAACAAAGCAGGATTGTTCTTAAGTCCTTTTGGCAAACAGTCTAGCAAGCTGCATCTTTCTTCCAGTGGTAGGTCTTTCCCATTCAAAGGTGAAAAGCTTCTGGCTCTCTAAATCCCATCGTATACAGAAAATGCATCTTTCAAGTCTAAAACAGTAAAATAAATGTTATTTCCTGCTATATTAGTCGAAGAGTGTATGGGCTTTGGCACTACCAGGTGCACATTTATCACAATAGGATTAATGGCTCTCAAATATTGTATCAACCAGTATTCCATAGAATGTGGTTTCTTTACTGGCAAAATTGGAGTATTATTTCTCCCTTATGAGTATTATTTCTCCCTTATGAAGAAAGGCTGAGGGAGCTGGGTCTCTTTAGTTTGGAGAAGAGGAGACTGAGGGGTAACCTTATTAATGTTTATAAATATATAAAGGGTGAGTGCCACGAGGATGGAGTCAGGCTCTTCTCAGTGGCAAACAATGATAGGACAAGGGGCAATGGGATCAAGCTGGAACACAAGAGGTTCCACTTAAATTTGAGAAAGAACTTCTTCTCAGTGAGGGTAACAGAGCACTGGAACAGGCTACCCAGGGAGGTTGTGGAGTCTCCTTCCCTGGAGACATTCAAAGCCTGCCTGGACACATTCCTGTGCGACCTCACCTAGGCGTTCCTGCTCCAGCAGGGGGATTGGACTAGATGATCTTTTGAGGTCCCTTCCAATCCCAAACAGACAGACAGACAGACATACATACATACATACATACATACATATTCTGATTGACATTCCTGCAAAAGTCCATAGTGCATAAACTTGTTAATCAAAGTCTCTAACCCCACTTTGGCTTCCATGTTTATTGGATGTTGTTTTTCCTTACCGAATTGAAGTCCTGTTTCAGTTCTGTCTCAGTTCTGTTAGTGTAGTGTTGGCTTTACCAGGTACTTTAGCTGCCCATACTAGTGAAAATACAGTATCCAAAATTTCCTTGGAGATTTCTTGCTCACTTTGCTGTTCTGATTGCAGCAAGCAGATCTGTGCTTTCCAAGCATTTTCTTGTGGGATATGCAGCTGAACAGAGTTCTCAGAAAATGTTATTTGAGTTTAAAATTCTTAAGATTCTTCTCTCCCTGATAACCGTTCACTCCGGAGTCTGTATTTTAGAACTCCAGAGGCAAACTTTCAGGCGAGGTCTGATAACCGTATGCAGAGCAGACTTTCAGGAAACAAATTCTCAGAAAAAAAAAATTTAATGGAGTAGAATAGCAGGAGGACTGGCTCAAGCTGGGTACCTGCACAGAGGTTCCGACCTGAGCATAGAAAACCATAGACTTTTATATCTTTGCAAATCATTCGTACCATGATTCAGTCCAATAGCAATATTTCATTTTGAGGTCTTCTTGCTTCTCATTGGATCTTTTTCTCTGATTCCATGTCGGCCTTTATTTTGTTCAGCTTAGACATTATTTATGGTCCATAGCCTTGCAGGTACTGTTTTGTCTGAATAAATCCTTTCTTCTCAGCAAAGTGCAAAATAGGCCCTGTTTTGCAGATGTCTGTAATGTCTCCGTGTTAGCCTTGGATCGTCGTTTTTCCCATTAGTTCTGTTTTTCCAAGCAAAGTGCAAACTAGACCTTATCTTTCAAGTGTTCAGTGTAGTCTGTAGTTGCTTTTGGTAAATATGAGCAGAACTTTGAAATGGAGAAATAAACTTAACGACAGAGTCAGTTATACTGTTAAGCAGCATTCTTTTATTTTATCAGTGCTGGGGAACACTGGGGATCATCCTCCATAAGTGCTCCAAAGACTGGATGCTCTTGCATTGCTTATATTCACATAATTATTACATATGTATTACAATTTTTGAAAATTTTGACATACATCTATACTAAAAAATAACTGATGAAGTTAGTTATAATTGTTTAGTTTCTTACAATACATCTATTAATTATTATTTAAATATAAACTCTGCTTCTAATCAATGTATTACTTAATCTCCTGTCTCTCTCTTGTCATGCAGAAGGATCTAAAACTTGAAAAATATCCCCTCGTTTTGCAGATGGTCAGAAAGCATTTATCACGTCAATTGGTTAATGATGGGTACATCTTTTGTAACTTAATCACGGTATACATGAATTTGGCAGTTTCTCTTCAACTTTACAGCTTAAAATTTTAGCAAATCCAGCTTACCAAGTAACATAAAGAAAAGAGTATATTAAAAAACATACTACTTTATACCGCTAAATGATTCATTACATTTGGTGTGCATCTACTTAAACTAAATGATTAATACTGAACTTGAATTGGGCTCATCCACTGACCTGTGAGTAGTAAAACCATTGCCATACAGCTCACTTATTTAGCAGGGAGAGCTCAAAGTGGGCTCATCTAGGCTGTCATATTCATAGAATGAAGTGGTTGACTCGTAGTCAAATTGCATGCAGTAGGAAAAGTATGCAAAAGACTCACTGCGCTCACAAGTTACTGGCATTCAGTGTGCCATCCTGCTTCCTTGTGGGTCTCCTGGAAGGAGTTCTTGGCCTGGCTATGGCTCAGGCCCTTACCTCCTCTGGAGCCTGGACCAAACTGCTGCTGGTTTGGCTGAGGGGGGGTCGAGTGCATCTGCCACAATCATGCATATTCATTACATTTCCAGGAAATCCTTTACATATGCATTACATTTCTTGGAACCACTTCACATATGGTTTAGTGCTAGAGTTACGTTATTGTTGGACTCAGTGAACCTGAGGATCTCTTGCAAATGAAATGATTATATGATTCTATATGTAAATGTCCCCAGCACATGCGCAGTTCAATGAGTCAGGGGTCTTGCGAGAGTCCTGGGAGGAAGTAAGTCTTTCTCAGCCGCCCTGCTGTTTGACCTCAAGTCCTGGGCAGGCACAGTTCCTTTGTTATTTGGCTTGTAACCGCAAAGACAGTCTGAACTGGTCCTTGTGCTGGTCTCATCACCTTGTCTTCTAAGAGCAAGCGCATTGTGTCTTACCCTGTTTCCCCCAAAATAAGACCTACCCAGAAAATAAACGCTAGCATGATTTTTCAGGATTTTTGAGGATGCTTGAAATATAAGCCCTACGCCAAAAATAAGCCCTAGTTACAGTTCATTAAAAAATGTCAATTTAAATAGTGTCTAGGTAGCTATACATATAAAAAAGTAATAAGTTTTGGAGCAAAAATTAATATAAGACCCTGTCTTATTTTTGGGGAAACAGGGTAGCCTTCTCCTGCTTATCTTAATGAATACCATTCTTTTTACTTAATGCCTAGTAAGTGCCTAACACCTAACATATATGAACCTTAATTTTATTAAATTATTTTATTACTAATTTCAGATTTTTGGTATCACCATCATTCATCACTGCTGGGAGAGGGACAGAGATCAGGCCAACCCCTGTGGAGGGGTTTCTGTTAGATGGAGATTTGTTACTGAACCAGCCAGGAATTTCAAGGGCAGCTCAAAAGTTGAGAGCAGGACCTGCTGAGAGAGGCAGCTCTACAATAACAAGGCCTCAACGTGACGTAAATCAATGGACCTATCAGCGGTGAGACTCCAGTGCATGGACATTTCGTGAACATAGATGATATCCAATCAGTGAATGCATGATCGGAGCGTGGACGGGTGATCAGAGAATAGTTGCATATATAAGGAGGTTTGTTTCTGTAATAAATGGCTTTGCGTGATTCACATTGAATTGGAATGCTGAGTCCTTTATTCACTCCAACAAATGGTGACCCCGACGTGATACTCTGAACGGTGTATCACTACGATCGGGGAAAAGCCTGGAGTGGTCCAGCTGGAGGTGGATCAGCTGGACTGAGAACCGGGAGGAGGCGTACGGACATTCCGCAGACAAATTTGTCAAAGAAATCGCCGGAAAAGGTGAGCGGCTGGGGCAGGAGGAGGGAAGAGTGAAGCTCCTCCTGATATTCTCTCTGTGAGAGGACTTAAATATTAAGAAAGTAACATACATAGACTGTTAGTTTGGTGTAGAACTAACGGCTACCTGGGAGAAACCGAGAAGGCTTTTAAACTTGAACTTTGGGACGATATAGGGCAGAAATTATGGGATAAGGTCAGCAATGGAGATAAAGAAGCTAAATCATTAGTAACTACATCGAAGTTTATAATTACCACCTTAAAAGATCTTAAGGTTGAATGGTCTGCTGCTGCTGGAATTTTTGTAGCGTTGCAGCCTGATAAGAATCCTGAAAGTCGCTGTGAAGTTTACCCGGTTCATGTCTTTGATACCGTCCCTATTCCATCCCCTACTGTGCTTTTGGCATCCCCTATAGCTCAGCAGTCCAGGGCAGGGGGGAGGAAAAATGCCGAGCAGGTGGTCTCCTACACTATTACCCAACCCTGATGAGAATAGCAAGTCCAAAGGATTGGAGTCAGACAACTTTGCCCAAAGAACCTGTGAAAGGTGAGAATGCTAAAGTTGTAAACAAGTGTACTATCAATCCTTTTACCAATTTGTATCTGCCTTTATTGTCTTTTAACCCTCCAACTTCCACGAGAGAGCAGAAGGAGTTGCCGGATAAGAACTGGGCAAAAGAACTGTGTGGAAGATTAGATCAGCTAATAGCGAGTGAATCCAGCAGTCGGCAATGCGGTCATGGTGATCGTGATGGGAAAGGGGATGTGCCTGGGGACTCAGGTTTTACGAATAATTATGATTCTAGAAACTACTGGCGAGAATGTGCACTCTTCCGAACCCCCCTGTTAGTAATGATTCTACAGCACCATTCAAGTCCGCGTTATCTGATGACTTGGATGAAGATGAGGGTTTGCAGCATTTTTTTTTTTTGAAAAGTTAACAGGAAAAAGAGTATGTGTACATGTTTCCCCGAGATCAGATAAAAACCATGAAAGACTAAAGCAAAATTAGACCTATGTAATGTAACAGCTATAGATCATTTAGGATGGAACGATGGGGATTCGTTGAAAGGGGCGGGTATCCCCCAACTCTTGGAAGAGACACTAATTGACACATCACAATAACAGGCGTGATTAGTTTCTGAAATCCTGAGGCAGTCAGCAGACCTCGCATATCAAGCTATGACAGAGGTGCCTGAAACCAACAAAGCAGCCAAATTATTTACAGATATTAATCAGGGTCCCAATGAGAATTACATGCAATTTATTGACCACCTTCAAGATGTCATCAATAAGCAGGTTGAAAACTTAGAAGCTAAGGAAGCACTGGCCTTGAAATTAGCAGTAGAGAATACTAATGTTTGCTATCAACATGTTATTTGCGAGTTTTACAGTACATATTACATGCTTCTGTGTATTGCCTCTCTGAAAATCAAGCAGCTTGTCAGGAATGTGAGTTAATTGTTTTGTGCCGTAAAACCTTCTCCCCATTTTTCCGACTCACGCTGCAAGCAGCCCTGTGTTTCCCTCCCTCCCTCCCTCTTCTCAAGGTCTTTACTTACAAGATGGGGTCAGAAATTACTGTTTTCAGTTGTGTTCCTAAGAAATCGGTATTGGGAGGTGTTTTACAACATAGGAAAGCACTTGGAAATAGGAGAAAATAGGATCTTGTTAAGTATTGAAATTAGTGTTAACTGCTGTGTAAGTTAGATGAATGGGAAAAGCGCCCAGAGAATAGAATCTTGAAGTAAAACTCTGTGTTGCAATTAATGTTGTTTTTAAGGCGAGAAGAGCAGGACAAAAAAAAACTCTACAAGAGATCATTAAATCATTTCAGACAGTTTTACAGGCGGAGCGATTTGAACTTCAACAAGCTGAGAGAGAATTAACTGACAACACACAGGTCACAGTAAACTTGTTAAAGTCTGCAAGATGATTTCCTTATTAACCTGTTTTCTTTGTGGGTATCTGTTTAACCATGATGCAGTTTTGGTAGGTCTTTGTTATATGGTACGATGAGTTCACAAACTGTTAAATCATGAGAATCTGTTGACTCAAAATGTGCGTTTTGTGATAATACAGAAGACCATGAGTAATTTAGTTCTTTACTGAGTGAATGTGATGGTAAAATTTTCGTGTGTAGCAACTGTTATTTTTCTTTCTAGCATGCTAGCTTTATTCCAGTATCCAGACTTGCACAACTCTATGATAGGCTGTGTCTCATCTCGATGTGCTTGATTTGGCTCTTTTGTATGCGCACCATGTAAAGAATCCTGGTTTTGGGATAACAGTTGTAGCGTACCAGATGAGACACTAATAAAAGCCTTGCCCAGTCCAGCTTGCTGCGGCGGCGGGGGAGCGGGTGCCAATTGGGCGCCAGCGTGCACTGCCCTGTTTTGTCAGGGAGACCCAGAGGTACCTCCATCTGGCTGAGTAGTAAGCAGTTCTGTCGAGGGTTTAGATTGCAGGGTGACAACAAAAACCCTGGCAGATGTATTGTTAACCTCCTCTCCCCCCCACTTCCCCCTTTTGCCCCTCCCTCTCCCCCCTTCCCACTAAGGACAGGCGATCGGGAGGGAAAGAAGGACAGAGAGAAGAGAGTTGGAAAAATTAAAGATGTTTTACTAATGCTACTAATAAGAATAGAGAAAATAATACAAAATATACAAAACCAATCTTGTAAGTCTCAGCAACTGCAGAGCCAGCACCCAAAGTCCTGGATTAGACTCTGTAGCCAACCGGAGCTGGATTCAGTCTCTCACTAGGTCTCAGTTCGCAGGGACGACTAGCAAGGTCCTCTCCTAATGTCAACCATAAGCAGAAGGGAAAAGGAAAAGGGTGAGATCCTTGTGATCTCCCACTTTTATATGAAGTATTCACATGAATGGAATGTTATACACCACTGGTCAGTCTCTGGGTCACCAGTTTCTCGTTGCCCCTCTCACGAGATGTCCATCCGTGCTTATCAATAAGTTTGCATTCAGTTGCTAGGTTTACCAAAACATGTGTCTGGTTCTCCAGGAAAATGCAGCTAATATGAAGGCTTTAGCTGACAGGCAAAATTCACTAAAAGAGAAACTTGTTTTTCAACAAAACCAGGACAAGTTCAAAGGTGCAATGCAAAAATTGAGATATTGTCTTGAATTAGTGTAACTGTGATCCATCTGCATATTTGAACTTGGTATTTGGTTTTTATATCTGAGCTCAGTATTTTAATTTGCAGATATATATATATTTAGTACCAAAATAATTTTATTTGGGGAGATAATTACAAAATGGGAACCGATTCTGCTACTCAAGTACTACCTTGCTCCCCCTTAGGATGTATCCTTACAAATTAGAGTAATTGCTTATGTTGTTACCTAATAATTTTGAGACCAGAAAAGAATTTAAGTTGTTAAACTTTGATTCGCATTGAATTTATGCATTTGTTGGAGGTATGGGAACTAAAACTAAATGCTATGATAGATGTGAATTTGGAAGAGGTTGTATTTAAAAGTTGCTAGAATATGGACTGATTTGGATCTAGGAAAACAGAATAATGGATTTGTGTTTATTATACTGTTTTTTGACATCTGTAAATTGTAAAAGGTAAATGGAGCTAAGTAATGTAACTATTGCTGAGCTACTCGGAATTGCATATAAAGTGTATTATGGTTGGAATGAAATGGGAAAACAAAAAAAGCAAAATATCCCAGGTCTGTGTCAAGTTGCAAGATAAACTCAGCTCATTGTAACTGAGGATTTTGCCAGGGCCTCCTACTTCGTACCAGCAATTATGCCAGCTGCGTGGCCTTGGTACATCTGAACTGCAGCAAGAAGAGAGAGAAAAAAAAAAAAAAAATTGGAAAAACCTGGCTGCCCACTTTCAAGGCGGTGAAAGGGGGGTTTTCTCTCCCCCCCACTGCAGCGATGTAATACTGAATGGAGCAGTCTGGGGGTGAAATTTAAAGGCATCCCTAGCAGATCTGTAGTTCTAATGAAACTGGGAAATTAAACCAAAAATTTGTTAATAGACTTATTCTGTGGTAACTAATTGTGAAAGACTTCTTCGTAAATTCACCATGATAGTTTTTGAGATTGTGGGAAAGAAAGAAAGAAAGACCTTTTTTTTTTTTTTTGAGACCAATGGAATGCCAAATTTGAAACAAAGTTTTACCATATGAATTCTTGTAGCTGCCAGAAAGCCCTGTACATCTCTTGGGTCAAGATTTGTTAAGTAAATTGTAAGTTCAAATAACATTTTCTGAGAATTCTGTTTAGTTGCATGGCCCACAAGAAGCTACTTGGATGGTGAAGATATGCTTGCTGCAAGTGAGACATGTCCAAGGAAATTTGGAATGCTGTATTTCCACTAGTATTAACAGCCAATGTTTTGATAAAGAAAACACTACACTGATAGAACTGAAACAGGACTTCAATCCGGTAAGGGAAAACAATATCCAATAAATATGACAACCAAAATGGAATTAGAGACTTTGATGAATAAATTTCTGACAACCTTAGAAGCTAACTGCATTCGATTGGACTTGCAGATTTGTCTAAGAAACAACCTGTGGCTATTATGGGACAGTATGATGAGATTGCTAACAGACTGATAGATCAATTGTCACTCTGATCAAGAAAATGCAGGGAATGAATTTAAGTCTTAATAGGCCATGATCCTTTTATTATATACGTACCATTTGTGAAATTTAATTCTGATTTTTTTTATTTGTAATCTATGTCCTTGTAAATTGAACTAGCTGGTTTTCTTAACAGCACAGCTGTTGGCATTCATAAATGTAAATTGCTGCAGAACCTTCAAGTCTTTAACATCAGGTCACAGGCCATACTTGGTTTTGGTCTGATCCTACATACTTGCAAAGTTTTTGTTGATGGTTTTGAGAAGTCTCATAAAGCTGTAGTGGTCTGGCATGAAGATAAAAATTGGCATTATTCTGTAAAAATTATTGAAGGTTCAACCCAATTAGCAGAACTTGGCACAGCTTTAAATTACTTAGAGCTTTTTAAGGAGGAACCTCTATATTTGATTTGTGATTTTGAGTACGTAGTCAAGGTCCAACGCATGTATCTGATTCCGAAGCTGTTTGCTTGTTTATTTAAAAACAAACAAACAAAAAACAAACAAACAAACAAAACAAAAAAAAAAAGGGGGGGGGGAGGAGAAGTAGGGGAAACACCACCACAGGGCCAGTTGTCGGAGTCATTGTATGTGATGAAATAATTTGCAAGTATGACCCAAGGCCATGGTAGGTCAGAGGGAACCTACATTGGTTGTGGTCAGGTTGCTGGTCAATGGAGAGGGCCACATCGATTGAAGGCCTGGGGAGGGGGTTGTGTTTGTGGCATTGCAGGGCGGGGATCGGGGTGGATTCCTGCGAGGTGGGTCGGGCCGTGGCTGAGTGGAGATGGCAAGGATTCGGTGAATGCGAATGGACAGGAGGGAGATAAGTTGTGAGGACTGTTTCAGATGTAGACCATGAATCCTGGTTCGGTGTTGTGGATGCTCACAGACCTGGTGATCTAGAAGCCTATTAGCAAGCTCGTGGTGTGCCTTCTGTGGAGAATGACAATTTGAACAAACAGCAGGAGAGTCAAAAAGGCAATATTACGCTTAGATAGTCAATGCACTCTTTCTCACTGATCTAGCAGCTGGTAAAACCTTAGGAGACATATCAAAGTTAAGCTATTGGTCTTTTAAATAGGTTAATCTAACTTCTGAAGTACTAACTCAATTAATAATAGATGTTGATGGTATTGGACATGTTGCTCTACAAAATCACGCAGTTATAGGTTTTCTGCTTTTAACATCAGGATTCTGGTTGTGCTGTATTAACTTGTTTGATTATTCTGGATCTATTAATAAGTGCTTTAGACAAAGTAGAACAGTACATTAATAAGATTGCCGTAGTAAAATTAAGGTTTGACACATAGCTTAAATGTTTTGGAATAAGTGGGTAGTTGTTTGATCTTATTAAATAAGGCTTAGTTGCATTATATGTAACTGTGATTGTTGTGTTAATCATGTGCTGTATATTGCAGTGTATTTCAAAGATGATTCAGCGCGCTGTAAATGGGGTCTGGCTGGTTCAAGAACAAAAAGAGGGGAATTGTGGAGGGGTTTCTGTTAGATGGAGATTTGTTACTGAACCAGCCAGGAATTTCAAGGCCAACTCAAAAGCTGAGAGCAGGACCTGCCGTGGGAGAGAAGCAGCTCTACAATAACAAGACCTCAATGTGATGTAAATCAACGGACCTATGAGCAGTGAGACTCCAGCGTGTGGACAGCTCATGAACATAGATGATATCCAATTAGTGAATGCATGATTGGAGCGTGGACGCATGATCAGAGAATAGTTGCATATATAAGGAGGCTTGTTTCTGTAATAAATGGCTTTGCGTGATTCACGTTGAATTGGAATGCTGAGTCCTTTATTCACTCCAACAAACCCCCACAGCTCTGCTCCTGCGGGACCACCAGTGAGGGTCCTATCCCACAGCATGGCAGAGTAGTGGAGGGGACACCAACTCACTGAGGCAGTAGCCATTGGCCAGCCCCTCCGCTTGTACCATGCATGCCACCAACAACCAGCAATTGCCCAAGGAGCTGGGGGGAGAGAGCAGGAGGGTCAGCACCGTGCATCTCCTCCACGTCCCAGAGACAACTCTGGACTCACCTCGGCATCCTGGGTATCCATTCAACTGATCCGGGAGATGGGGTGCTTGGGGATCACCAGGAAGTGGACGGGGTTTTGAGGAGCCACGTCGCAGAAGACCAGGCACTGCTGGGGGGAGCAGGGTGAGCCCCGCACCCATGGGTGTTGCCCACCCCCCCCCTCTCCCCCGTACAGACACGTGCTCTGCTGTCCTGGTTATCTTGTCGACTTCATAGAGCAAGGGTGTCAAACTCATTTTCACCGGGGACTCCTACAGGAGTACATCTATACAGTCCTAAAATTACATTCGGCCCTTTGTAGGCAACCGCAAGGCTGATGTGGTCCCCAGTGAAAATGAGTTTGACACCCCTGTCATAGAGGATTCTGGCAGGCATGCTGCTGCCTGCTGCGCCTTGCCCACCTCCTCGTCCTGCCCGCTGGGCACCGCTAAGCACCACTGAGGCGGAGGGGCACGCGGGCCTTACGACCTCCCCCCATAGGGATGTGGACCCTGTGGCCTAGGGTGGTGGGGGAATGCGGGAGGCACAGGGAGATACACAGGCCAGGGTGATGTGGGGTGCAGTAGGCACATGGGGGCGATTTACATGGAGGTGATATGCATGGGAGTTATGGGGGATGCACGTGGAGGTGAGGGTGGACACACACGGGTGCTCAGAGGCCCAGTGCAGTGCCGTGTGGGTGCTCACTGCAGGGCTCATGCCCGCCGCAGACCTTGCCCCGAGGTGAGAGCAGCGGCGAGTGAGACACAGGGCAAAGGCACGACCAAACCCCCGGCTTCCCTGCACGCAGAGTCCCCCGCATCGCCCAGCCACGCGCCTGCCCACCTCACCACCTATTCGCCTCTGTCACTCCCATGCCTGGACCCTCGGCGCCTTAAAGGGTCCGCACGCCCCCAGGGTCGACACCTCTGAGCACTATGTAGGCATCACCTACGCACCGGCCCGCTGAACCTCTGCCGGAGAGGAACTCGCCGAGCTCGAGTTCCCACTCGACCCTCCCCGCCGCCAGTGCCCCCTCAAAGACCCTGGGGCGAAGGCTGGGCCAGACGGGGTTTATTGGGTGCTTCAGAAGCCCATGCAGGGACGTTTGTGGCGGGGCTGGGAAGCGGAGAAGAGCTGACTCTGGGAGGAGAGGATGGAGAGCTGGCTAGCCTGGCTGCCGGGGGGGGTGAAATTCGGCCCCCACTACCAGGTAGTCCCGCAGTGCCTTCTGCCGCTCAGCGCAGGCTCTGGGAGGAGAACAGAGCTTCGTCGGGTGCCAGCAATGCCGGGGGACTGCCTCGCCCCGCGCCCGCGGAGAACCTTCCCGGGAGAACATGGGGTCTGGCCGGGGAAGAGCGGCGGTGACAGCTCAGCTCCAACAACTCGGACTGGTGGGTGAGGGAGGGGGTGAAGCTGGCTGAAAGGCTGTGACGACCCCGGGCTTGCTTCTGCTGCCTCTCCTGCAGCGCCCACTGCCTCTGAGCCAGGTTGAAGCTCGTCTTTTCTTCCCACCACTGCCTCCAGTCCCTGAACCAGGCTGCCGTCAGACAGGTGCTCAGGGGGACCGGACCCCCTGCCAGCTCCGGGGTCTGTGGCAGGGCTGGGGGCTCCCAGCACTGGATGCAACCCCCTTCCTGCACGGTCTGGCGCAGCCGCTAGCATGCCTGCCTGTGCAGGGTGCTGGAGATCACTGGCACCCCCAGAGGTGCCTGAGGACTGGAGGAAAGCAAATGTCACTCCAGTCTTCAAAAAGGGCAAGAAGGAGGACCCGGGGAACTATAGACCGGTCAGCCTCACCTCCATCCCTGGAAAGGCGATGGAACAACTTATCCTTGGTGCCATCTCAAGGCATATAGAGGATAGAGGGTCATAAGGGGCAGTCAACATGGCTTCACCAAGGGGAAGTCATGCTTAACCAACCTCATAGCCTTTTATGAGGACATAATGAGATGGATAGATGATGGCAGAGCAGTGGATGTGGTCTACCTTGACTTCAGTAAAGCCTTTGACACAGTCTCTCACAGCATCCTCACAGCTAAACTGAGGAAGTGTGATCTGGACAATCAGGTAGTGAGGTGGACTGTGAACTGGCTGAAGGAAAGAAGCCAGAGAGTTGTGGCCAATGGGGCGGAGTCTAGTTGGAGGCCAGTATCTAGTGGAGTACCTCAAGGGTTAATACTGGGGCCTGTATTATTCAATATATGCATCAACGACTTGGATGAAGGAATAGAGTGCACTGTCAGCAAATTTGCTGATGACACTAAACTGGGAGGAGTGGTTGACACGCCAGAAGGCTGTGCTGCCATCCAGCGAGACCTGAACAGTCTGGAGAGTTGGGCAGGAAAAAATTTAATGAAATATAACAAGGGCAAGTGTAGAGTCTTGCATCTGGGCAGGAACAACCCCAGGTTCCAGTATAAGTTGGGAAACGACCTGTTAGAGAGCAGTGTAGGGAAAAGGGACCTGGGGGTCCTGGTGGACAGCAGGATGATCATAAGCCAGCACTGTGCCCTTGTGGCCAGGAAGGCCAATGGCATCCTGGGGTGTATTAGAAGGGGTGTGGTTAGTAGATCGAGAGAGGTTCTCCTCCCCCTCTACTCTGCCCTGGTGAGACCACATGTGGAATATTGTGTCCAGTTCTGGAGTCCTCAGTTCAAGAAGGACAGGGAACTGCTTGAGAGAGTCCAGCGCAGAGCCACAAAGATGTTTAAGGGAGTGGAGCATCTCCCTTATGAGGAAAGGCTGAGGGAGCTGGGTCTCTCTAGCTTGAGAAGAGAAGAGAAGAGAAGAGAAGAGAAGAGAAGAGAAGAGAAGAGAAGAGAAGAGAAGAGAAGAGAAGAGAAGAGAAGAGAAGAGAAGAGAAGAGAAGAGTAGAGAAGAGAAGAGAAGAGAAGAGAAGAGAAGAGAAGAGAAGAGAAGAGAAGAGAAGAGAAGAAGACTGAAGGGTGACCTCATTAATGTTTATAAATATGTAAAGGGTGAGTGTCATGAGGATGGAGCCAGGCTCTTCTCGATGACAATCAATGATAGGACAAGGGGCAGTGGGTACAAACTGGAACACAGGAGGTTCCACTCAAATATGAGAAGGAATTTTTTCACCGTGAAGGTGACAGAGCACTGGAACAGGCTGCCCAGGGAAGTTGTAGAGTCTCCTTCTCTGGAGACATTCAAGACCTGTCTGGATGCCTTCCTGTGTATCCTCATCTAGGTGTTCCTGCTCTGGCAGGGAGATTGAACTAGATGATCTTTCGAGGTCTCTTTCAGTCCCTAACATTCTGTGATTCTGTGAGTCTGTGATTCTCTTTCTGGGTGAAGAGATGCTTCTGGCTGAATGTGGGAGACCGGATGTGCCAGGGGGCTCCCTGCAGCTTTTGATAAGCACCTGCAGCCAGCAGCAGTACCGCAGGGACACAGCTGGGCAAAGCCAGTGCAGGCTGGGGGCTGGCACAGTTCTCCTTGGAGCATTTAGCTTCCTCCTGGGCTACTGTGTGATGGATGCACTTGACCTCCCCCCAACCAAACCAGCAGCAGTTTGTTACAGGCTACAGTTTCCAAATTACAAATGCATGTAAATGCAGATCCATTAGCATTACAACAAACTTTCAAACCCTCACCAGTTTTGAATGTGCCCCCACTCACTGAAGAAACACCAACAGAAGGCGTTTGGTTTACCAATGCCTCAGCAAAAAGGATAAATGGTAAATGGCAATACAAGGCTGCTGCATTCAGTATTACCACTGGTGAACAAGTAATAGAAGAAGGTGAAGGGAATGCACAAGTGAGAGAGTTAAGAACATTTTATGTATAAGAGTCTGGTACATGACTAAAAAAATACTCCCTGTTCATCACGAGGAATTCTTCAATGCTGCAATGACATTTAATATTACTAAAGCTATTTGCTTAAAAAAAGCTTGCACACATTATCATTGCATATATATAATATTAATTTAACACTTAAACCGCTGATCTACAACACACTGCATATTTATGACACAGAGGCAAGAGGTAACTGCACTACCACTCTATGAGCTGATAAAGTGGATTCACTGTAGTCAGGGGGTGGAATGTGACAGATGCACTTGACCCTCCCCCAACCAAACCAGCAGCAGTTTGCTACAGGCTCCAAAGGAGGTAAAGGCCTGAGCTGCAACTAGGCCAAGAATTCCTTTGAGGAAACCCACAAAGGAACAGAATGACATAGTGAACACCAGTAAGTTATGGGTGCAAGGAGTCTTTCCCACTGTATGCAATTTGACTACGAGCCAACCACTTTATTCCATAAATATAACAGCCTGGGTCAGCCTACTTTGAGCTCTCTCTGCTCAACAAGTGTGGCTGTATGGAGATGATATTTTACTACTCACAGATCACTGGATGAGCTCCATATAAATTTCATATAAATCATTTAGCTAAGTAAATGCATATTATAATATTCCACCACCACGTGGCAAGATTCATAATTTTAAGTCTTTTAATGTGTCAGCTGGCAGACTCTTATTTTCCCCATCTTCAAGAGTTGAACTTACCCTCCACACTGACTGAGGTGATATTGTAAACTCAGCAAATTAATAACTCTTAAAACCACTTTTAAGGTTTTAAAAGTAGCATTCCTTTATTCCACACTGGGACCCCACTGGGGATATTCCACCATGAGTGCACCAACAACTGATCATTTTTGCTTTGCTTATATTGACAGAAAAATTACATATTCATTACAGTTCTTGGAAATTTTTAACATAGAGTGCACCTATACCAAGAAATGATTACATAAACATCTAGTTATTTTGCGGTCTTTGCTGCCATCTAGCATTCTTCAGCTTGTATTGCAGACTCTTACAGCCTGGTCGCATTTTCCTCTTCAAGGGTCTTCCCATCGTGTCTGGCAAATGACCTCTCCTCGTTGGCAACTCCTCGATCAAGTGCAGTATATACCTACTTATATAAGCTATTATTTGAGCCACACCTGTGTTTTTTTCTAATTAATTATTACTTTATCATCCTGTTTCAGGTCCTCCTTCTAAAGACTGGATCCTGTTCCTAAAGAATATGTTGTAAATCTCTAATACAAGGTCTGCTTACATAGTGAACTTCAGGTGGAATTTAAATAAATACCATTTTTTTAATGAAGTCAAACCAGATTCAACTTCTGTAGCAGGGAGAGAGACATGAGTGTGTTGCGGTTGAGACGGACAAACGACATAGACCAAGTTGCAAATGATTTGGCTGCTTTGTCGCTTTCAGGCACCTTTATCATAGCTTGATATGCGAGGTCTCTTGACTGCCTCAGGATTTCAGGAATTTATCGTGCCTGTAGTTGTGGTGTGCCAATTAGTGTCTCTTCCAAGAGCTGGGGGGTAAATCCCAGCTTTTTGGTAAGTTCGGTTTACGCTCTGAAACTCTACCCCCACCCTCAGGAATTTGCTCTGCAGCAGCGTGGGAGGGGGGCGGGGGCAGACTGGGGGGACCTAAATTTATAGGAATTACGTTATTTAGCTCAGTCTGGCTCACCACAGGAGGATCCTCCCCACCTAAATCTCCAGGCAAGGGGGGATAGGAAAAAAAAATGTCCACTTTTTCCTTCTGCGACTGATAGCGGCGGGGCAGAAGGTTGAACTGTGATTAATGGTGGTGACGCAGATGGCGGAACCGCGACTGATGATGGTGGAGCAGACGTTTGAGCCGTGATTGATGACAGCGGAGCAGTCGGTTGAACGCACTGCTCTGACCGGTGCTCCGGGGGCCCCTCCCGAGATCGTATATAACCCAACGCTGTTTTTTCATGTGAGTCTTTCATAGCTTTTATCTGATTTCGGGGCCACACATACGTACGCTCCTCCTCTATTCCTTTTAACTTTCCAAGAAAGTGTCGCGGATCCTTATCCGTATCAGATCATATGGACTTGGGCGGTGTTGACGAACCTTTAGTAACAGGGGGGGTCGGAGTAGTACTTAATCTCGCCTTTTCCTCCGAATCTGGCCCAGGAGAGCCAGGAAGACCATCCCTCCCCACTGTCTCTGCATGTTTCCGTTGCTCTTTTAATCCTCTGAAAGTCTCTAGCAACAAGTGACATGTTGTTAACAGTTCAGTTGTTTCTTTGCATCTTTCACTAGTGCTTTGCCCCATAGTAACACAGTCCTTCCTTCGTAAAGTCAGTTCCAGAGGGCTAATACCCTGCTTCTTCAGAAGCAACTTTCATGTAGATAATATAATACCCCCCCCGTTCCCGGTAGCTCACCAACTCTTAGTGTGGTGTCTTTTCAACGATCCGGATCTTCGGTAGCTCTCCTCGGCTGCTCTATCAGCTGTACCGGGCTCCGTCTCCACAGCTCGTCTTCAGCTGTCACAGCTTCACCGCTGTCTCTTCTTCATGCGAGATCCTTCTTCATACAGGATCACGTAGGGGTCACCATATGTCACGGCTGAGACGGACAAACGACATAGACCAAGTTCTTCCAGGATGAAAGTAGTAGATGCCATTTATTGCCACAAGTGCATTTTTATACAGTTTTACCAATTCATGTGTCTCTTCACTATTGTTTACAAGTTACAGCAGTAACATCTCATTGGCTAATTTTGCTATCATCAGTGTTACTCTTCTATCCCCTTCTCTCTCACGGGTACATCCTTAATATCTCCGGATACTCCTTTACTCCCATCTTTCTCATGGGTAGGCCTTCATATCTTCAAGGCTAATTTCTCTTACCATGCCCTCCGTCAGGGAATCCACGTACCCACCGTAGTCCCCCACACTAGGGCTAGGATCACAGTCATGACAGGCAGGGTCCTCTTCAGATGCCGGTCACCTGTTCTGTCTGCCCCTCCTTGCAGGTACACCCCTCTCATTTATGGAACGTGCAAAAATTATCAGCAACCTTGGCTGGACCTCTTCTGCATACCATTGTTACCATTATCAGGTCTGGAGCAAACAGTGTCTGGAAAACATGCAGCCAACTTCAGAAAAGTGCAGTTACTTAGAAGAACTTAGCCAAAAGGAAAATTCACTGAAAGAGAACTGGTCTTGGTTTAAACAAAACCAGGACAGAAGGCATCTGCATGTGTGAGACTATAATGTTAGCAATAGTAAAAGACTTTCTCCTGAACTGGGAAACAGGGGGTTGAGTTATTTCATTTTGTGGTCAGTCTCTACAGAAACAGTGATTTGGTAAACCAACTTTTAACTTGTATACAATATAAAGTGAAGACAGTTAGTTCACACTTTATTTTGGTATGCATATGTGATCATGCAGTTGAGGAGGAGAAAGATCAATGAAATAGAAGTGAACGTGTTTGTAGAGATAACTAGAAAAAACTGTCACCTGCCAAAAAATGACACATAACCATTTTCTTTATTATCAGGCAAAGAGGCAATAAAAGCATTTTCTGGGAGTATTAATTTCAAATAAAAGTGGTGTGCAGAAATGAACTGGTTGTTGAGACTAGGGAAGGTGGGAAATGCTGCGTGCCTGTATGTCATTGTTTAGCCCTGGTTTTCCCAGCCAGCAGCTAGAACCACATGCTGCTCACTCACCCCTCCCCTGCCCCCAGTGGGATGGAGAGGAGGATTTAAAAAAAAAAAAGCAATAAAGGCAAAAAACTCGTGGGTTTAATCAGGCAGCAAGGAGAAAAGAAAGAACAAATAAGCGGTAACATAACAGCACTGGTCAAGGAACCCACAAAGACGATAGTCTCCAGCAAGTGATGAGCACAGCAGTGACTGCAGAGGAACCACGGGAGGTTTAAACGCGGTGAACCGACGTGCACAGCAGTGGCTATGGTAAGAACTGAGGCTGGGCATGGATTGGAGAGAGGAGGGGGAGATTCCGATCCTGCCAAAAGAGTCGCAGTGAAAGTGCTGATCTCGAGAGAGGGGCTGACCCGGAAGGGGCGTTGCCAAGAGCAACCGGGGAAGATTTAAATGTCCTCCTAGGGAGCACAGGTAACCAGGTCTAGTGAACAGGGCAGAAGCAGTTCGTGCAGGCAGTTTAAGCAGGCAAGGCAAGCTCAAGTGATTTATCTCACTTGGTTGTTGTCACCCTCACAGAAGGAGCTGACTATGGTATCCACTTGGGGCAAAGGTGAGTACTCTGCACTCAACAGGAAAGAGGCAGCAACTCAGACAGAGCTGCTATGGGAACATGCAGCTACCCAGATCTCAGGCTGCAGAGAATGCCAGAGCCTTTCACTGGTATGGAGTGGTAATACAGAAAACAGTTGTGTGAGGTGTGAGCAGGTGGATGACCTGCTCAGTCTGGTAGTGGAGCTGAGAGAAGAGGTGGAAAGGTTGAGAAGTATCAGGGAGCTGAAAAAGAAAATTGACCGGTGGGATCAAGCCCTGGCTGCCCAGGGGCGGGTAAGACCACCAGCAAGAAACAAAGATCAAGGGATTCCTGTGTCCTCCCCTTGCCTGACTGAAGAAAGCAGGTCAAGGGAAAGGGATGAATGGAAGAAAGTCCACACACAGGGTGGCAGGAAAAACACCCTCCCCACCTTCCTAGGTGCTGCTGTCCAACAGGCATGAGGCTCAGGATGTGGAATGCAGCAACATGAGGAATAAGGGGAAATAGCAGTGAGTTCCTGCCCCGGGGCAGAAAGAGGAGGGTTCCTACTGTGACCACTCCACCCCTCCAGGTTCCCTTGCAAAGCAGGTATGAGGCCTTGTAAGTGGAACTAAACAACAACATTGAGGGAGGTGGTTCCATTAAGTTGGAGGTGCTGCAGAGGATAAGTCACCCTGCACCCTCCATTAAAACAGCTCCCACAAAGAAAAAAAGGTGGGTTGTGGTTGTAGGAGATGTCCTATATGCAGGCCCACTTCTTAGGAAAGTCTGCTGTCTCCCTGGGGCCAGGGTCAAAGATGTAAAAAGGAAACTTCCTGCCCTGGTTAGGCCCTCAGACTACTATCCATTAATAATTTTTCAGGTAGGCAGTGATGAAAACTAAAGACAATCAAGAGAGACTTCAGGGCCTTGGGATGACTGGTCAAGGTATCAGGAGCACTGTCCCAACAGTTGCAGGGTACAACAAGGAAAGATACAGGAAGAGACAGCAGATTAATACCTGGCTACAGGACTGGTGTCACTGACAGAATTTTGGGTTTTTTGATCATGGGCCAGCTTGCAGGGTACATCAAGGAAAGATACAGGAAGAGACAGCAGATTAATACCTGGCTACAGGACTGGTGTCACTGACAGAATTTTGGGTTTTTTGATCATGGGCCAGCTTACATGGCACCTGGCCTGCAAATGACAAATGGGATGCACTTGTCTCAAAAGGGGAAAAGGATCCTGGGGCAGGAGTTAGCAGGACTTATTGAGAGGGCTTTAAACTAGATTTGAAGGGGGAGGAAACCAGGTGTGGCAGAGGCAAACCCAAGGGTGACATGCCAGCATCTGAGGGTAGTGCTAATGAGGCCCTTGGGTCTGCTGACCCCGTGGAATCAATGGCTCAGCTGAACTGCATCTATATGAATGCACACAGCATGGGCAACAAACAGGAAGAACTGGAAGCCCTTGTGAGGCAGAGAAACTATGATTTAATTGACATCTCAGAAACATAGTGGGATGAGTCTCATAACAGGAGCACTGCAGTGGATGGCTATAAACTCTTCAGAAGGGGTAGGCGAGGAAGGAGAGGAGGTGGGGTAGCCATGTATGTTAGGGAGGGTTTTGATTGTCTGGAACTTGAGGAGGGTGATGATAGGGTTGAGTGTCTATGGGTGAGAATAAAGGGGAAGGGCAACAAGGCAGACATCCTGGTGGGGGTCTCTTACAGACCAGGATAAAGAGGCAGACAAAATATTTTGCAGGCAGCTGGGAGAAGTCTCCTGATCACTAGCCCTTGTTCTTATGGGGGAGATCAACCTACCAGATGTCTGCTGGAAAAAAAACACAGCAGAGAGGAAGCAGTCTAGGAGGCTCCTGCAGTGCATGGAAGACAACTTCCTGACAGAGCTGGTTAGTGAGCCAACTAGGGAAGGAGCCCCACTGGATCTCTTGTTTGTAAATAGAGAAGGGTTCGTGGGCAACATGTTGGTTGGAGGTCACCTTAGGCACAGTGATCGTGAAATGATTGAGTTAGTTATCCTTGGAGGAGTTAGAAGGGTAGTTAGCAGAACTGCTACTTTAGGCTTCCGAAGGGCAGACTTCGACCTCTTCAGAAGGCTGGTTGACAGAGTCCCTTGGGAGACAGTCCTGAAGGACAAAGGACTCCAGGAAGTCTGATCTCCCTTCAAGAAGGTAATCTTAGAGGCTCAGGAGCAGATAGTCCCAGTGTGCTGGAAGGCAAGCCGGTGGGGAAGGAGGTCAATCTGGCTGAATAGAGAGCTGCGTCTGGAACTTAGGAATAAAAAGAGAATTTATGACCTTTGGAAGGAGGGGCGGGCCACTCAAGAGGAATACAAGAATTCTGTGAGGCTATGCAGGGAGAAAATCAGAAGGGCCAAAGCCCAACTAGAGCTAAGCCTGGCCACCACTGTGAAAGGCAACAAGAAATGTTTCTATAAATTCATTAGGTCGGGAGAGGTTCTCCTTCACCTCTACTCTGCCTTGGTGAGACCACACGTGGAATATTGTGTCCAGTTCTGGGCCCCTCAGTTCAAGAAGGACAGGGAACTGCTGGAGAGAGTCCAGCGCAGGGCAACAAAGATGATTAAGGGATGTCACGGCTGAGATGGACAAATGACATAGACCAGTTTCTTCCAGGATGAAAGTAGAAGATACCATTTATTGCCACAAGTGCATTTTTATACAGTTTTACCAAGTCATGTGTCTCTTCACTATTGGTTACAAGGTACAGCAGTAACATCTCATTGGCTAATTTTGCTATCATCCATGTTACTCTTCTACTCCCTTCTCTCTCAAGGGTACATCCTTAACATCTCCGGATACTCCTTTACTCCCATCTTTCTCACGGGTAGGCCTTAATATCTTCAAGGCTAATTTCTGTTCCCATGCCCTCCGTCAGGGAATCCAAGGACCCACCGTAGTCCCACAAAGGGAGTGGAACATCTCCTTTATGAGGAAAGGCTGAGGGAACTGGGTCTCTTTAGCTTGGAGAAGAGGAGACTGAGGGGTGACCTTATTAATGTTTACAGATATATAAAGGGTGAGTGTCATGAGGGTGGACCCAGGCTCTTCTCAGTGACAACCAATGGTAAGACAAGGGGTAATGGGTTCAAACTGGAACACAAGAGGTTCCACTTAAATTTGAGAAGAAACTTCTTCACAGTGAGGGTAGCAGAACACTGGAACAGGCTGCCCAGGGAGGTTGTGGAGTCTCCTACTCTGGAGACATTCAAAACCCGCCTGGACACATTCCTGTGTAGCTTCATGTAAGTGTTCCTGCTCCAGCAGGGGCATTGGACTAGATGATCTTTTGAGGTCCCTTCCAATTCCTAACATTCTGTGTTTCTGTGAACAAGAAGAGGGCTAAGGAGAATCTCCATCCCCTGATGGATGCAGAGGGAAACAGTGACAGAGGATGAGTGAAAGGCTGAGGTACTAAATACCTTCTTTGCCTCAGTCTTTAACAGTCAGAACAGTTGTGCTTCAGGTACCCAGCCCCCTGAGCCAGAAGACAGGGATGGGTAGTAAGATGAAGCCCTAATAATTAAAGAGGAAATTGTTAGCGACCAGCTACACCACTTGGACACGCACAAGTCTATGGGGCCAGATGGGATACACCCAAGGGTGCTGAGGGAGCTGGTGGAGGTGATCACTAAACCACTTTCCATTTTCGGTCAGCAATCTTGGCTAACTGAGGAGGTCCCAGTTGACTAGAAGTTGGCAAACGTGATGCCTATCTACAAGAAGGGTCGAAAGGAGGATCTGGGCAACTGGAGACCTGTCAGTCTAACCTCGGTGCCAGGGAAGGTCCTGGAGCAGATCATCCTGAGGGGCATCACATGGCACATACAAGAGAACCATATTATCAGGTCCAGTCAACATGGGTTTATGAAAGGCAGGTCCTGTTTGACCAATCTGATCTCCTTCTATGACAAGGTGACCCAACTAGTAGATGAGGGAAAGGCTGTGAATGTTGTGTACTCAGGCTTCTGTAAGGCCTTTGACACCGTATCCCACAGCATTCTCCTGGAGAAGCTGGCCTGGATGGCCTGGATGGGTGCACTCTTTGATGGGTAAAGAACTGGTTGGAGGACCAGACCCAAAGAGCTGTTGTGAATGGAGTCAAATCCAGTTGGTGGCCAATCACAAGTGGTGTTCCCCAGGGCTTATTAATGGGGCCAGTTCTGTTTAATCTCTTTATCAGTGATCTGGATGAGGGTATTGAGTGCACCCTTGCTAAGTTTGCAGATGACACCAGGTTGGGTGGGAGTGTTGATCTGTTGGATGGTAGGAAGGCTCTACAGAGGGATCTGGACCAGCTGGATCATTGGGCTGAGGCCAGTTTTATGAAGTTTAACAAGGCCAAGTGCCAGATCCTGCACTTGGGTCACAACAACCCCATGCAACGCTACAGTCTCGGGGAAGAGTGGCTGGAAAGCTACTTGGCAGAAAGGGATCTGGGGATGTTGATTGACAGCAGGCTGAATATAAGCCAGCAGTGTTCCCAGGTGGCCAAAAAGACCAACATCATCCTGACTTCTCCCTGGATAGATGAACTTAGTAAATACGGGTATGGTTTTCCTGAAAGTCTGATCTTCCATGATTTTTGATCATCTGAACTTAGAGCTCTTACAGGTTGTGGAATAATTACTGAGGGAGTAAATTACAGAAACTAATTATGAAGGATCCACTTATTGAGAAGTTATATCCACATCTTCAGCATATAAGGCAGCTGCACGGCAGGGAAGAAATAAATCTGCTCTGTATGGTTTCACTCCCCCACCTGGCCTGCATTCTTAGATGGTAGTGCATGGGGAAGCCCAATGTACTGGCAGTTAAGAAGTATGGGGGAGTGGATTGGTGTGAAGATACTGCAGCCTGTGTAAAAAGGCAGGTACAGGAACCAGATGGTATAGCTGCTGCCAATTTTTAAGATAAGGTATAGCTGCTGTCAGTTAAAAAGAATAAATGTTCATCCAAAGTGCTAGTTACTGAGCGAAAAATTTGTCTGGTGGATGAACTTTGCTCATTATAATCTCACTACAATACCAAAACACACCTCCATCTCAAAGGATACCTACCTCCAGTGCAATTTTAAGCATGCTCAGTATCACCATTTACTGCAGGGTGACAATAAACCATGGCAGATGCTCTCTGTTAACCCCCTGCCCTCCCTTCTAAGGAAAGGTAACGGGAGGAAAAGGGAGAGAGACTTACAAGTTGGAAATGTTTTAAATGCTTTACTAATACAAAATATACAAAACCAATCTTGAATTTCCCAGGGTAGTGCAGCATTGCCCATGGTGGAGCTGGTGTGGCTCCAGCGGCTGCAGGACAGGCACCCAGAAGTCCTGGGCTGGAATCCACAGTAAACCAGAACGAGATTCAGGAATGCAAGGTCTGGAATCAGGCCTTGGATCACAGGTGTGAAAGGCAGGGTCCTCTTCAGATGCCAGCCATGGTCGAAGAGAGCGAGACCCTTGTGATCTCCCACTTATACAGGGTGTATGACGTGTATGGGATGGAATACTCAGTTGGTCGATTTTAGTCACCTGCCCTGTTTGCCCCTCTTTGCAAATACAGAATCACAGAATGTTAGGAACTGGAAGGGATCCCGCAAGATCATCTAGTCCAATCCCCCTGCCAGAGCAGGAACACCTAGATGAGGTTACACAGGAAGGCGTCCAGGTGGGTTTTGAATGTTTCCAGAGAAGGAGACTCCACAACCTCCCTGAGCAGCCTGTTCCAGTGCTCTGTCACCCTCACTGTGAAGAAGTTTCTTCTCAAATCTAAGTGGAACCTCTTGTGTTCCAGTTTGAACCCATTACCCCTTGTCCTATCATTGGTTGTCACCAAGAAGAGCCTGGCTCCATCCTTGTGACACTCACTCGTTGTATATTTGTAAACATTAATAAGGTCGCCCCTCAGTCTCCTCCAAGCTAAAGAGACCCCAGCTCCTTCCGCCTTTCCTTATAAGGGAGATGCTCCACTCCCTTAATCATCTTTCTGGCTCTGTGCTGGACTCTTTCAAGCAGTTCCCTGTCCTTCATGAACTGAGGGGCTCAGAACTGGACACAATATTCCAGATGTGCTCTCACCAGGGCAGAGCAGAGGGGAAGGAGAACCTCTCTCAACCTACTAACCACCCCCCTTCTAATACACCCCAGGATGCTGTTGACCTTCCTGGCCACAAGGGCACAGTGCTGGCTCATGGTCATCCTGCTCTCCACCAGGACCCCCAGGTCCCTTTCCTCTACACTGTTCTCTAATCGGTCGTTCCCCAACTTATACTGGAACCTGGGATTGTTCCAACTCAGATGCAAGACTCTACACTTGCCCTTGTTATATTTCATTAAATTTTTCCCCACCCAACTCTCCAGCCTGTCCAGGTCTCTCTGGATGGCAGCACAGCCTTCTGGCGTGTCAGCTATTCCTCCCAGTTTGGTGTCATCAGCAAACTTGCTGATAGTACACTCTAGTTCCTCAACCAAGTCATTGATTAATATATTGAATAGTACTGTTCCCAGTACTGACCCTTGAGGCACTCCACTAGATACAGGCCTCCAGCTAGACTCCGCCCCATTGACCACGAGTCTCTGGCTTCTTTCCTTCAGCCAGTTCCCAGTCCACCTCACAACTTGATCATCCAGTCCACACTTCCTCAGTTTAGCAGCGAGGATGCTGTGGGAGACTGTGTCAAATATTTTGCTGAAATCAAGACAGACCACATCCACTGCTTTGCCATCATCTAGCCACCTCGTTATGTCCTCATAAAAGTCTATCAGGTTGGTCAAGTATGACTTTCCCTTGGTGAAGCCATGTTGACTGGCCCTAATGACTCTCTTATTCTTGATATGCCTTGAGATGGCACCAAGGATAAGTCGTTCCATCACTTTCCCAGAGATGGAGGTGAGGCTTTCCTCCAGTCCTCAGACACCTCTCCCATTTCCCAAGACTTGGCAATGATGATTGAGAGTGACCTAGCAATGACCTCAGCCACCTCCCTCAGCACCCGTGGGTGCACCCCATCTGGACCCATGGATTTATGAATGTCCAGATTGCTTAACTGCTCCCTAACCGAGTCCTCAACAACTAAGGCAGACTCCTCCATTGTCCTGACTTCCTCTGGGGCCTCAGGGGTACGGGGCTCCGCAGGACAGCCTCCAGCAGTGTAAACAGAAACAAAGAAGGCATTCAGTAACTCTGCCTTCTCTGTATCTTCTGTCACCAGGGCACCCACCTCATTCATCAGTGGGCCTACATTGCCTTTGGTGTTAGTTTTATCTCCCATGTATTTGAAGAAGCTCTTTCTGTTGTCCTTGACTGCTCTTGTAAGGTTTAATTCTAAGGAGGCCTTAGCATTTCTTGTTGCTTCCCTACATCCTCTGACAACAGCCTTATATTCTTCCCAAGTGGCCAGCCCCTCCTTCCATGATCTGTAAACTCTTCTCTTCCACTTCAGTTTGCCCAGCAATTCCCTGTTTAACCAAGCATGTCTCCTGGCTCCCTTCCTTGACTTCCTACCTGTCAGGATGCTCTGATCTTGAGTTTGGTAGAAGCAGTTCCTGAATGCTAACCGACTATCTTGGGCCCCTTTACCTTCAAGCAGCCTTGCCCATGGGATTTCTCCTAGCAATTGTTTGAAAAGGCCAAAGTTTGCCCTGCTGAAGTCCAGGGTTGCAATTCTGCTTGCTATTCTGTTCCTGCCACATGAGATCCTGAACTCCACCATCTCATGGTTGCTGCAGCCAAGGCAGCCCTCAACCTTTACTGCTTCAACCAAACCCTCCTTGTTAGTGAGGATGAGGTCCAGTAGCACTCCTCTCCTAGTTGGCTCATCCACCATTTGCATCAGGAAATTATCATCGATGCACTGGAGGAACCTCCTGGACTGTGGCTGGCTGGCCGAGTAGTCCTTCCAGCAAACATCAGGGTAGTTAAAATCCCCTGCAACAACCAGGACCTCTAATTGTGAGGCTGTTCTCAGCTGCCTGTAGAATGCCTCATCAACTTCCTCACCCTGATCTGGTGGCCTGTAATAGACACCCACAATAATATCACCCCTGCCATTCCCCTCTCACAGGACATGCAAAATTTTATCACTAACCTTAGCTGCTATAGCAATAAATCTAAACCTGGGCCTCTTCTGCATACCGTTGGTACCCTTATTTGGTGTCAGAAGTGTGATAAGAACCCATACCTGGATTGTTCCCTGTTGTTGAATTTACTAAAAGATTATAAGGCTTGCCCGAGTCCTGAGGGTCTTAAGTGGGCCTCTGGATTCTGGTCGTGTCCAGATATTGTAACTCAGCGAATAAGGAACTTGGCAAAAGAAAATAGGTTTAAGCTCGGAAAAGGTAAAGCAATTGTGTGTGCTGTATTAGGTGCAGCATTGATAGCTGGTCAGAAAGATAAAGAAACTGACCAGGCGGTGATTAAGTCATTGCAGACAGAATTGGCAGTAGAGTGTTCTAAGTGGCAACAAGCAGAAAAAGAGTTGGCTGATAACAAACGAATCATAGAAAATTTGCAGAACAATTAACGAGATGCCTTTTCAAGAGAAAGGCAGATAAGCTTGAAATTGGCTAATTATGAAGATTTGGAAAGTGATCCGGGGTTTTCCAACCCAGTAAAAGAAACTTCTCTTACAGCAAGGGATGTAGCTCCTCTTTACCCGTGGAGAGAATTGGAGGTTGTGTCAAAATGCGATCCTACTCCCAAGCTTCGGCCACTTGTTAAAACTGAAATTGTACATGACGGTGGGGAAGCCGAGCCCACCATTGTCACTAAAGAAATACCGTATACAGTCACTGAGCTAGTAAAGTTACAGGAAAAATATAGCAGGCTGGCTACGGAGACTGAGACGGAATACGTGTGGAGAGTTTCTCTGACTGGTGGTGGCAGAATAAGGCTTTCTGAGGAAGAATCTCGAGGATATTGGGGTCCTGGCGTATTTCTAACAGTAGAAGATGACAGGGAGCCTTGGTCCCTGACCCAGAGAGCTGTGTATTGGGCCGGTGGTTTAGACCCTTTGGAGAGGGGAGACCCACTTGCTATTCCTACCTCTGGGGTAAGCCAGCTTACTGAGAGCATTCAGAAAGCAGCTTGTCTTCAGCTGATGCATGATAGGCATTTGGTTCCTCACCAGCCCTCTCCAATGTTGCTGTTTGCTGACCCTGACAGGATGACCCCCTTAATTAGAGGGTTACCTGACTCGTTAAAAGTCTATGCCATACAAATCCAAGATCGTCTGAGAGCCACCACAGCAGGGGGGCCTCAGGCTGGACCGGGTCTCTCTTGGGGAGAGATTGCACGGGAGTTGATTAATTATGGCCAGCGTATGGGGTTCGTCGGTAAAGACGTTAAGTCTCAAGTAGCAGTGTGCCGAACTGAAGTAGAGGCAAAATTCCCTTGCCCCCGATCTAAGAATTTTACAGGGGTAGGTTAAAGGCATCAGTGTTGGAAATTAGGTCTGGATAAAGGTATTCCCCGAGAACTGATGGATGGTTTGCCCCTCCCCAATTTACAGCTGCTTGTAAAGATGTGGAAACCAGCAAAAACAGATCAACCAGGAAAGCTACAACATAGAAATAACCTGTGGCTATGGTTGGACAGTATGATGAGAATGCTACTAGACTGATATACCAACTGTTACTCTGATCAAGAAAATGCAGGGAATGAATTTAAGTCTTAATAGGCCATGATCCTTTTGTCATATATGTACCATTTGTCAAATTAATTCTGATATTTTTTTATCTGCAATCTATATCCTTGTAATTTGCACTAGCTGATTTTCTTAATAGCACAACTTTTGGCACGCATAAATGTAAATTTCTGCAGAACCTGCAAGTCTTTAACATCAGGTCATAGGCCATACTTGTATTTGGTCTGATCCTACATACTTGCACAGTTTTTATTGATGGTTCAGGAAAGTCTCATAAAGCTGTAGTGGTCTGGTGTGAAGATAACAATTGGCATCATTTTGTTAAAATTGTTGAAGGTTCAACCCAATTAGTGGAACTTGGCACAGTTTTGCATGCCTTAGAGTTTTTTAGGGAGGAACCTCTAAATTTGGTTCATCAACAACCATCAACAAAAACTGTGTGAGCATTTTGAATAAGACCGAATACAAGTACGGTCTATGGTCTGATATCAAAGACATGCAGATTTTGAAGCAATTTACATTTAGGCATGCCAAAAGCTATGCTGTTAAGAAAATCAGCTAGTGCAATTTGCAAGGACAGAGATTGTGAATAAAAAAATCAAAATCTGCTTTCACAAAAGGTACTTATATGACAGACAGATCGCGACCTACTAAAGCCTGAATCCGTTCTCTGCCTTTTTTGATCAGAGTAACAATCAATTCCAGGGGCGCAGTAATAGTTTTACGAAAAGAATTGGGCAAAAAAATCCATTCCAAGTATATCTGTCTGTTTGCATTCTCATTATACTGTCCCACAATAGCCACAAGTTGTTTCTATGTTGTAGCTATAAATAGACAAATCGCAAGTCCAATCGAATGTAGTTAGCTTGTAAGGCTGTCATAAATTTATTCATCGAAGTTTCTAACTCCATTTTGGCTGTCATATTTATTGGATATTGTTTTCCCTTACCGGATCGAAGTCCTGTTTCAGTTCTATCAGTGTAGTGTTTGATTTATCGAAACATTGGCTGTTAATACTAGTGGAAATACAGCATTCAAAATTTCCTTGGAGCTTTCTCACTTGAAGCAAGCAGATCTGCACCATCCAAGCAGCTTCTTGTAGGACATGCAACTAAACAGAATTCTCAGAAAACGTTATTTGAGGTTACAATTACTTAACAAACCTTGACCCAAGAGAGGTATAGGGCTTTCTGTCAAGTACAAGAATTCATATGGTAAAACTTTGTTCCAAATTTGACATTCCATTTGTCTCAAAAAATGGCCTTTCTTTCATTCTCTCCCATGATCTCAAAGACTATCACAGTGAATTTACTAAGAAGTCTTTCACAACAAGTTACCACAGAATAAGTCTGTTAAAAAAAAAAAAATATTTTTTTTTTAGTTTAATTTCCCAGTTTCATTAGAACTGTGGATCTGCTAAGGATGCCTTTAAACTTCACCCTCCAGACTGCTCTATTCAGTATTACAACATCACTGCAGTGGGGGGGACAGAAAACCTCCCTTTCACAGCCCTGAAAGCGGGCAGCCAGGTTTTTCCTTTTTTTTTTTCCTTTCTCTTCTTGCTACGGTTTAGATATGGCGAAGGCCATGCAGCTAGCATAATCACTGGTATGAAGTAGGAGGCTTTGGCAAACTCCTCAGTTACAATGAGCTGAGTTTATCTTGCAGCTTGACACAGGCCTGACATTTATGTTCAAATACAGGCCTGGGATATTTTGCTTTTTTGTTTTACCATTTCATTACAACCATAATACACTTCTTACGCAATTCCAAGTAGCTCAGCAATAGTTACATTCCTTAGCTCCATTTACCTTTAAAAATTTACATATGTCAAAAACCAGCATATTAAACATCAATCCATTATTCCATTTTCCTAAATCCAAATCAGTTCATATTCTAGCAACTTTTAAATACAACCTCTTCCAAATTCACATCTATCATTGCATTTAGTTTTAGTTCCCATACCTCCAACAAACACATAAATTCAATGCGAATCAGAGTTTAACAACTTCAGTTATTTTCTCATCTCAAAATTATTAGATAACAATAAGAGCAATTACTCTAATGTATAAGGATGCATCCTAAGGGGGAGAAAGGTGGTATTTTAGCAATGGAACCGTTTCCCATTTTTTAATTATCTCCCCCAAACAAAATTCTTTTGGTGTTGGAGCGATAAAGGACTCAGCATTCTGATTCAATGTGAATCACGCAAAGCCATTTATTACAGAAACAAGCCTCCTTATATACGCAACTATTCTCTAATCACGCATCCACGCTCCAAGCATGGATTCGCTAAATGAGTATCATGGGCAGTCCACACGCTGGAACCCCACCGATGATAGGTCCGACGACTCACGCCATGCTGAGGCCCTGTTAATGAAGAAACGCCCCTCTTTCTCACAGCAGATTCTGTTCTCAGCTTCTCGAAGTGGCCTTGAGATTCCTTTGGACCTGACTAATTCAACAACATATCTCCATCTAACAAAACCACTCCACAATTCCCCCTTTTTGTTCTTGAATTAGTCAGACCCCTTAAACAGCATGCTGAATCGTCTTTGAAATATACTGCAACATAGAACACGTGATTAACAACATAATTACAATTACATATAATGTAATTAAGATCAAACAAATACCCACTTATTCCAAAACTTATAAGCTATATGTCGGGCTGTAGCATGAGGTACGGCATATGTTTCCAACCATCCAGTGGTTGCTTCCACCATTGTAAGTACATAACGCTTACCTTGACGTGTTTGTGGAAGTGTAATATAATCAATCTGCCAAGCTTCTCCATACTTATACTTTAACCATCGCCCCCCATACCATACAGGCTTTAACCGTTTCGCTTGTTTGATTTCGACGCAAGTTTCACATTCATGAATAACCTGTGAAATAGTGTCCATAGTTAAATCCACCCCTCGATCACGAGCCCATTTGTATGTTGCATCTCTACCTTGATGCCCTGAAGCATCATGGGCCCCCCGAGCTAGGAAAAGTTCACCTTTATGTTGCCAGTCCAAGTCCACCTCAGCTACTTTAATCTTAGCAGCTTGATCCACTTGTTGGTTGTTTAGATGTTCCTCGGTGGCTCGACGTTTAGGTACATGAGCATCTACATGCCGAACTTTCACAGGCAGGCTCTCTAGCTGAGCAGCAATGTCTTGCCACAGTGTGGCAGCCCAAATGGGTTTACCTCTGCGCTGCCAGTTGCTTTTCTTCCATTGCTGTAGCCACCCCCACAAGGCATTTGCTACCATCCGTGAGTCAGTATAGAGATAAAGTATTGGCCACTTCTCTCGTTCAGCAATGTCCAAAGCCAGCTGGATGGCTTTCACTTCTGCAAACTGACTGGATTCACCTTGTCCTTCAGTGGCTTCTGTAACTTGTCGTGTGGGACTCCACACAGCAGCTTTCCACCTTCGATGTTTTCCTACAAGACGACAGGATCCATCTGTGAACAGTGCATACTGCTTATCAGTCTCTGAAAGCGTATTATACGGTGGTGCTTCTTCAGCACGTTTTACTTCCTCCTCATCTGGAGACATCCCAAAGTCTTTACTTTCTGGCCAGTCTGTAATAACTTCTAATATCCCTGGACGGTTGGGACTTCCAATTCGAGCTCGTTACGTGATCAGTGCAATCCATTTACTCCACGTAACTTCGGTTGCATGATGTGGAGAGGGAACCGTCCCTTTGAACATCCAGCTCAGCACCGGCAGTCGAGGTGCCAGGAGGAGCTGTGCTTCAGTGCCGATCACTTCTGAAGCAGCTCAAACTCCTTCATATGCTGCTAGTATCTCCTTTTCAGTTGGAGTATAGTTGGCCTCAGATCCTTTGTATCCTCGACTCCAAAAACCTAAGGGTCGACCTCGGGTTTCTCCTGGTGCTTTCTGCCAGAGGCTACAGGTAAGTCCATTATCTCCGGCTGCGGTGTAGAGCACATTTTTAACATCTAGTCCAGTTCGGACTGGTCCAAGGGCCACCGCATGAGTTATCTCACGCTTAATTTGTTCAAAGGCTTGTCGTTGTTCAGGGCCCCACTCGAATTGCTTCTTTTTACGAGTCACTCACAATGTGGCTGTAGTCAGGAATATGCATTCTCCAAAAACCTACAACGCCCAAGAAAGTCTGTGTCTCCTTTTTATGAGTAGGTGGAGACATTGCTGCAATTTTGTTGATCACATCCATTGGGATCTGACGACGGCCATCTTGCCATTTTATTCCTAAAAACTGGATCTCTCGTGCAGGTCCCTTGACCTTGCTCCGTTTTATGGCAAAACCAGCATCCAAAAGAATATGAATTATTCTCTCACCTTTCTCGAAGACTTCTTTCGCTGTGTCGCCCCATACGATGATGTCATCAATATATTGCAAGTGTTCTGGAGCTTCACCTTGCTCCAGCGTGGTCTGGATCAGTCCATGGTAGATGATAGGACTGTGTTTCCACCCCTGGGGCAAGCGATTCCATGTATACTGGATGCCCCTCCAGGTGAAAGCAAACTGCGCCCTGCACTCTGCTGCTACAGGAATAGAGAAAAATGCATTAGCAATGTCAGTTGTAGCATACCACTTGGCTGCCTTTGACTCCAGTTCAAATTGCAGTTCTAGCATGTCAGGCACAGCAGCACTCAGTGGTGGTGTAACTTCATTCAGGCCACGACAGTCTACAGTTAGTCTCCACTCGTCACTAGACTTACGCACTGGCCAGATTGGGCTGTTAAAAGGTGAGCGAGTCTTACTGATCACACCCTGGCTTTCCAATTGACGGATCAGCTTCTGGATAGGAATCAAAGAGTCTCGATTGGTGCGATATTGCCGGCGATGCACCGTCGTGGTAGCAATTGGCACCTGCTGATCGTCAACCATCAGCAGTCCTACAACAGAAGGGTCATCTGAAAGACCAGGCAAATCAGACAGCTGTTCAATTTTCTCAGTGTCCACAGCTGCTATACCAAATGCCCACCTATACCCTTTTGGGTCCTTAAAATACCCTCTCCTGAGGTAGTCTATACCAAGGATGCACGGAGCATCTGGACCAGTCACAATGGGATGCTTTTGCCAGTTTTTTCCAGTTAGGCTCATTTCAGCCTCTACAACAGTCAGCTCCTGGGATCCCCCAGTCACTCCAACAATATTGATGGATTGCGTCCCTTTATAATTAGAAGGAATTATTGTGCACTGAGCACCAGTGTCCACTAAAGCTTTGTACTCCTGGGGTTGTGTTGTACCAGGCCATAGTATTTGTACAGTCCAATAAACTCTGTTATCCCTTTCCTCCACCTGGTTGGAGGCAGGGCACCTCTAATTCCTGTTTTGCACAGTCTCTGGGTGTGAATTAGAGGTTCCTTCAAGAGCATCAGAATCTCTTCTGCTCCTTTTGTAAACTGGAGCAGCCACCTTCCTAGGAGTTTTTCCTTTTATCTCACGTACTCGTTCCTGAAGTTCTGAGGTAGGCCTTCCATGCCACTTATTCATGTTTTCTCCCTGCTCATGTAGGAAGAACCACAGTGAACCTCTTTTTGTGGGCTGTCTCTGCCCTCTCTCTCGAGATTGGAAACACCTTCTCCTAACAGCTGAAACATAGGTTTGTGCAGGTCGTGAACGGTACGAGTCTTCTCTGAGCTCTTTGATTTCTTGCAACAGCTTTTCAAACCGGTCATCAGATTTTTCACACAGTTTCTCCACAGCGGATACACAAGCCCGTAGAGAACCAGCAAGGCTGTCCTCAAAGTACCGGAGCTGCTCAATCACTTCATTAATTTCTTGTATACCTCTAGCTGACCAGACCATTCCTGCCAATGACTTAGCATATGCAGGTGGTGCACTTTGTACAAATCTGCGCCACATAGATTTTGTACAATTGATTCTATCTGGGTCTGTCCCCTCTTGGCTGTTTGGTCCTAGATAGATGATCTCTCACACAGCTAATTCTCTCAGGAACTGGATACCTCTCTCCATAGTATTCCATTTCCCTAACTTGGATATACAATCTTCCTTGTAGGGAAATCTGACTTTCATAGCTGCCAGGAGTCGGGTCCAGAGAGTAGCGGCATTAGACTCTCTTGAAATTGCCCTATCAATGGTGGAATCTTTTGACAGAGATCCCAGCTGCCTGGCTTCACCACCTTCTAATTCAATTGTTTCTGCCCCATTGTCCCAGCATCGCAGCAGCCAGGTTAAAATATTCTCGCCTTCACGACGACTAAAGTCTTTTCGCAGATCTCTCAGCTCACCTGGAGAAAAGGACCGAGTGGTGGTCACTTCATCTCCACCCTGTCCTGATGATGATGCCTCTTGGGTTGATGTTGGCCCTGTGCCATCACCTGCTGCACGGGTAGTCTTTCTAGTGACTTTCTTACAACCAGCAACTGATGCTGATATGGGTTCACCATCATTTGATTCATTTTCAGAGTCTGAATGACTGTCACAGTGTTTGCTGTGGTTACAGCAGCAACAGTGCCCAGTGTGTCAAGACGTGGGGGCTGCCTTGTTAGCCTTTGAGGCTGGAGAAGTAACGTTATCTGCAGCGACCTTGGCAGAGGAGCTCTGCGGAGGAGCTGTATCTTCAGCCTGTGAAGCCGCGGCTGGGGGGGCAGTGGCTGCAGCAGCAGCTTTGGCTGTTTTGCCTTTTCTCGAGCGGCTAGGAGTGCTTTTTGCTAAAGCTTCCGAAGACGCACTGCAAATCTCAGGACTAAGAAGAGACGCAAACCTCCTATTGAACCTCATTTCTCTTAACAGTAACACAAACTGACACACATTCAGCAAACCAGATAACACCATCACAGTTCTATCAAAGCTCCAAGGATATTCAAAGTTCTCTAAAACATTTGCAAACTGTCCTAGTGAAATCACAAAAGTATTGTTAGTCAGCCTTTCTAAAGATTCGCTTGACCAATTAGCAAATATAGAGCCATTCTGCTCTTTAATCTCTCCTGGAGGTTTTTCAAGGTAAAGCAAAATCGAGTAGAAATTCATTAGCAGCTGCAGTATAATGAAATAAACCAATGCCAAACCACACAGAATCATCATGACCGCTGTCCAGTTTCTTGTTGTTATATAATGAATACTTCGATTCAGAAAGAAACACCAACACAGATATGGGATCAGCGAGCACAATGTAGAAAATAACTGATACAACTTTTGCCATAACATCTTTAAATCAATGTAATTCACTTTGCCTTAATACCACTAAATAATATCTGAAGCAAACAGACGCGCGAGTATCACAACTCTATGAGTTGGCACCGTGCCAAGAAAATTGAAAGGTATGTCAGAGCAGTAGAAAAGCCAAAAATCTCCAAATTTACCCCTTTCTCTTGCCCCACGTTGGGCGCCAATTATCTGTCGAGGGTTAAGATTGCGGGGTGACAATCAAACCCTGGCAGATGTATTGTTAACCTCCTCTCCCCCCCACTTCCCCCTTTTGCCCCTCCCTCTCCCCCCTTCCCACTCAGGACAGGCGATCGGGAGGGAAAGAAGGACAGAGAGAAGAGAGTTGGAAAAGTTAAAGATGTTTTACTAACGCTACTGATAAGAATAGAGAAAATAATACAAAATATACAAAACCAATCTTGAAAGTCTCAGCAACTGCAGAGCCAGCACCCAAAGTCCTGGATTAGACTCTGTAGCCAACCGGAGCTGGATTCAGTCTCTCACTAGGCGTCAGTTCGCAGGGATGACCAGCAAGGTCCTCTCCTAATGTCAGCCATGAGGAAAAAAAAGGGAAAAAGGCAAAAAGGGACGAGATCCTCGTGATCTCCCACTTTTATATGAAGTATTCACGTGAATGGAATGTTATACACCGTTGGTCAGTCTCTCGGACATCAGTTTCTCGTTGTCCCTCTCGCGAGATGTCCATCCGTGCTTATCAATAAGTTTGCATTCCATTGCTAGGTTTAACCAAAACATGTGTTGGGTTCTCCAGGAAAATGCAGCTAACGTGAAGGCTTTAGCTGACAGGCAAAAATTCACTAAAAGAGAAACTTGTTTTTTAACAAAACCAGGACAATGTCAAACCTTAACTTTACCATGGCAATCTTATTAATGTACTGTTCTAGTTTGCCTAAACCACTTATTAATAGATTCAGAACAATCAAACAAGTTAATACAACACAACCATAATCACAGTATCACAGTATCACAGTATCACAGTATGTTTGGGATTGGAAGGGACCTCAAAAGATCATCTAGTCCAATCGCCCTGCTGGAGCAGGAACGCCTAGGTGAGGTCGCACAGGAATGTCTCCAGGCGGGCTTTGAATGTCTCCAGGGAAGGAGACTCCACAACCTCCCTGGGCAGCCTGTTCCAGTGCTCTGTTACCCTCACTGAGAAGAAGTTCTTTCTCAAATTTAAGTGGAACCGCTTGTGTTCCAGCTTGATCCCATTGCCCCTTGTCCTATCATTGTTTGCCACTGAGAAGAGCCTGGCTCCATCCTCGTGGCACTCACCCTTTATATATTTATAAACATTAATAAGGTCACCCCTCAGTCTCCTCTTCTCCAAACTAAAGAGACCCAACTCCCTCAGCCTTTCTTCATAAGGGAGGTGCTCCACTCCCTTAATCATCTTTGTAGCCCTACGCTGGACCCTCTCCAGCAGTTCCCTGTCCTTCTTGAACTGAGGGGCCCAGAACTGGACACAATATTCCAGATGGGGTCTCAACAGGGTGGAGTAGAGGGGAAGGAGGACCTCTCTCGATCTACTGACCACCCCCCTTGTAATACACCCAAGGATGCCATTAGCCTTCCTGGCCACAAGGGCACAGTGCTGGCTCATGGTCATCCTGTTGTCCACCAGGACCCCCAGGTCCCTTTCCCCTACACTGCTCTCTAATAGGTCATTCCCCAACCTATACTGGAACTTGGGATTGTTCCTGCCCAGATGCAGGACTCTACACTTTCCCTTGTTAAATTCCATCAGGTTATCCCCCGCCCAACTCTCCAGCCTGTCCAGGTCCCGCTGGATGGCAGCACAGCCTTTTGGCGTGTCAGCCACTCCTCCCAGTTTAGTGTCATCAGCAAACTTGCTGATAGTACACTCAATTCCCTCGTCTAAATAATTAATGAATATATTGAATAATATTGGCCCCAGTACTGACCCCTGAGGCACTCCACTAGATACTGGCCTCCAACTGGACTCCGCACCATTGACCACCACTCTCTGGCTTCTCTCTTTAAGCCGGTTTCCAACCCACCTCACTACTCTATTGTCTAGACCACACCTCCTCAATTTAGCTGTGAGGATGCTGTGAGGGACTGTGTCAAAGGCTTTACTGAAGTCAAGGTAGACCACATCCACCGCTCTGCCATCATCCATCCACCTTGTTACATTCTCATAAAAGGCTATGAGGTTGGTCAAGCATGACTTACCCTTGGTAAAGCCATGCTGACTGTCCCTAATCCTAATGTTAAAAGTAGAATATTTGTAACTGCGTGTTTTGTGGATTTTGTAGGAATGTCTCATAATTTTACCTCATTTTTGCATTGACTATTTAAGTATAATATCACCCTTTTGGCTCTCCTGCTGATTGTTCAAATTGCCATTCTCCACAGAAGGTACAGCACCTGCTTGCTAATAGGCTTCTAGACCACCAGGTCTGTGAGCATCTATAACACTGAATTAGGATCCATGGTTTACATCTGAAACAGTCCTCACAACTTATCTCCCTCCTGTCCAGCTGCATCCACTGAATCTTTGTTGTCTTTGTTCAGCCATGGCTTGACCCATTTCGTGGGAATCCACTTCAGTTCTTGGCCTGTAATGACACAAACATAACCTTTTCCCCAGGTTATCAATTGATGTGGCTTTTTCCACTGACTAGTGATTTGACCATAACTAATGTAGGTTCTTTCTGATTTAGCACGGTTTTGGGTCATACTTGCAAAGTATTTCATCACATACAATGGTTTTGACAACTGGTTTTGTGGTGTTTCCCCTACTTTCCCCCCCTTTTTTTTAAAACCAACAAAGAAAGAAAGTTTGGAATCACATACGTGCATTGCATCTTGACTACGTACTCAAAATCACAAATCAAATTTAGAGGTTCCTCCTTAAAAAGCTCTAAGTAATGTAAAGCTGTGCCAAGTTCTGCTAATTGGGTTGAACCTTCAATAGTTTTTACAGAATGATGCCAATCGTTATCTTCACACCAAACTACTACAGCTTTATGAGACTTCCCAGAACCATCAACAAAAACTGTGCAAGTATGTAGGATCAGACCAAATACAAATATGGCCTATGACCTGATGTTAAAGACTTGCAGGTTCTGCAAAAATTTACATTTATGCATGCCAAAAGCCGTGCTGTTAAGAAAATCAGCTAGTGCAATTTACAAAGACATAGATTACAAATAAAAAAAAAATCATAATTATATTTCACAACTGGTACATATATGACAAAAGGATCATGGCCTATTAAGACTTAAATTCATTCCCTGCATTTTCTTGATCAGAGTGACAATTGATATATCAGCCTGTTAGCAATCTCATCATACTGTCTCATACTAGCCACAGGTTGTTTCTATGTTGTAGCTATAAATAGACAAATCTGCAAGTCCAATCGAATGCAGTCAGCCTGTAAGGTTTTCATAAATTTATTCCTCAAAGTTTCTAACTCCATTTTGGCTGTCATCTTTATTGGATATTGTTTTCCCTTACCGGATCGAAGTCCTGTTTCAGATCTATCAGTGTAGTATTTGCTTTATCGAAACATTGGCTGTTAATACTAGTGGAAATACAGCATTTGAAATTTCCTTGGAGATTTCTCACTTGCAGCAAGCAGATCTGCGCCATACAAGCAGCTTCTTGTGGGACATGCAACTAAACAGAGTTCTCAGAAAACGTTATTTGAGCTTACAATTTACTTAACAAATCCTGACCCAAGAGAGGTATAGAGCTTTATGGCAAATACAAGAATTCATGTATTAAAACTTTGTTCCAAATTTGGCATTCTATTGATTTCAAAAAACAGCCTCTCTTTCATTCTCTTCCATGATCTCAAAAACTAGCATGGTGAATTTACTAAGAAGTCTCTTACAACCAGTTACCACAGAATAAGTGTATTAAAAAAAAAAAAAATTTGTTTAATTTCCCAGCTTCATTAGAACTATGGACCCACTGGCAATGCCTTTAAATTTCATCCCTCAGACTCCTTGATGCAGTATTACAGTTCTCTAGCAATAGCATTGCTTGGAGGGAGAATAAAACCTCCCTCTCGCCCCCATCTGGGATGACAAGACATCCAGCCCAGCATGAAAACAGATCGGTTCGAACTCCACATTAAACCAACCTGGCTGCACTCCACACCCAAATCAGTACCAGTCTGACCCAGAGAAGCATTGAGCACTCTGACCTCCAAAAGCTGACCAGTATGAAAAGACTGACTTCAGCAAGGAGGTAAAATTATGAGCTCTTTCCCCAGATGTGCCAAAACCTAGGAACAAGACAGAAGGAAAAAGAAACATCACCAGCAACCCCTGATTCAAAGCTGAGAAAGCAACACAGTGCCACAACAAGGATGGATGACAATACTCCAGGAAAAAAAAAGACAGAGCAGGGGGAATAAAGCCCCCCTTTCTCCACTTAGCAGCGGGCAACCAGGTTTTTCCATTTTTTTTTTCTTCTTTCTCTTCTTGCTGCAGTTCAGATATAGCCAAGGCCACGCAGCTGGCGTAACTGCTGGTACGAAGTGGGAGGCTCTGGCAAACTCCTCGGTTACAATGAGCTGAGTTTTATATACCATTCCAATTAGCTCAACAGTTGTTACATTCCTCAGCCCCATTTACCTTCCACAATTTACAGATGTCAAATACAGTATATTAAACATCAATCCATTATTCCATTTTCCTAGATCCAAATCAGTTCACATTCCAGCAACTTTTAAATACAACTTCATAAAATACCAAGTTCACATCCCTCATAGCATTTAGGTGTTTGTTTGTTTCTTTTTTTTTTTTTTTCAGTGCAAAGCAGAGTTTAACATTTTAAATTATTTTCTGGTCTCAAAATTACTAGATGACAATATAAGCAATTACTCTAATGCGCAAGGATGCATCCTAAGGGGGAGCAATTTGGAATTTCAGCAGTGACATTTTAGCAGTGGAACGGGTTCCCATTTTGTAATTATCTCCCCAAACAAAATTTGTTTGGTACCAAATACAAATATGCAAATTAAAATACTGAGCTCAGATATGAAAACCAAATACCAAGTTCAAATATGCAGGTGGATCACAGTTACACTAATTTAAGACAATCTCTCAATTTTTGCATTGCACCTTTGAACTGCTTACTGCTCAGCCAGGTGGAGGCACCACTGGGTCTCCCTGACAAAACAGGTCAGTGCGCGCTGGAGCCCCATCGGCACCTGCACCCCCGCTGCCGCAGCAAGCTGGATCGGGCAAGGCTTTTATTAGTGTCTCATCTGGTGCGCTACAACTGTTATCCCAAAATCAGGATTCTTTACTTGGTGTGCATACAAAAGAGCCAAATCCAGCACATTGAGATGAGACAGAGCCTATCACAGAGTTGCGCAAGTCTGGATACCGAAATAAAGCTAGCGTGCTAGAAAGAGAAATAACAGCTACTACACTCAAAATTTTACCATCACATTCACGCAGTAATGAACTAAATGACTCACGATCTTCTGTATTATCACAAAACGCACTTTTTGAGTCCATGGATTCTCATGATTTAACAGACTGTGAACTTATAGTACAATATAACAAAGACCTACTAAAATTGCAACATGCTTAAACAGATACCCACAAAGAAAACAGGTTAATAAGGAAAGCATCTTGCAGACTTTAACAAGTTTTCTGACCTGTGTGTTATCAGTTAAGTCTCTCTCAGCTTGTTGAAGTTCAAATCGCCCTGCCTGTAAAACTGTCTGAAAAGATTTAATGATTTATTGTCAGAGTGCTTTCCTATGTTTTAAAACACCTCCCAATACTGATTTCTTAGGAACACAACTGAAAACGATCATTCCTGATCCCATCTTGCAAGTAAAAACCTTGAGAAGAGGAGTGAGGGGGGAAGCAGAGGGCTGCTTGCAGCATGAGTGGGAAAAGCGGGGAGAAGGTTTTGTGGCGCACTTAAAAACAACTAGTAAAACAATTAACTCACATTCCTGACAAGCTGCTTGATTTTCAGAGAGGCAATACACAGGAGCACATAATATGTACTGTAAAACTCGCAAATAACATGCTGATAGCAAACATTAGCATTCTCTACTGCTAATTTCAACACCAGTGCTTCCTTAACTTCTAAGTTTTCAACCTGCTTATTGATGGTCTCTTGAAGATGGTCAATAAATTGCATGTAATTCTCATTGGGACCCTGATTAATAGTTGGAAATGATTTGGCTGCTTTGTTGGTTTCAGGCATCTTTATCATAGCTTAATAAGCAAGGTCTGCTGACTGCCTCAGGATTTCAGAAACTAATCACACCTGTAATTGCGGTGCGCCAATTAGTGTCTCTTCCAAGAGCTGGGGGATACCCGCCGCTTTCAACGGATCCCCATCTTTCTGACCTAAATGATCTATAGCTGTTACATTGCATAGGTCTAATTTTGCTTGAGTCTTTCATGGTTTTTATCTGATCACAGGGCAACATGTACACATACTCCTTTTCCTGTTAACTTTTGAAGAAAATGCTGCAAACCCCCATTCTCATCCAAGTCATCAGATAATGTGGACTAGAATGGTGCTGGAGAAACATTAGTAACAGGGGCGTTCAGAACAGTGCACATTCTCGCCAATAGTTTCTAGCATCATAATTATTAGTATAACCTGAGTCCCCAGGTGCATCCCCTTTCCCGTCGTGAACAGCATCATCACATTGCCGACTACTGGATTCACTCACTGTTAGCTGATCTAATCCTTCACGCAGTTCTTTTGCCCAGTTCTTATCCGGCGACTCCTTCTGCTCTCTCATGGAAGCTGGAGGGTTAAAAGCTGGTAAAGGCGGATACAAATTGGTAAAAGGACTGATAGTACACTTGTTTATGAGTTTAGCATTCTCAGCTTTCACAGGTTCTTTAGGCAAGTTGTGTGACTCCAATCCTTGCTATTCTCATCAGAGTTGGGTAATAGTGTAGCAGGACACCCGCTCGGCATTTTTCCTCCCCCTGCCCCGGACTGCTGAACCCTCGGGGGTGCTGAAGGCACAGCAGGGGCTGGAGTAGGGAAGGTATCAAAGACACAAACTGGGTAAACTTCACAGCGATTTTCAGGATTCTTATCAGGCTGGAACGCTACAAAAATTCCAGCAGCAACAGAGCATTCAGGCTTAAGATCTTTTAAGGTGGTAATTATAAGCTTCCATGTAGTTACTAATGATTTAGCTTCTTTATCTCCATTGCTGACCATATCCCATAATTTCTGCCCTATATCGTCCCAAAGTTCAAGTTTAAAAGCCTTCTTGGTTTCTGCCAGGTAGCCGTTAGTTCTACACCAAACTAACAGTCTACGTATGTTACTTTCTTCATATTTAAGTTCTCTCACAGAGAAAATATCAGGAGGAGCTTCACTCTTCCCTCCTCCTGCCCCAGCTGCTCACCTTTTCCGGTGATTTCTTCGACAAAATTGTCTGCGGAACGTCCATACGCCTCCACCCGGTTCTCAGTCCAGCTGATCCGCCTCCAGCTGGGCCACTCCAGGCTTTTCCCCAATCGTACTGATACGCCGTTCAGAGTATCATGTCAGGGTCACCATTGGTTGGAGTGATAACGGACTCAGCATTCCGATTCAATGTGAATCACGCAAAGCCATTTGTTACAGAAACAAGCCTCCTTATATATGCAACTATTCTCTGATCGCGCGTCCACGCTCCAAGCATCTATGTTCACGAGCTGTCCACGCACCGAAGTCTCACTGCTGATAGGTCCATTGATTTACGTCATGTTGAGGCCTTGTTATTGTAGAACTGATTCTCTCCCACAGCAGGTCCTGTTTTCAGCTTTCCAAGTTGACCTTGAAATTCCTTTAGGCCTGGCTAGTTCAGTAATCAATCTCCGTCTAACAGAAACCCCTCCACAGTTGCAGATTCTTATACTGTAGCTACAGGCTGTTTCCAGTCTGCCAGGGTTTCACATGCTTTCTTCCATCAGAATGCTGCTGCCTTAAAAAAGATGTTTGGTCTCACTCTCGAGCAAGTGAGAGACATAGTGCGCTCTTGCCCGGAATGTCAAGGCGTGATTACAAGCTCGCCCTCCCTTGGAGTTATCCCTCACGGACTCTCAGCTAATGACATTTGGCAGTCTGATGTTACACGTTTCATCCTTTGGCCGTTTGAAATATGTATATGTTTCAGGTATGCTTTGTGCATCTGCGCATACAAGTGAGTAAAGCAGAGATGTTCAGTGTCACTGGACCCACTATTTTGCTATGCTGGGAGTGCCACAACAGATTAAAACTGACAACGGTCCTGGATACACTGCTAGATCCACGCAATATTTTTTACAGCAATGGGGTATTTCGCATGTCACAGGTATTTCACATTCTCCCACTGGACAGACTGTCATTGAACGAGTACATTCCACACTGAAACAGATGTTATTAAAACCAAAAAGGGGGAATATGATGCCTCAGGAACAATTAGACAATGCAATATATGCTTTAAATTTTTTGATTTGTACAGTGCCTCCCTCCTCTATCACAGCAGTGGAAAAACATTTCCGTGTTCCAGATTCACTGTCTCAGAGACCAAAGGTTTTATACCGGGATCCCCTGCACAACAGTCAGTGGCAAGGGCCTGTAGAACTAATCACCTGGGGGAGGGGGTATGCTTGTGTTCTTCTTCCAACAGGACCAAAGTGGTTTCCTGCGAACTATGTTAAACCTTTCTATGAGTTGGACAAACATGATGCAGGACTCAGTACCAAAGATGCAGCATCTGTCCCTGCAGCAGAGGGCAACAAAGAAACAGAAGAGACCAAAGGAAGAGTCACTAGCATATCAGAATGATACAGATTTACATTATTTGGACTAGGGACTAACTGGTGAAAAAAATTTCAATGCATTTGTTTTCCTTATTAGTATGGCTAACCAACTTTCTCCAATATTTGTTAATAACTGTAATTGCTGTAATTTGTATTATTCTGTTCTATTGTAGGTTGATTTGTAATGATAATGTATAACAGGAAAATGACACATAAATGACACATTAGGTATGATGATCCACAGTGGGCATTCGAACTCACCAACAGAATGCCCCCTTTTGACTTTGGAGACAAGGGGTGACTGCACCACCACTCCAGAGTAGTTTGTCAGATGACTGTGGTCACAGGCTGGATTGTGAGGCAGTACACATTCCCCTGAAATCTGGAGCTTTCAATGAGGAGATTGATGGCTCTTTAGTACCTTCTGTGCCCCACTGTGCCTGTCCCCACATATATACACCTAGAATGGTACCAAGGTGTTGTCAATCAGATTCACCTCTACCAACTGGTGGGTCAGGAGGGGTGGGACCTTCAGTCAGTTGACAGGGTCCTTAACAAAGGAGGTGCCCAGACTAGCTGAGAAGCTTCTGGATTATGTTGTAATGCCCACAGCCACATCTGGCCAAACAATGAAACGCCGAAGACCCCCTTTGAGTGGTCTTCTCAGAGCTGCTGGTCTGTAAACTGGAGTGCTTTCCTTAGACAGGAACACCATCTAAGGAAACTTCCTGGGATTAATGACACCTCACTTCTTTATTTGAGTGAGTGACTATTTCTTGTGAGTACCCTGAAGTAAAAGGCTTCTAGTTTTGTTTCTTGTGAGTGACTACATGCACGTTGTGGATCCTCATTATTCTTATGATATTGTATTTAAATAATCTCCTTAGCTGATATCTGAATGTGTATTTTCTGTTATCGGAGTGCTAAATATGTCTAATACCATTTGTCCTGGTATTGTTAAAAAACAAGTTTCTCTTTTAGTGAATTTTGCCTGGCAGCTAAAGCCTTCATATTAGCTGCATTTTCCTGGAGAACCAGATACATGTTTTGGTAAACCTAGCAATGGAATGCAAACTTATTGATAAGCACGGATGAACATCTCGTGAGAGGGGCAACGAGAAACCGGTGACCAAGAAACTGACCAACTATGTATAACATTCCATTCACGTGAATACGTCATATAAAGTGGGAGATCAGGAGGATCTTGTCCCTCTTTTCCTTTTCCCTTCTGCTTATGACCGACATTAGGAGAGGACCTTGCTAGTTGTCCCTGCGAACTGAGGCCTAGTGAGAGACTGAATCCAGCTCCGGTTGGCTGCAGAGTCCAATCCAGGACTTCGGATGCTGGCTCTGCAGTTGCTGAGACTTTCAAGATTGCTTTTGTATATTTTGTATTATTTTCTCTATTCTTATTAGTAGCGTTAGTAAAACCTTTTTAATTTTTCCAACTCTCTTCTCTCTGTCCTTCTTTCCCTCCCGATCACCTGTCCTTACTGGGAAGGGGGGAGAGGGAGGGGCAAAATGGGGAAGTGGGGGGGAGAGGAGGCTAAAAATACATCTGCCAGGGTTTTATTGTCACCCCGCAATCTAACCCTCAACACCACTGAAATTGAATTATGGTGTTTATGAGTGATATGAAGTAAAATAACAGTCTTAGCTAATGTGCAAGGCCTGATTTAGGATTTAGCCAGTACCCTGCAAAATAATTACACAGTTTGTAAGAATTAGGACTGTAAGACAAAATGGCTAACATTATCTAATAGCATAAAGTGATTAGATCCTAAAACTTCATTTTCAGCTCTCAATCTGCATATATGGGTTTCTGTGGGAACTGGATATGCTTGTGTGATGTTTTTTCTTGTAGTCCTTCAAATAATCTGGAGAATGATACAGAATGCAAAGAAGAACAAAGCCGGGTCCTTACTGTGCTCATTGAGAACCTGATGTTTAAAACAAAAAAGGGGGAAATGTTGGAAAGTAAAATGTGAGAAAGCAAGATGTGTGGTTCCAGCCACCTGTATGATAAAGGAAGAGCAACACTAACATGACCATCTGGATGGTCAAAGGCATAATACTAACATAATAATATATAAAGGGCCTTGGACAGATTATTTTGAAGTGAGTTTCTCATAATTATAAAAAGTTATAGCCCAGACTTGCAAGAATGGTATCTCAGGCCGGATAACCGCCCCCAAGTGTATGTGATGTGTGAATGTCCTTGGGCCTGGTCTGTGAATGAGTGGGAACATAACTGAAACAAAGATAACATGAGTGTGGTGTGTTTTTAATAACAATTACTGGAAAAACATGTAACATCTTAGTCCAGGCCCCTATCTGTAAATCCTATTAATTGTCAGTGGCTAATAAAGAGAGGGTCTCAGCCTGGCTCAGCTCTCTGCTTGACCCGGCTCTGCGCTCCTTCCTGAACAAGATCTCTGACTGTACATGCATCTCTGTCTGCATCCCAGTATGCGTTGTCCCTAATCGCCTCAGCAGGGAGAAGAGCTCTTGAGACCCTTCCTGTGCTGTGTTTATGTAGCCAGTGTCATGATCTTGCTGGAAGGCATAGTGTCCTGTTTTTTTTAAAAACAAGACAAGTTTCTCTTTTAGTGAATTTTCCTTTCAGCTAAAGTCTTCTTAGTAACTGAACTTTTCTAAAGTAGGATACATGTTTTGGTAGACATAGCAATGGAATGCAAGGTCACTAATAAGGATGCACGTCCCGTAAGTGAGAGGGGCAAGAAGGAGGGAACTGAACAGGTGACTAAAACTGACCAATTAAATATTCCATCCCATTCACGTGATACTTTATATAAAAGTGGGAGATCACAAGGATCTCGTCCCTTTTTTCGCTCTTTGATTATGGCCGGCATTTGGGAAGGACCCTGCGAGTTGTCCCTGTGAACTGAGGCCTAGTGACAGACTGAATCCAGTTCCAGTTTGCTGCAGAGACCAGCCCAGGACTTCCGGGTGCCTGCTGCTGCTGCCGGAGCAGTTCTTTGCCAGGATTTTCAAGATCAGTTTTGTATATTTTGTATTATTTTATCTGTTTTATTAAGCAGCATTAGTAAAACACTTTTAATTTTTTCCAACTCTCTCTCTCTCTGTCCTTCTTTGCCTTCCAGTCGCCTGTATTTAGTGGGGAGGGAGGGCTAAGGGGGCTGGGGGGAAGAAGAGGGGGTTAACAAAGCATCTGCCACAGTTTATTTTCCCCCTGCAATCAAACCGTGACACATAGTCAGCTATGGACTGCTAAATATAATCTAGACCTCCATGGCTGCATCCTGTGGTGTATTCCGCTCACTGTGTTCAGAGTTTCCAAATCATGGGCCGGCTTACATAGCACCTGATCTGCTAGCAACAAATGGGATGGACCTGTCTCAAAAGGGAAAAAGATCCTGGAGCAGGAGTTAGCAGGAACTATTGAGAGGGCTTCAAACTAGCTTTGAAGGGGGAGGAAACCAGGTGTGGCAGAGACACATCCAAGGGTGACAGGCTGGCATCTGAGGGTAGTGCTAACGGGGCCCTTTGGTCTGGAATCAATGGCTCAGCTGAAGTGCATCTATACAAATGCACGCAGCATGGGCAACAAGCAGGAGGAACTGGAAGCCCTTGTGAGGCAGAAAAACTGTGAAACATGGTGCGATGACTCTCATAACTGGAGCACTGCAGTGGATGGCTATAAACTCTTCAGAAGGGATAGGCAAGGAAGGAGAAGAGATGGGGTAGCCATGTGTGTTAGGAAAGGTTTTGACTGTGTGGAATTTGAAGAGGGTAATTATAGGGTTGAGTGTCTATGGGTGAGAATCAAGGGGAAGGGCAACAAGGCGGACATCCTGGTTGGGGTCTGTTACAGACCACCCAACCAGGATGAAGAGGCAGATGAAATATTTTGCAGGCAGCTGGGAGAAGTCTCCTGATCACTAGCCCTTGTTCTTATGGGGGACTTCAACCTACCAGATGTCTGCTGGAAATACAACGCAGCAGAGAGGAAGCAGTCTAGGAGGTTCCTTCAGTGCATGGAAGACAACTTCCTGACACAGCTGGTTAGTGAGCCTACCAGGGATGGAACCCCAATGGATCTGTTTTTTGTTAACAGAAAAGGACTCATGGGAAATGTGTCAGTTGGAGATTGCCTTGGGTATAGTGATCATGAAATGATTGAGTTCACTATCCTTGGAGAAGTTAGGAGGGTGGTCAGCAGAACTGCCACTTTGGACTTCTGAAGGGCAGACTTTGACCTCTTCAGAAGGCTGGTTGGCAGAGTCCCTTGGGAGGCAGTCCTGAAGGACAAAGGAGTCCAGGAAGGCTGGTCTCTCTTCAAGAAGGTAATCTTAGAGGTTCAGGAGCAGACCATCCCCATGTGCCGGAAGGCAAGCCAGCAAGGAAGAAGGCCGGCCTGGCTGAATAGAGAGCTGTGTCTGGAACATAGGAATAAAAAGAGAATTTATAACCTTTGGAAGGAGGGGCAGGCCACTCAAGAGGAATACAAGAATTCTGTGAGGTTGTGCAGGGAGAAAAATAGGAGGGCCAAAGATGAACTAGAGCTGAACCTGGCTACTGCTGTGAAAGGCAATAAGAAATGTTTCTATAAATATATTAGCAACAAGAGGAGGGTTAAGGAGAATCTCCATCCCCTGATGGATGCAGAGGGAAATATAGTGACAGAAGATGAGGGAAAGGCTAAGGTATTAAATGCCTTCTTTGCCTCAGTCTTTAATAGTCAGAACAGTTGTGCTCCAGGTACCCAGCCCCCTGAGACAGAAGAAAGGGATGGGGAGCAGAATGAAGCCCCATTAATCCAAGGGGAAATGGTTAGAAACCTGCTACACCACTTGGACATGCACAAGTCTATTGGGCCAGATGGGATCCATCCAAAGGGTCTGAGGGAGCTGGTGGAGGTGATCACTAAACCACTTTCCATTTTCGGTCAGCAATCTTAGCTAACTGGGGAAGTCCTGGTTGACTGGAAGTTGGCAAACGTGACACCCATCTACAAGAAGGGCCGGAAGGACGATCTGGGGAACTACAGACCTGTCAGTCTTACCTCAGTGCTGGGTGAGGTCATGGAGCAGATGATACTGAGTGATATCACATGGCACATTCAAGAGAACCGTATTATCAGGTCCAGTCAACATGGGTTTATGAAAGGCAGGTCCTGTTTGACCAACCTGATCTCCTTCTATGACAAGGTGACCCAACTAGTAGATGAGGGAAAGGCTGTGAATGTTGTGTACTCAGACTTCTGTAAGGCCTTTGACACTGTATCCCACAGCATTCTCCTGGAGAAGTTGGCAGCTCGTGGCCTGGATGGGTATATTCTGCAATGAATAAAGAACTGGCTGGAGGGCCAGGCCCAAAGAGTTGTGGTCAATGGAGCCAAATCCAGTTGGCAGCCGGTCATGAGTGGTGTCTCCCAGGGCTCAGTACTGGGGCCAGTTCTGTTTAATCTCTTTATCAATGATCTGGATGAAGGTATTGAGTAAGTTTGCAGATGACACCAAATTGGGTGGGAGTGTTGATCTGCTGGAGGGTAGGATGGCCATACAGAGGGTTCTGGACCAGCTGGATCGTTGGACTGAGGCCAACTGTATGAAGTTTAACAAGACCAAATGCCGGGTCCTGCACTTGGGTCATAACAAGCCCAGGCAACACTACAGGCTCAGAGAAGAGTGGCTGGAAAGCTACCTGGCAGAGAGTGATCTGGGCGTGTTGAATGACAGTCAGCTGAATATGACCCAGCAGTGTGCCCAGGTGGCCAAAAAGGCCAACAGCATCCTGGCTTTTATCAGGAATAGTGTGGCCAGCAGGACTAGAGAAGTGATTGTCCCCTGTACTCGGCACTTGTGAGACCGCACCTTGAATACTGTGTTCAGTTTTGGGCCCCTCATCATAAGAAGGTCATTGAAGTACTAGAGAGAGTGAAGAGGAGGGCAACGAAGCTGGTGAGGGGCCTGGAGCACAAGTCTTATGAGGAGCAGTTGAGGGGACTGGGGCTGTTCAGCCATGAGAAAAGTAGGCTGAGGTAAGACCTTATCACTCTGTACAACTACCTGAAAGGAGGTTGTAGCATGGAGGGTGTTGGCCTCTTCTCCCAAGTAGTAAGTGATAGAACAAAAGGAAATGGCCTCAAGTTGTGCCAGGGGAGGTTTAGATTGGACATTAGGAAAAAAGTCTTCATGGAAAGGATTGTCAGGCATCGGAAAAGTCTGCCCAGGGAAGTGGTGGAATCACCATCTCTGGAGGTGTTTAAAACGCATTTAGATGAGGTTCTTAGGGACATGGTTTAGTGCTAAAGTTAGGTTATGGTTGGACTTGATAATCCTGAGGGTCTTTTCCAACTGAAATGAGTCTATGATTCTATGTTTTAAGCTTTAGCTTGATAAAATAAACCAAATTTACACCTGCAACCTGAGAAATGCTACATTTTTTTCCAGGCTCCGGGGTGTGGTAGAATTCCCAGGGCAGGTTTAGATGTCGTCAGTTGGCTACACAGCATCCCTTCCTTAAATGTCAAGGCCTTAGCTGACAGTGTTTGTATAGGCTGTGAAGTTTGTGGAGAGAACTTATCCTCAGCAAATGTTTAGCCAGAGCCTCTCTGAAAAACAACAGGAAAGTGGGGAACAAATATAAGATTCAGTGATTGCCCTGATTTGTCAAACTCTCCAAAGATCCATGGCAATAACTGAGGCCAAAACATCTTTAGTCAGCCCCCAAGGTTTTTGTAAGCTCTGCCTGCCCTCATCCCAGACCTCACAATTCCTAAATAGAACCGGCAGAGTGTTTGGGGAAAAGCTGTGATTTTCTCTGAGAAATCAACCATTGTGTGGGAGCCCTAAAAATGGTGCCATGGTATGTACACACTATGGTTTTGTTTGTTCAAGCATTCTTGCTCATAGAAATAGTAAAAACTAAGTCCTCATTGTACATGTACATAGGATGAATATTCTGAGTTTCAGTCTGTTCTGTTCTCTTTCCCATTAATAACTAGGGTAATCTTCTTTCAAACTCAAAATGTCATGACTCTAAAGCTAGGAAGACATTACATGCTTAAGAAGATGTATTCAACTTTTGGTGTATATACTTTATACATAAAGTAAAATATTTAAAAGCTAATTTTTACTTGTTCGGTCTAACAGAATTAGAAAGCAGGTAGGGTTTTTTTGTTGCTGTTGGCTTTTTGTTGTTTTGTTTGTTTGTTTTTTTCAAAGTATTGCTTTACTTTTTTTTTTCTCCCTAAGATCTTAATAGCAAAAATGACGTCCTTTGTGGCCTACTTCCCATTTTCAAATTAAACTATATGACACAGGGATTTCGTTTTCTTTATTCTATTATTCTTATTTTTGGTTGATTATATCTGTGTCCTACCATATTCAAAACTGAGTTATATATTTCCATGGGGAGACAGAGCAGGAAGGAAATTACTTGTTGTAACCATCATTCTCACTATGATATAAACACTTCTGTGAGAGGATGGTTATCTAAAAATAATTGAATTCTCCATTTACCTTATCTCCACTGGAAACTTGTTCCTGTCAAGAGGGATGCTTGGTCTCCAGATCTTGTGTATCTTTGCCCAGGCTTTATGCATGGCATGAGATAACAGTAAGTACTAACTCAGTAGATTCTAGATCAAAATCTAGTACTATGCTGTGATCATTAGCATAGTTTGCTGAAAATATTACCTGAAGCATATATTTTTCAGCTTTTAGTCTTTGTTGTATTTGCCTGCTTGGCAGTTTCATATTAGGACAGTTAGTTCTAAAAATAAGTATTTTAAAGTATAGTTTTGGGAGCTGAAGTTGACAAATAGATATTAGATTCACTTACTGCCAAAATTTCAGTACTATTTATATTGGTAACTGCCAGTTTAAAAGAAAAACTCCACTTAACAGGGATGTAGGAAACTCTCAACTTATCCAAATACTGCATGTTTACAATTCAAACATTTCATTTTTATGTTTCAGATTGAAAGTAACGATCAATACTTTAAAAAGGATATACTTAAAGTCAGATTCCTAAACACCTACAAAGGATGCTTAAAGGCCACTTAGAAATCTGAAACCAGGTTAATTTTGTGTAGGGAGCTAATTTGAGGCAACTAGATGTGAAACTATTAGAAATTGTTGCTCATTTGGCCAATATGAATTGTGGAAAAGATTAAGGGCAAGTGCTAGATGGCTTCCTAGCCAAGGAGATCATTCTAGATTCTGGAAATACACACAGGCTGTCAAATGCATTAAGGAAACAAGTTTTTTCTCCCAGGCAAAAATGAACAAGAGCTTCAAAATGAGATTAATAACAAGAATTTTAAAAGTATTCTGAAATAATATAAGATTTTTATATATAAACGCAATTTTCTATAGTTAATTTCATAATTCAGCAGAACAAATTTGCACCTTCTCAATGTCTTACTCTCTTTTCTAAGCAACTCTTTCTAAATATTGGTTTTTTATGTTCCAAATTGTCTTTGCATGTGACATTTCATTTTTTTATCCTGCTTATGGCAACAATGTAATAAAGTTCAAGTGCTTAAGCAAACGTCTTCATTTATTAAGTGTAGAGAGATTATACTGCTCCAATGATAGCTTTTCTCTGTTGTAACTAATGAGTATGATAGGGGATGCACTGATTCCCAGACCTCAGAGATACGGTAAAAATATTCAGATTGAAAAATATAGTCATACACATTAATAGAAAAGCTGCCTGTATGAATCGCTGTCTCAGCCTAGGCTTTGCCAACACAAACAATTTAAGAAGTATATCAAAGTTAAGGACATGTATTGAAAGTGTGATCCACTCTTCATATGAGATCAAAATGTGGTAGTGGACACTTTCCATGTTGGGCTGCTTATAATTATGCACAATTTCACCCATTCAGACCAAAGTTTTCTATGATGAGAATTTAGATGAGGTTATGATCACCCATATGTTTTATTTTGGT